>NC_090243.1:18120000-18462500 GCF_024489055.1 Chanodichthys erythropterus | reverse complement strand
ACTGATCAAATAAGAAGTAGTTACTTTAGAGTTATATAGTAACTCTTGAGTTATTACTATCCAATACTTTACAAAAACCTCAAAAGTTTACAATGACTTCAGTAGTTACTAGAGAGTTATCATGCTTCTCACTTTAGAATACTGATCCAAATAATTAGTAATTCCTTCTTAAGGATTTGGTAATACTTCAGTCATTACTAGTGGGTTACCCTGATCTTTACTTTAGAATTAATTATACATTATGCATCATTCATGTTAATTATGAACCTGTATATAGTAGTAGTTCTCTGGGAGATACAAAAAAACAGTAGTTACTGATTAGCTATAGTGAACTACCACCTACAACTGAGCACTATTACTTACTAATTCATTAATCAGAGTTTCTTGTTAGTTAATAGTAGTTACTAGAGTGTTAATAATGCATTACTCATTTGTTCCTGTGTAGTTATTCATTAATGAAGGATCAGTATTCTAAAGTGTTACCTCTTTTCTCATGTTATGGGTCAAAAACATTGATTCAGGAATCTGAAGCTACATGCTTCTGATTAATCAAATAAGTATTTCACTCTGAACTCTATGAGAGGGCAAAGGTCACAGGCCATCAAAACTATTAAAATTGCTTTAATCATTAACAATGCATTGAGATATGCATGATAGAGTCAGTAGTTTTGATACATCAGTTGTTTAATATCATTATTAGCTTGATTAATCTTGGAAGGAAAGATGAAGAAGCTCAAGAAGATATGGTGGCAGTTTTGTTAGTTTGATTTCATATTAATTTACACACTCTGTTTTCTCAGATTCTGAGCATATTTGAGTCAAACCCGTCTGTCACAGGACAGATCACAGTCTAATAGAGCTGATTTCAGTCATAAGTCAGTTTTGAGCACATGTGTAGTTCCTGTGTTTGTCCTCTGTGTGTCAGTAGTGTGTGAAAGTGTGTGAAAGTGTGTGAGCAGCTGCAGTATCAGTTCAGTCACTGTGACTCTGACTGACGGAGGTTTTTGTACGACTCTTTATCACTGTGTGAACACATATTTACTACTGATAACGTGGAAACTCTGACAGTAATAATGTCCAGCATCTTCAGTCTGGACTCCACTGATGGTCAGAGTGAAATCAGTCCCTCCAGATCTTCCATTCCCACTGAATCGACTGGAAATGGTACCATAACGATCATTTATACCAGTAATGATGAGTTTAGGAGTTTCTCCATGCTTCTGCTGATACCAAGCTAAATCATAGCCATATATCCCAGTATCAGTTTTACACTCTATTTTGGCGTTTTGTCCTTCAGAAACAGTCACAGCTTCAGGCTGAGTCACAGTGATTCCTCTGGATGCTGTCGACAACAACATTAATGTGTTTAATCAGATGAAATGAACATTAAAGACTCAAAAATGACGAGCTTTCACGTCTGTTACCTGGAATAAAAGCTGCCAGAATCCAGATGAAGCTGCTGAAGAGATTCATGGTGTTTGTTGGGTTTGTACCGTGGTAAACAGCAGTGTGTTATAAAGTGTTTGAGTCTGAACGCTATAAACACTCGGAGCGCTGAAGCATGAGCCGATGCAAAGTGACTCTCTGAGCAAAAACCCTGCTGGAGTAAAACACACGTGAAAATGAGCACATGCAGATGAAACTGATCAGTTTTGAGGCTTTAAATGTGTTTTATTCTCATGATCCAACAGACGAGTGTTTTCACTTCTGAACAAGTTTATAATTCATTTCTTTTTCATTCAGTCTCTGGTTCAGACTACAGGTTTCTGATGAATCAAATGACAGAGTTGAATCTCTAAAAGAATCAAGTATTTCACTGTGAACTCCATGAGAGGTCAAAGGTCATTCCAGAGGTCAAAGGTCATCAAAACTTATTAAAATGCTTTAAGAAATACATCAGAAATTGAGAAATACAGTCTTTCTGATTATATTATTTGTTCAGATTTAATAGTTTTCATGCATCAAGAGACATTTAGAGATGATGAGGCTGTTTCTGTGAAAGTCACTTCAGTCCAATAATCATTATTTAATGTTGAGAAGAGCTGCTGTTGAGTCTCATATCAGTGTGTGTGAGTGTCGTTCGTCTCTTTCTCTGCTGGAGTTTGTGTTCATTTGAGTGTGACGGAGGTTTTTGTACGACACTTTCACTAGAATGAAGCACTGTGGTACACTTTCGGTGGAGGAACTAAACTGACCATCAGTAAGTCTCTAAAATTCTCTAAAAATGTTTATGTATAATTGTTTTGTTTTTAGATTATTCAGGCAAGCATTTTGCAAAAAGTTTTTAAAAATTATAAAATTGTTTGAAAAAAAAAATTAACTGCAATATTTCATAGTAAATTGTTTCATAGTTTCTTTAAATTTGTCTGCTGTTTCACAATTACATGTTTATATTCAGTGATATTTCATGATATTTATCTTTTTTTCATTGCAAGGCATATTTTATGTTGCTTTTAAATATTTATTTCTTTTTACATGAGTAATTTCAGATATTATAATAACTAACATTCTTTATTTTTTAATATATTGATTGCAATGTTTTCTGATATTTTCAATTATTTCTCAAAATACATAATTGTGTCCATAATTTTTGGTAAATTTAATAATTCAGAAATGTTGTAATGCATGAAAGGAAAGTTTGATGATACAGACAAAATAATTTTAATTTATAGGCGTCATCATCAGACAAAGAGAAAGATCTGAAAAATTCATAATTTGAGCTTACATTTGCTGATAATTATGATTGTGAGTGTCTTAAGTTAATAATGAAATAATCATTTAAATTTGTTTTCTACATATAAATCATCAGTTTGTGGACAATGTTTTTAAAATCAGTTTGAGATTAAACTGAACCTTATTCAGAAAAGATGAAATGACTGTAATATTTGCTGTATATCATGTCTGCTTCAGAGAACTGATTTATATTTATTCATATATCTTATACTTCATATATTTAGTAGCAGTGAATATTTTATTTGAACTGAGAATATTGAAATTTAAATGCAGGATCATTACTATGTGGTTTATGAAAGAAAGCAGTGATGAGGAATTTCTGTAAAGATGAAATGATTGTGATTTTTCCTCCATTACTGTGTGTGACATCTGACTAATTGATCATCTAAAGACGTTGGTGTTGTTTGTGTGTGTTTGTGCAGCTGGTCCCGCAGTGAAGCCCTCCGTGTCTCTGCTGCCGCCCTCTTCTCTGCAGATCTCTGGAGACTCAGCCGCACTGCTCTGCCTGCTCAGCTCTTACTCTCCACAGGGGGCGACGGTGAGCTGGACGCTGGACGGGTCAGAGGTCACCGAGGGGGTTCAGACCAGCGCAGAGAGCGAGCGGGACGGACGCTACAGCCGCAGCAGCGTCCTGAGCCTCAGCAAAGCACGCTGGGAAGGCGCGGATCGCTTCGTCTGCAGAGTAAGACATGACGGAGCTGATCACGAGGCCTCGTTCCTCAAGAGCTCCCAGTGCTGATGTTTCTCCGGTCCAGACGAGCCGTATCTGAGCGTCCGGCAGGATTCGCAGCAGTCACGTGATTTACAGCTCAATACTGAAGCAGTCTTTCAATGTGCTGCCATTGCTGTTCATTCAATAAAGCTTCTGAACGCGTTACATTTGTGTCCGACTGCATCATTGATCAGTGTGTCGTTCATTCAAAGTCCTGCACTAAAGTTTCAGCTGCTTTTGATTGATTGTAATAGTTGAGAACAGCTGCATTTAGCAGGAAATGTCAAATGAAGCTCTTGGGGTTTGAACATGGTCACTGGAGACGGAGCTGCTCTATTCTGAGAGGATCACAATCACTAAACCTGCCAATGCAAATGTGATTTTCACCTCAAACTCACAGTTTCACTCTTTGATTGGTTCAACGCTCTCAACTGGAACACTTTCACTTCTGCTCATGAGAAATGAGTTATGAGTAATACATTTAGAAACAGCTTTAGATGAAGGAGCTGCTTGAAAAACATCTGCATGTTACTGATACACCATGACTTTAGTGTAGTTAAATGTACAAAAACAAAACAACATATGAATCTACATATTAATTTACACACTCTGTTTTCTATGAATCTGAGCATATTTGAGTCAAACCCGTCTGTCACAGGACAGATCACAGTCTAATAGAGCTGATTTCAGTCATAAGTCAGTTTTGAGCACATGTGTAGTTCCTGTGTTTGTCCTCTGTGTGTCAGTAGTGTGTGAAAGTGTGTGAAAGTGTGTGAGCAGCTGCAGTATCAGTTCAGTCACTGTGACTCTGACTGACGGAGGTTTTTGTACGACTCTTTATCACTGTGTGAACACATTACCACTGTGATAACTCATACAGTAATAATGTCCAGCATCTTCAGTCTGGACTCCACTGATGGTCAGAGTGAAATCACTGTTAGATCCACTGCCACTGAATCTAGATGGAGTTCCTGACTGACGGCTGTTTGCACAAATCAGGAGTTTAGGAGCTTCTCCAGGTTTCTGTAAGTACCAGGCTAAAGCATAACAGCAGTCTGGATTACTGCTAGTTTTACAGGTCACAGTGACTGATTGTCCAGTTTGAGAGAGCACTGAAGGAGAGTCACTGTCACCTGACCAACAGATTCTGACAAGAGAGAAAGATTAGAAATCACAAACACTTTTACAACCATATATCTTCACATAAAAATAACAAGTAAATAATGTCTGTAATCTTTACTGACACAAACCTCGACATAATACTGCCAGCGTCCAGATCAATATGGTGCTGAAAGTCATTTTTGTTGGTTGTAGGTTCAGTTCTAGTGAAAAACAGTTGTTGATCATGTTTGATGTTTGACAGAGTTATAAACACATGCAGAGCACTGAAGCGTGTGTCGCTCATGTAAAACACTCTCTATGCAAACGCTTCAGCAGTGACAGGTTTAAGATGGTTTAATGTGGTTTCATTCACAAAACATTTCAAAAGTTTATGTTAAAATCCTTTACTGATATAAAGCAACATCACATGAGCAAGATGTTGCTTCTGAATATCAGACCAACATCATGATTGTGAATCTGATATTGCTCTTACTGTATGAAACCGTTTAATAAACAAGAAGCTATTATTGATTAACTTACATTTTAGTCATTTACAATTCTGCAAGTTACTTTGTCTATTTTTGTTCGGCAAACTGAAATATTTCCAAATGAATCACAGTAGAATAAAGTGTCTCTGAACAACACAGGCTGCATCTGAAATCTCATACTCTCTTGAGTAGGTACTTATTTTGTAGTAATTAGTAATTACTTCATGGCTGCTAAAAAAGTATGTTCAATACAGTATGAATGTGTAGAATGAATGTAATCATCACTGCCATTCACAAATCCTCTCCCGTGTCCTCACAGGATAGTAAAGTGTCCATCATATGCACACTTCAGAATCTTGCCGGAAGCAGTAGGTCATCCAGGTACTTTTTTGCCTACAATTTTACGAGTACTGTGAATTCAGAAATATTTCTTTTGTCACATACTGTTTTTTGCCTACTATATAGTAGAGAAGTATGTGATTTCGGATGCAGCGACAGTAGTTCCTGAATGAATCAGATTTGAATGAATGTTTCAGTGATTCACTCATGAATACAGTCCATTGTTTCGTTGCTGATTGAATCAGTGTTTTATACAAATCAGTCCAGTTTTAGTGTCTTATCGCCATCTATTTGCATAAAGATATAACTTGCGTAAAGAGTCGCTGCAAAATCACATGCACTAATGCTGCACATCCAACTCGTTCTCGTAACCCCTAACCCTGCCCCTAAACCTACCCAAATTGTGAATTCATATGAGTGACCTTCTAAAATACGTATGAATTGGTTGTGAGCGTTGACACACCTGTCCTGTGTCCATGATGGAGGATCTGTTTCTGTCACTCGACTCGACTTGAGCTCAAAGTACATCAGGACTGCAGTGAATTAAAGCGAGATGGAGTGATGAAGGGATGCCAAAAGAATATTCTCACTGAAACAGTCGTTTATAAATGCTGCTCTTGTGTTATGATTGACAGGGGTTGATGAACATTTTCAACTGAACTTCTGTTTACAGCTACATTTGTTAAATTTGTGATTCTGCTTTACAGTGATCTTAACTTTTCTAAAAGAATCTTTTCAGTTTGTAGTATTTTGAATGTCTGTGTTGTCAGGCTTTCTGATGAATCAAATGACAAAGTTGCATCACTAAGAGAAACAAGTATGTCACTGTGAACTCCATGAGAGGCCAAGGTCATTACAGAGATCACCAGAATGTATTAAAATTGCTTTAATCGCTAGCAAAGCATTTCAGGCATAAGTCAGTTTTGAGCACATGTGTAGTTCCTGTGTTTGTCCTCTGTGTGTCAGTAGTGTGTGAAAGTGTGTGAAAGTGTGTGAGCAGCTGCAGTATTAGTTCAGTCACTGTGACTCTGACTGACGGAGGTTTTTGTACGACTCTTTATCACTGTGTGAACACATTTTTACTGTTGATGTAGTGATAACTCTGACAGTAATAATGTCCAGCATCTTCAGTCTGGACTCCACTGATGGTCAGAGTGAAATCACTGTTAGATCCACTGCCACTGAATCTAGATGGAGTTCCTGACTGGAGGGTGCTTGTTTGATAAATCAGGAGTTTAGGAGCTTCTCCAGGTTTCTGTAAGTACCAGGACACACAAGGTGTACCGCAGGTTGAAGCAGTACTGAGTTTACAGCTCATCTCAACATTTTCTCCTGGTTTAATAGTTTTTACTGCAGGAGTTTGAGTCACTGTGATCTGAGCTCTACAGCCTGAAAAACAATTAATTTATCAGTCATTAAAATATATTATTTTTCACATTTTAAAATTGTTAAAATTATATAATTTAACTTGTTCCAAATACATGCTGTTTACCTTGTAGTATAAAGCAGTATAAGAGCGTCCAGATGATGATGAAGTCATGTTGATGAAGATTGTTGTGTGTGTCAGTGATGAAGTGTTAAACTCACAGCACTATAAACACTCTCAGAGCACTGAAGCATCTGATCAATATGCAAACACACTCCAGATCATTTACCTGAAGACAGTCACTCATTAACAGACACAAAATACAATTACTGAAGTGAACATCAAGTAAAAATCAGTCTTTTTCATGTCATTCAATCTTCTAATAGACAAACTGTTAACAAAAATCATTCAGTTCATTTCTGAATCATCAAGACCAACTTCAGTATATTAATCTGAATATCTGCTGTGAGATATTTAGAAACCAAACTGGATGTTGGCAGTAAGTAAATCATCAGATATTAATATTAATGTTTTTAATACAACAGCTGACTGTTAAATACTTTGTAGCACTTTATTGAAAGGATGCGCTTTTTAGCATATTTTTAATATTATTTTGTGCAGTTAGTTCACATTGAATGATTGTAAGTTACAGTTACAGTTTTTCTCCATTGGTTTGGCTCATTTCTTGAAACAGAAATTACATTCTCAAAACAACATGGACAAACCTCCAAACCACTTAGCAATTGTTCACAACAGAACTGATTTTCTCATTCATTTAATCAAATTGCAAATGTCTAAGTACATGTCTCAATGTCTCAGTACATCTTTGCAAATGATTAAGTACAGGTAGCCTACATTTAGCACAATTTCCAAGTGAAAAGATCTTGTTTCTGATTGAAGATCTAAACTGATTGTTGATTCTCAGTCTAATGGTTGTTCACTCCAAAGCGTGTCATCGTCATTTCATTGTATAAGTCATCACATGCACAATAGTCTGTTCAATTGTCAATATGTATGAATACCATATATGAATCCTTGGAACATTTGATAAATATATTACAGCAATTGACAGTCAGGTGAAACTAGAACTTGACTAACATGTAACATGTAAGTCATTTACTGGTTGTCCATCATTATAACTTTTTTACAATTAAGCAGTGGTTCCCAAACTTTTTTGGCTTCAGTACCCACTTTACCTGATTTGTGTATCCAGGTAATCCAGGTATGAAAGTATTTGATTTATCTGACTTCAACATTTTGCCTAAAAACTGCAGCTTACTGTATGATGCAATTATCATTATAATCCTTATTTTGAAGAATATAAGATACAATAAAATTTTTTTTAAAAAAATGGTCAAAGAGCTGCAATTAGTGCCTCCCATGTAAATCTATCTAATACTGTGGGTTTTACTGTAACATTTCAGTAAGTCTAGTCATTGATGATTTTCCCCCTCCCCTTTCTGTCAAATACCCCCTGTAGTACCTCAACATAGAGGTACACTGTAAAACTTTACTGTAAATTTACAGGAAATTTCTAACAGTATTATACTGTATTTTCATAAAAAAGTAACATGCTGTATATTTTACAGAATGTCTGTAAATATACAGTAGTTTTCTGTTTTCAGCCCGTTTCACTCGTAATACAGTATAATACTGTAAAAGCATTGCATTATGGGATTGTTTTTTTTTTTTTACCGCGCTCATTTCAAATTTCTAGGCCAGGTATACTTTTTAGGTTCTCTCCCAACGCTTTTAGTGTTTTACGTCGACTCTTCAGGGTTTAATGTTATCATTAAACAATATTTGAGTGAATATAGTGTGCAGTTTTAAGCTTTTGAAACGTCAGTTTGCCTGAGACGCGGGATGACTGGACGGCGCTGCTGGGAAGACGGAGATGTTATTTTCCGCCTGATTAATCAAAACGTTTGCCTGTGTCGAGAAGACGGATAAACGATTGTTCGGCTGAGAATACGGTAAGTCAGTCTTTTATGGAGCTTTTCGTTCGCGTTTCTATTTTGTCATGAATGGTTTGATCTTGAAATGTTAAACTTCTCATGAGCAAACAGTTAACGTTACTCTGTTCTCAGCGCTTCACGCAGTAACACTGATGTTTCATGTTATAGACAAATCTATGTTATTCTTACAACCTGATTTTTAAACTGTTTTGTTTATTTTGTTTGTTTTTTTTCTCTCGTTTCAGGCTCAATCATCTGATGTGCTCCATTGTTTACGTAAGTGTTGTGCTTATTTTCAAGTGTATCAGGTTTATGACAAAGAATTCAGTGAATAAACGATTTTATTTTGTCAATTATTTTAAGCATTATTTTAAGATGCATCTTTTCTGAAGTGTAACAGGAGACATTACTGAGATCATATGCTTAGCTGTGAGTCCTTGTGTTCACAAAAATGCTATGGTGAATGAATGCACAATATTCACTTCTCTCTCTTTCTCTCTCTCTCTCTCTCTTTGCTTTTCTGCTTTTAGGCTCTTTGACATACACCCTAAACATGGCTCAAGAACCAGGAAGGGGGGAAAATGACCTTCTGTGAAATATGGTTATGTTAATGTAAGTATTGCACCTATTTTCACATGTGATTTAATCAGGTTTATGGCAAATAATGGACTACTTGCACTGAGGCTTGTAACACACGTTTTGAAATAATACAACTTGCCTATTTCTGCTTAGTGATCGATGCTGCAGTGTGTGTGAGACCTGATGAATAAGTTCAGGACAAACCTTATTTTATTTTTATTAAATATTTTAATACCTATTTTTCATTGACAATCATTTCACTGTGTGTAATTCTTAGTATTCAAATTCTTAATATTCAAAGTATATTTGTCAGTCCGCTGTCAGTGTGTTACCGTTTAAAGGGTTAGTTCACCAAAAAATGAAAATTCTGTCATTAATTACTCACTCTCATGTCGTTCCTCACCTGTAAGACCTTCGCTCATCTTCAGAACACAAATTAAGATATTTTTGATGTGAGAGCTTTCTGTCACATGTCGCAGAGACACATGGATTACTTTAACAATCTGTTTCCTACCATTCTTCACCTTGAATGTGTAAGTTGTGCTGCTGCCTATGGAGGAACAGAAAGCTTTCAGATTTCATCAAAAAATATCTCCATTTGTGTTCCAAAGATGAACAAAGGTCTTACGGGTGTGAAACGACACGAGGGCAAGAAATTAACAACAGAAATTTAATTTTTGGGTAAACTAACCCTTAAAGATTAATTTAAATATTTAACATTGCTAAATGTCTTGAGGCAGGTACCACTTATTTATTATACTATTTTAAAAGACTGGGATAAGAGCACCAACACACACAAGCTAAATTCAACAGGTATAAAATATGAGAAAAACGGTAAGAGAAAAACAGTAAGAGAAAAACAGTTAATGAGAAGACGAGCACTGGATTGCAGCAGGTTAGTACTGTATGGAGGGGAGCTGAATGCTTTTACCAGAAACTCCCGAGATGTAGTACGACGTACAACGCAGAAGCAGTTGTGCATATAGTCCATCCAATGAATAAACAATTTAATTGAATACAATTATAATCATTATTTTTTTTAGTTGCATCCTTTTTTGAAGTGTTAATTGGACATTTTAACTTACTGCAATCAAATGCTTAGGCTGTTAGTCCTTATGTTCACAAAAATGCTATGGTGCATATATTCACAATATTCATTACTGTTTTCTCTCTCTCCTTTTTTTTTTCTCTTTCTTTTCTGCTTTTTTAGGTACTTTGACATCAACCATGAACACGGCTCAAGAAACAAGAAGAGAAAGTGACTTCCAAGACTGGCAACACTGTGCAAAAAAGGAGCAGTACTGAAAAACTTGTAGGCTATTTGTTTTTACTCCACATTTGGAAAAATGTTAAATGTAAATAAGATTGCTGTATTGTTTATTGATAACTGCTGAGTGCATTTAAAATGTTGACCTTTCAACATTGCAATTTTCTGCTTTTTTCCATAAAAAAATAATAATAAAAGTTTTAAAACTCAGAGTATGTTGCTTTCCATTTCCTTTGCCATAACATAACAAAACTATATTTTTTAATTATTTAATGACAAATATAAGTGTAGTATGAAAAGCTGTATAAATGCAGTTAATAGCTGTAGATAAACAATATAATGCTGTAAAAGTACATAATATTACAGCAGGATACTGTATTTGATAATTACAGCACTATACTGTAAATGTTGTTTACAGAAGTAGTACTGTAAAAATACAGTAAGTGGCTGGCAACCCAGCTGCCAGTATTTTACTGTAAATTTACAGCGAAAAGTTTTACAGTGTACATGTACCCCAGGTTTGAACCACTGGAGTAGTGGCCAGTAGTATATAGAACTTGTGGAGAACATAGAACATTCCTATGTAATTGTCTGTAATGTAGTGTATTCTGTATGACTGATTTGATGTTTTCTTTTTTTACGCTATTGTAGAGAATAATGGCATTGGAAGGAAACGAGCGACCAGTGACGAACTGTTAGTTGTGAAACTCCAGCTTTATTAACAGCACTGTAGGCTGCATATAATTTTCATTATTTTTTGTTTGTGTGTATATATTACAGTATATTATGCTGTATACATTTTCTTTTTACTCTGATGTATGGAAGTTACTTTGTGTGTGTGAATGATAATGGTTACAATTTCCTTTGCAGTATGAGTGCAATGTGTGATGTCAAACCTTGGAGGCTACTCTTACCCTAAAATCCTATTTCTTTTTTTTTTTTATCAGTTTTATACACAATTGTATTCTGTTAGCTAGACAAAAAACAGTGCAGTAACCATTGTCAGTGAAGGACTGGACTAAGACTGAAAGGTGGACATGAGGGATATTTCAATGGTCCTCTGCCATAGTGACAAAACATCTAAACATTTTGACTTGCAGTGCTTACACAATGCCAAATGGACAAAGCATTTTGGGGGCACTGACTGTTTAAATGGGAAAGGAATTTAGTTTTGACACATGAGTGAACTGTTTTGGGAGAGGTATGAGCTTTTGCAAGTGAGCTAGTGTTGTGCTGAACTGTAAGACTGTTTTGCCGAATGATCTTAGAGTTTGAGAATGTAATTTCTGTTTCAAGAAATGAGCCAAACCAATGGAGAAAAACTGTAATCTGAATATCTGCTGTGAGACTCTGAGAATATTTTAGTTGGATTGAAACGTCACTGTTAATCCCCAAATTTACACCAAATCCATGTGTGTTCCTGCAGTTTCTGAACAGACATGAGGATCATCACACACGAGTCTCTGTCAATCACTGAATCAACTGAGTTTGATTGTGAGTCACATGATAGAAACATCTTCACTTTTATAAATCTTTATAAAATAAATGTAAATAAATACAGTGATATGCATATGTTTTTTGATAGGTTGCTGGGTAATCTGGTTTTTTTATTTTTTTATTTTGTAAATTCATTTTTATATAATTGCTAATTCCTCCATACATAGATATTAATATAAATTATTAACATCTGCTCTGAAATTGAGGAATGTGTTTATATGATGCTGTTAATATCTGTATTATGAGGGATGAAGTTACAGTTTTTTACAGACGCTAGGACACATTTCTCAATACTTAGGTCACTTTTGCAAAACTTTTCACACAGTGAGCACAACAGAAGTCTATGTGGGCTAAACTGAGGATCAATTATCATTGTTTTGGCACAAATAGCATTCAGTGACTACATCTCTCAAATTTCATTAATTCTTTTCTCACTCAGACACAACAACTGCCAAAACTCTTTGTATGTACAGGCCAGTTTGCACATGCTTACATACTGTTTTCAAAACTGTTAAACTTTTGTTCAAAACAATAACATAATGCAAAACTGAATAAGACAGCAATTTGCTACATTCATACAGTAATATTTTAATTAAATATATTTTAAATCTTAAAATTAAATGCTATAAAAACAATTGAATTGTATCTGTATCAGTGGATGGTGTGTATACAAATTCTTGTATTTTGGAATTATAAAAAATTATAAAAATAAATAAAAGACATAAAATATTGACAAATTCTGCATCATGTCTGATTCATTCCAGTAACATATATTGCAGTGAATTATAAACAGTAATGTGTCCTTGTTTTACACAAGAAAACATTGTATAATGCTACATGTTGTTAGTGTTTTTTAGGTCATTATTTTGTGGGTGACAAAGTGTGTTTGTCGGCTGTCAACCTTTGCTAGTGTTCTGGAAGAATGAGTTGATTTGAGACCTGAATAAAGTGTTTTGGTAGTTGTAGTACATTTTGAATGTGAAATGAACTGCTTTGCCAAGATGAAAGTTGGTTAGGAGAACTGTGTGAAGAGTTTTGCAAAAGTGACCTAAGTATTGAGAAATGTGTCCTAGCGTCTGTAAAAAACTGTAATAAATCAATAGATTATTAAACTGATCAAGCAGAACATGTTTATGATGCTGATGATGATTCAGTTTAGAAAGAAGAATGAGGATAAATTATAAATGCAGAAAATCAAAAAATGTGGTGAAGAATGGAAAAATATCCACTGAAGTGAAGATCAAAAGTGACTGAATTTCTACATAAAGGATGTACAACAGGAGACAAAAATGACTTCTAAAAAAATCACAATCAAAAAGGTTAAAAACTGATTCAACTCAACAAATATGATGTTCAATAAGATAATATTGAGTCATTTCTTCACTGTTGAGTGTGTGTGAAAGTGTGTGAAAGTGTGTGAGCAGCTGCAGTATCAGTTCAGTCACTGTGACTCTGACTGACGGAGGTTTTTGTACGACTCTTTATCACTGTGTGATCACACTACCACTGTGTGCACTCTGACAGTAATAATGTCCAGCATCTTCAGTCTGGACTCCACTGATGGTCAGAGTGAAATCACTGTTAGATCCACTGCCACTGAATCTAGATGGAGTTCCTGACTGGAGGAGGTTTGTTGCATAAATCAGGAGTTTAGGAGCTTCTCCAGGTTTCTGTAAGTACCAGGCAAGACACTTTTTTCTACTACACCAGGAGACTGGATTACTGCTAGTTTTACAGGTCACAGTGACTGATTGTCCAGTTTGAGAGAGCAGCTCTGAGGGAGTTTGAGTCACTGTCACCTGACCAACAGATTCTGACAAGAGAGAAAGATTAGAAATCACAAACACTTTTACAACCATATATCTTCACAACACATAAAAATAACAAGTAAATAATGTCTGTAATCTTGACTGACACAAACCTCGACATAATACTGCCAGCGTCCAGATCAATATGGTGCTGAAAGTCATTTTTGTTGGTTGTAGGTTCAGTTCTAGTGAAAAACAGTTGTTGATCATGTTTGATGTTTGACAGAGTTATAAACACATGCAGAGCACTGAAGCGTGTGTCGCTCATGTAAAACACTCTCTCTATGCAAACGCTTCAGGAGTGACAGGTTTAAGATGGTTTAATGTGGTTTCACTGAGATTTCACAAAACATTTCACATGTTAATATAATCCTTTATTGATAAAGCAACATCAGATGAACAGGAGCGCTGTTTAATCCCAATATCAGACCAACATCACGATTACAAGTGTGATATTGCTTTTATAAAAAAAAACACAAAAAACACTTTTCTACATGTTTTTCTGCTCAATAGTTATTTTGAGTGTTTCTGGAGTCACAGGATCATCAAACTCCTCTGAGGACGATGAACATCTGCTCTATTCTGAGAGAAACACAATCACTCCACCTGATGATGAAATATGAGTTTAACTCGCTCAGATTCACTGTTTGACTTCAGTAAATGACACTGTTGAGGCAGTTTGTGGAATAAATCAGGAGTTCAGGAGCTTCTCCAGGTTTCTGTAAGGACCAGCTGAAGAAGTTTCTCCTGTTCCAGTTTCTCTCCATTGGATCAGAGGTTTGTTCATATTCATCAGTTACACAGAGGTTTATCAGCTCATGTTATCAAAAGATACCAGTTTGTATCTTCTCATAGTTTTGTGATTAAGTGTTCAATAAAAATTCAGTTAAAAGCACAAATTAATATTCTTATCTTGCTCTTTCTGATCAGAGCTGTGATTGGTGCAGAGGAGGGAGAGGCGTGTCTGAACTGAACTGTTGATCAGGACTACAATTAAAACAGCAGCTGATATAAAACTCTTACTGTCTGCAGTATATAGTATGAATACAGTGTATAGTGAACAAATGACATGTTAGGATGAGATACTCAAATCAAATAACCATGGAGAATTATGAAAATTAACATCTATTATTAATAAAATGCAGCAACTGAAATCACTCAGATCTCAATCGTGTGACTGATCTATAAGAGCACAAAATCTCTTTCTGACCTCTATAATTATTAAGAGTGGCAGATTAATTTAGATGATTTTATTTCAGATGTTTGTGTGACGATGTTGTTTCAGATCCTCCTTTGAGCAGCTGCAGTATCAGTTCAGTCACTGTGACTCTGACTGACGGAGGTTTTTGTACGACTCTTTATCACTGTGTGAACACATAACCACTGTGATAACTCTGACAGTAATAATGTCCAGCATCTTCAGTCTGGACTCCACTGATGGTCAGAGTGAAATCACTGTTAGATCCACTGCCACTGAATCTAGATGGAGTTCCTGACTGGAGGCTTTTTGTATAATAAATCAGGAGTTTAGGAGCTTCTCCAGGTTTCTGTAAGTACCAGGATATACATTTATCATTCCCACTACAATTGGGCACATCTGTGCTGGTTCTACAGTTGATGTTCACAGTTTGTCCTGGTTGAGCTGCTGTCATTGAGGGACTCTGAGTGACGGTGATCTGTCCTCTACACTCTGAAACACACAACAAGAAGAAAATCAACTCAAAACTTTGACAATATACTTGAAGAAATGAATTGATATCAAACTTGTGCTCCACAAACCTTGAGCAAACGCTGTGAGAGTCCAGATGAAGATGATGATGAAGGTCATGTTGATGAAGATTGTTGTGTGTGTCAGTGATGAAGTGTTAAACTCACAGCACTATAAACACTCTCAGAGCACTGAAGCATCTGATCAATATGCAAATGAACTCATTCTGTATTTAAATGAGGCTCTAAATGAAGGTTCAGGAGGAGCTCGTTCATCTCATCCTGTCAATCACAACATCAAATATGAATCATGTCATCATGATATACCAATAAGTGTGAACTTTAAAAATGTGGCATAAAATTTAGAACAATTCAAACCACGTGTGAAAAAACACTGTGAAAATGAAATGTAGATGAAACTTATCATCATCATCAAATAACCAAAACAATCCAAGGTTCTTGTTTAGTACAGTGGCTAGATTAACAAATAAACAGACATCACCCGAACAAAACATTTCATTGCAGTTTAGTAGTGATGACTTTATGAATTTCTTTACTGAGCATCAGAAATACAATTGTAAATGTACAACCTTTAACAAAGTTTTATGATTCAGCCTCAATTATCGCCCCTCAAGAACAGTTGCAGTGCTTTACAACTATAGGACAGGAAGAGCTAAATAAACTTATCACTGCGTCTAAACCAACAACATGTTTATTAGATCCAATACCCACTAAACTACTGAAAGAATTGTTACCTGTAGCAGAAGAGCCTCTTCTCAATATTATCAACTCGTCTTTATCTCTAGGTCACGTCCCACGACCGTTCAAGCTAGCAGTTATTAAGCCCCTCATTAAGAAACCACAATTAGATCCAAATGTATTGGCAAATTACAGACCCATTTCAAATCTTCCATTTATGTCTAAAATACTAGAAAAAGTGGTGTCGGTCCAATTGTGCTCCTCCTTGCAAAAAAACGCTATCTATGAAAAATTTCATTTAGGATTCAGATCTCATCATAGCACAGAAACTGCGCTCGTTAAAATTACAAACGAATTACTTCTAGCTTCTGACCAAGGCTGTGTCTCAATACTAGTGTTACTTGATCTCAGTGCTGCGTTCGACACTATAGATCATAAAATACTCCTAGATCGACTACAAAATTACACTGGTATTCAGGGACAGGCATTACGGTGGTTTAGGTCGTACCTATCAGACGTCACAATTTTGTTTATATAAACGGGGAAAAATCTAAGATAACGATAGTAAATTACGGAGTGCCACAAGGATCAGTGTTAGGCCCTCTGCTGTTTTCAATATACATGCTGCCACTTGGTAATATTATAAGAAAACATGGAATTAGTTTCCACTGCTATGCCGATGATACTCAGTTATATATTTCATCACGACCAGATGAAATCTCTAAATTATCCAATCTGACAGAATGTGTTAAAGAAGTAAAACATTGGATGACTAGTAATTTTCTTATATTAAATTCAGATAAGACTGAAGTATTACTTATTGGGCCAAAAACCTGTACACAGAATCTCTCAGACTACAATCTGTATTTGTTACTCCATCCTCGACAGTTAAAGACCTGGGTGTTATATTAGACAGCAACTTGTCCTTTGAAAATCATATTTCATATGTTACAAAAACAGCCTTCTTCCACCCTAAGAAACATTGCTAAGATACGGAATATGTTATTTATTTCTGATGCAGAAAAGTTAGTTCATGCCTTCATGACGTCTCGACTAGATTACTGTAATGCATTATTAGCTGGATGTCCTGCTTCCTCAATAAACAAGCTACAATTAGTACAAAATGCAGCTGCTAGAGTTCTTACCAGGTCAAGAAAATATGATCATATAACACCAATTTTATCATCTCTACACTGGTTACCTATTAAGTTCCGTATTGATTATAAAGTATTGCTAATGACCTATAAGGCTCTAAATGGTTTAGCTCCCGTGTACTTAACTGATCTTCTATTGCCCTACAATCCTTCACGCTGTTTAAGATCACAAAACTCTGGACTTCTGGTTGTACCTAGGATATCTAAGTCCACTAAAGGAGGGAGAGCGTTTCACATTTGGCTCTGAAACTCTGGAATAGCCTTCCTGATAATGTTCGGGGCTCAGACTCGCTCACCCAGTTTAAATCTAGATTAAAGACACATCTCTTTAGCCAAGCGTTCACATAATGCACCTCATATCAGATCAATTGCATGTGACTATCAGCAGCTACGCTAATTATTCTCCATTTGCTTTTCTGTTTTACCTCGGGACACTTGTCCCGAGGTGACTAGAGAGGACATCAGCTTCAGTTTGGATCCAGCCTCTTAAGAAGACCTCAGATGACCAACACCTATGAAGAGACGGTGCCAACTCCTGCGAGGACTTCAGAAGACGCAATCATCTGGATCAACATGCACATTGCCCAATTTCTATATCCTAATTATTGTTAATGTAATTCATTTTTCCAGGAGCTCATTGCTTCTACCTTCAGTTAAACTGCTAACAGTGATTGTAAATTAATTGCCTAAATTATTACATTATTTGCTAACTGAATTCTTAAATTGTAATGTTGACATGCATTCTCTGTAAAGCTGCTTTGAAATGATATGTATCGTGAAAAGTGCTATACAAATAAATGTGAATTGAATTGAATCATCTAAGCAAAGTCACATGAGCAAAAGTGCTTTAGTGATCATCAGTTCGACTGTAATTCGGCTGCAGGTACGAGACCGCAGGTGATCACAGCTGAACTGATGACAGAAACCCTTCAACAGTTTTATTCATGTTATCTTGCACTACATCACTGTGCCACTAGAGGGCGGTGTGAACAGACAGACACACTGATGAACAGGAACGGACGAGGTGAATAATAATGAGTTAATGCAGTGATGAATTTATTCGATGAGGCTCCAGTGTGTATTTAAACGGTTAAACACTATATATTATAGCACTGTGAACTTATATATAAGTGTGAACTTTAAAAACTGAATATTAAAAAATATTGATGTACATTGATAAACCTTTTATAATAAATACTGCAACATTCCATAAAAAAAAGAGATGGAAAAAAAACAAAACAAGAATTGTCAATTTTGATTTCATGGTGACTTTAACAGGTGAATTATGTATTTGTCTTTCTCTGCATCCAAATGGCTTTTTTGGACTGAAGATTGTTGTCAGCAGACGGTGGTCTGTAAGCATTGTAAACTTTCACCTGTACAGATATTGGTAGAAATTCAGTACTTTCTTGTGTTATTTCTTGCTAACACTGATGCAAGGTTAGTGATAAATCGACTGTAATAGTCCAAGAAATGAACAAAGTTGACTGACGTTATTCGGTGCAGACACATCCACGCTCGTCCTGATCTTTTCTGGTGACTTATGAAGACCCTGAGCATGAATGATGTGCTCCAAATACTGCAGCAAATCTTTAAAGAATTCACATTTCTCGTGTTGGACACACAGCCCAAACTCATCCAGACGACTGAGGACTGCGTCTACACTCTTGAGATGTTGCTTGTCATTTGATCCAGTCACTAATATCTCATTTAGATGAACATTGGGAAAAATTGCAGGAGCTGAAGCAATACCAAATGATGTTTAGTTAACAAAATTCGGGAGGAGCAACATTCAAATAATCTGACTAATCATTACGTCATTTCATCCAGCTGTCAGCAAACAGTAATCAACATATCTACCCAATCAGCATGAGTGAAAGCATATATATAAGACACGGTCGACTCACCCATATCCCTTGACAGTTTGACAGTATCCCTCCACCACCCCGTCTCCTCACATCTGCCTGGTTACTGATTTCCTAACCAGAATAGGGGGGAGTACTCTGGGTTCGGGCCAAAATACCGAGCTCGGAGCCCTCTCCTCGGACAGCATGCCAAATACGCATACTACTACGCATACTATTTACTATCTGATTATTTGTAAGTGTGAACTCGTGAAATGGTAATCGATTGTAACAGAAGAGCCTCTTTGACATGGAGATAGTGAGGCATTTGTGTGAATCTTCTGTCAAGGGCACTTGTAAGTATGCACTGGAGAGGTTCAGTTTGGTGAAGCGTTGACCCTCTGCCAATGATGTGAATAAATCCTCTATTTGTGGAATCGGGTAACGTTCAACACAAAGGCCCGGATTCACTGTTACCTTCAAATCTCCACAAATCCTCACATCTCCATTCCTTTAACATCTGATTGATAGTTGTGGTCCATTTGCATTTGTCAGTGCTTTATCATTCAGTCACTGTTATATTCAGTAAATAAATAAAATACAAATGTAGCTTTATGTCAGTGTGTCCTTTTTTGTGTCATTTTTGTTTCAGGTCTTTCATTGGATCAGGGCTTTAGCTCACATTTCATAAATAAACTTCACTCAATGGAGCATGAAAACACCTGCAGATACATGATGAAACAAGAACATGCGGCCAAATCATGAACCTCACAGATACAGTGTTAGATTCATTTACTAAGATAAAGAGTTTTATAGTTTAAGTATTTACCTTGTGAAAAAACTTAATGAAAGCTTCATATTTAATTTAATACTAATGAAAATATTCACTGTTGAGTGTGTGTGAAAGTGTGTGAAAGTGTGTGAAAGTGTGTGAGCAGCTGCAGTATTAGTTCAGTCACTGTGACTCTGACTGATGGAGGTTTTTGTACGACTCTTTATCACTGTGTGAACACATATTTACTGTTGATATAGTGATAACTCTGACAGTAATAATGTCCAGCATCTTCAGTCTGGACTCCACTGATGGTCAGAGTGAAATCACTGTTAGATCCACTGCCACTGAATCTAGATGGAGTTCCTGACTGGAGTTTGTTTGTATAATAAATCAGGAGTTTAGGAGCTTCTCCAGGTTTCTGTAAGTACCAGCTCAGAGCGGGTTTTCCATCACCATAACAGCAGGCTGGATTACTGCTAGTTTTACAGGTCACAGTGACTGATTGTCCAGTTTGAGAGAGCAGCTCTGAGGGAGTTTGAGTCACTGTCACCTGACCAACAGATTCTGACAAGAGAGAAAGATTAGAAATCACAAACACTTTCACAACCATATATCTTCACAACACATAAAAATAACAAGTAAATAATGTCTGTAATCTTTACTGACACAAACCTCGACATAATACTGCCAGCGTCCAGATCAATATGGTGCTGAAAGTCATTTTTGTTGGTTGTAGGTTCAGTTCTAGTGAAAAACAATTGTTGATCATGTTTGATGTTTGACAGAGTTATAAACACATGCAGAGCACTGAAGCATGTGTCGCTCATGTAAAACACTCTCTCTATGCAAATGCTTCAGGAGTGACAGGTTTAAGATGGTTTAATGTGGTTTCATTGAGATTTCAAGTTCAGAATCCTTTATTGATATAAAGCAACATCACATGAGCAAGATGTTTTTCTAATTATCAGACCAACAGCACGATTGTGAATGTGATATTGCTTTTACTGTAATACAGTTTAATAAACATGAAGCTATTATTGAATAACTTACATTTTAGTAATTTTAATTTTCACAGTTTCTTTGTCTGTTTTTATTCAGCCAACTGAAATATTTCCAATTGAAGTCACAGTAGAATAAAGTGTCTAAAATGAATCAGTGCTTTGAATGAATCATTTGAGGGAATGATTCAATGGTTCATTCATGAAGACTGTCACTGCAAATACTTCTTTACTATATTGTAGGCTATATGTGAAAAACAGTATGCCAACATAGTATGCCCCAATTCATAGATTTTGAAAAACAGTAGGTGAAAAATACGTGGACATACAATGGAAATTTTACTATCCCATGAGGCCACGGGAGAGGATATGAATGGCACTGAAGCCAGAGATTGTATTATTATAGGGAGATAAGAGGGTCTCTTACCATTGGAGAAAGCGTAACGACTAACTTAATCACATGCGGCACTTCTCAGCCTATCGTTCTGCAGCAAGTTGTTCTTTCCTGAATGAATCAGTGTTTTGAACAAATTAGTTCAGGTAAAGATTCATTGACTCGCTCAAATCAGTCTCTTGTCTCCATCTACTGGCGTAACGATGTAACTTGCAGAAAGAGTTGCTGTAAAATCCAGCAATAATGCTGCAGGTAAACATGTGATGATGAGGGAACTGCTTCTGTCACGAAACTCCAGATCTTGAGAACATCAAGATTTCTCTACTGGATTAAAATGGACATAAAGTTGGAGAATGAGGACGCTGGAGGAATATTCTCACTGGAGTCATGTAAACAGATGTTAATATATGAAGCTCTTGCATAATGATTGACAAGTTTAGATGAACATGCTTTCTGTTCATAGCATACAACATTCAGTTTACAGCTACACCTATAAAAGTTTTGTGATCATGTTTTTCTTGGCAGTGATCTACGGAAACCTTTCTTAGAGAATCTCTTTATGATTGTAGTATTTTGAGTGTGTGTGAAAGTGTGTGAAAGTGTGTGAGCAGCTGCAGTATCAGTTCAGTCACTGTGACTCTGACTGACGGAGGTTTTTGTACGACTCTTTATCACTGTGTGATCACTGGACCAGTGTGGAAACTCAGACAGTAATAATGTCCAGCATCTTCAGTCTGGACTCCACTGATGGTCAGAGTGAAATCACTGTTAGATCCACTGCCACTGAATCTAGATGGAGATCCTGTGTAACGGTCTGTTACTCGATATATGAGGAGTTTAGGAGCTTCTCCAGGTTTCTGTAAGTACCAGGCCAAACGCTCCCCCCAACTAGTCTTGTACACATTACTGCTGGTTTTACAGTTGATGTTCACAGTTTGTCCTGGTTGAGCTGCTGTCATTGAGGGACTCTGAGTGACGGTGATCTGTCCTCTACACTCTGAAACACACAACAAGAAGAAAATCAACTCAAAACTTTGACAATATACTTGAAGAAATGAATTGATATCAAACTTGTGCTCCACAAACCTTGAGCAAACGCTGTGAGAGTCCAGATGAAGATGATGATGAAGGTCATGTTGATGAAGATTGTTGTGTGTGTCAGTGATGAAGTGTTAAACTCACAGCACTATAAACACTCTCAGAGCACTGAAGCATCTGATCAATATGCAAATGAACTCATTCTGTATTTAAATGAGGTCGTTCATCTCATCCTGTCAATCACAACATCAAATATAAGTGTGAACTTTAAAAACTTAGCTGAATATTAACAAATAATGATGTGCATTAAAAAATCATTTTATAAATACTGCAATATTCCATAAAAAAACAAAACATGAATAGTCAGTTTTGATTTCATGGTGACTTTAAACACAGAGAGGTGAATTATGTATTTGTCTTTCTCTGCATCCGAGCCGCAGCCATGGATGGAGAAAGGCTTTTGTTGGACTGAAGATTGTTGTCAGCAGGTCTGTAAGCAATGCAAACTTTCACCTGTACAGATATTGGTAGAAATTCAGTACTTTCTTGTGTAATTTCTTGCTAACACTGATGCAAGGTTAGGGATAAATCGACTGTAATAGTTTACAATTCCCAGAAATGAATAAAGTTGACTGACGTCCTTCAGTGCAGACACATCCACGATTGTCCTGATCTTTTCTGGTGTCTTATGAAGACCCTGAGCATGTATGATGTGCCCCAAATACTGCAGAAAATCTTTAAAGAATTCACATTTCTCGTGTTGGACACACAGCCCAAACTCATCCAGACGACTGAGGACTGCGTCTACACTCTTGAGATGTTGCTTGTCATTTGATCCAGTCACTAATATATCATCTAGATAGCAATGAACACTGGGAAGGCCTTGTAAAATCTGATCCATGGCTCTTTGAAAAATTGCAGGAGCCGAAGCAATACCAAATGGTAATCGATTGTAACAGAAGAGCCTCTTTGACGTGGTGATAGTGAGGCATTTGTGTGAATCTTCTGTCAAGGGCACTTGTAAGTATGCACTGGAGAGGTTCAGTTTGGTGAAGCGTTGGCCCTCTGCCAATGATGTGAATAAATCCTCTATTCGTGGAATCGGGTAACGTTCAACACAAAGGCCCGGATTCACTGTTACCTTCAAATCTCCACAAATCCTCACATCTCCATTCCTTTAACAACTGGCTCGATCGGCGTGGTCCATTCGCTGCATGTCACAGGGGAGATGACCTGCTGACTGCAGTTATGAGACCTAAATCTTTCTGCAATCACGATCGGTTTCTGAGAGAAATGTTCTTTCAAAACAGTTATAATGTCTATATATGACTTCACATCCGGCTTATCCGGAGCAATTAAGCTTCACAGCAGTCCTTATGTAGATGAACCCATTACACTCATCAACACCGCAACTCGTTTCTCATTTGTAATGTCATTTGTCTGTGCTTTATCATTCAGTCACTGTTATATTAAAATTCAGTAAATAAATAAAACACAAATGTAGCTTTATGTCAGTGTGTCCTTTCTGTTTCTGGTCTTTCATTGGATCAGGGCTTTAGCTCATATTTCGTAAATAAACTTCACTCAGTGGAGCATGAAAACACCTGCAGATACATGATGAAACAAGAACATGATCATAAACCTCACAGATATAGTGTTAGATTTTCACTGTGACTGACGGAGGTTTTTGTACGACTCTTTATCACTGTGTGAACACATAGTTATTGTTGATATAGTGTCGACTCTGACAGTAATAATGTCCAGCATCTTCAGTCTGGACTCCACTGATGGTCAGAATGAAATCAGTTCCTCCAGGTCTTCCAGTCACTGTGAACTGACTGAAACTGTCATCGTTATTTAGGCCATAAATGTAAAATTCAGGAGCTTCTCCACACTGTAAAAAATGACCGTGATTTTAACAGTAAAAGACTGTAAAAATGCTGCGGTGAAAAACTGTCAATTGGTTTACAGAAAGTTTCCGTACTATATACGGTGAATAACTGTAATAGATCTAATGGTACATTTAATGTAATTTTACGGTAAAATACCGTTAAATTCACAGTTTTTGAAAGTGAAAAATAACAATTCATTGTAAAATTTACAGTGAAAAACCGTATATTGACATTCCCACAATTCCCTGCGTGATACTTCACATTTGATATATTTTCGTTGAAATAACTCTTTCTTCTTAGTTTTTCTCATTTTTTTTTCTAATCAGTTATGTACGTTAGGGTTTTATGTTACATCTAATGTTGTTAAATTAATTTTTTTTGCATTTTTAAAATTTCATGTATGTTACCATGATGGTGTTTAGTGTGTGTGTGAATGACACTGTGTGCACCTTCTATATATTAGTATTGTCCTCCTCAGCTTGTGGAAAAGCTGCTTGTGATGAACTTTGATTCATCATGTGATTCTCATCACCACCGGGTTTGGTGACTGTCAGTGTATTATAAAGTTACAAAACAGATATTAGTACTTCATTAGGTTGGTAAATTAGCATTATATCAGTTAATGAAATACATTATTTTACCGTAAATTTAACAGATTTAAAATGTAAAATTCACATGTAACTCCGTAAGTATGTTTACGGTTTGATGTCATTTTTACAGTATTGTTCTGGTAACCACAGCTGCCGGTATTTTTCCGTAGAAACAACGGGATTTTTTTTTTACAGTGCATGTTTCTGCTGATACCAAGCTAAATCATAACCATTTATCCCAGTATCAGTTTTACACTCTATTTTGGCGTTTTGTCCTTCAGAAACAGTCACAGCTTCAGGCTGAGTCACAGTGATTCCTCTGGATGCTGTCGACAACAACATTAATGTGTTTAATCAGATGAAATGAACATTAAAGACTCAAAAATGACGAGCTTTCACGTCTGTTACCTGGAATAAAAGCTGCCAGAATCCAGATGAAGCTGCTGAAGAGATTCATGGTGTTTGTTGGGTTTGTACCGTGGTAAACAGCAGTGTGTTATAAAGTGTTTGAGTCTGAACGCTATAAACACTCGGAGCGCTGAAGCATGAGCCGATGCAAAGTGACTCTCTGAGCAAAAACCCTCCATCGGTTTATTTCTCTCGTCATCAACACATTATACAGAGAAAAACACAAACGCACAAAAACTCGATCTGAGAATCACTGGACTGCAGGTGTTTTGTGATGTTGAGAGTGTTAAACGGTCATTTTGAGCTTTTATAAGCTGTCAGACTGTTGACCAGCAGTTCAAGTCTGAACATTCAGTAAATGTGCAGATGCAGATGTTGAACTTGTCGTCTGCATGATCTGTTTGTTTCTGTTTGTTGAAATCTATCACTCAGAAATGAAAATGTCCATGTACAGATGAAAACTGATATTTGTGGTCGTTAATTGTTTCTCACTTGTTTAGAAGTTTGGAAATCTTTAGATTTTATTCTTCATCAATCTCTGTGTGAAGATGTTTATGTGATGTGTTGTGATCAAATAATTATTTTAATGCAATATAGATTCATTATATTGCTGACACTGACACTGAAAGTGCTTTTTCTATTTTCTTCTATATGTTTTTATTTCTGGCTTCCAGTGTCATTCGCTTCCAGTTATTTTTAGCTGTATAAAACAGGGCTGTGTTTCCCAAAAGCATCTAAGAATTAAGTTGATTGTAGAGATCATTGGTGGCAAAGGCTCTACGATGATCTATTTAGGCCTACGATGCTTTTAGGAAACACAGCCCAGCTTGTTATACTGCTTGATATTGCAAACTGATATTTTTTACCATATTATTTTAATGTATTGTCTTAATTATAAACACACTGGTTTGTAGCGCAAATAGTTTTAAAGTTTACTGCACTTTGATATTCTTCTTGTTATTTCCCTATAGTGGATGGTGTATCTCATTCATAGAAAGGTTGTTCAGTTCCTCCTAAAATCATTATAATTTCTAAACTTGTCACTGAACATGAAAAATCACAATCTCTTCACTTTCATATATATATTTTTGATGATTCTGATAATTGTGCTCAATATTATCACGTTTGGTTGTTTTTGTGCTGCACTGACGACACAACAGCTGCAGTATCAGTTCAGTCACTGTGACTCTGACTGACGAAGGTTTTTGTACGACTCTTTATCACTGTGTGAACACTGCTTTACTGTTGATGTAGTGATAACTCTGACAGTAATAATGTCCAGCATCTTCAGTCTGGACTCCACTGATGGTCAGAGTGAAATCACTGTTAGATCCACTGCCACTGAATCTAGATGGAGTTCCTGACTGGAGGGTGCTTGTATAATAAATCAGGAGTTTAGGAGCTTCTCCAGGTTTCTGTAAATACCAGGCTAAATAATGTCCATAAGAACTATGATAATACACATTACTGCTGGTTTTACAGTTGATGTTCAGAGTTTGTCCTGGTTGAGCTGCTGTCATTGAGGGACTCTGAGTGACGGTGATCTGTCCTCTACACTCTGAAACACACAACAAGAAGAAAATCAACTCAAAACTTTGACAATATACTTGAAGAAATGAATTGATATCAAACTTGTGCTCCACAAACCTTGAGCAAACGCTGTGAGAGTCCAGATGAAGATGATGATGAAGGTCATGTTGATAAAGATTGTTGTGTGTGTCAGTGATGAAGTGTTAAACTCACAGCACTATAAACACTCTCAGAGCACTGAAGCATCTGATCAATATGCAAATGAACTCATTCTGTATTTAAATGAGGCTCTAAATGAAGGTTCAGGAGCTCGTTCATTTTATCCTGTCAATCACACAATCAAATATATCAAATCATCAAGATTCTGAAATAAGTTAATAGATAACGTTTTTATTAATATTTATGTGCTATTCTCATTTCATTACTGTACCATTTTATTATTATTTGAATTGAGTTTGCTTCATAAATGATGAACCTTGCAACATTAAAACGTTGCTCTCATATTTTCTTCCCTATTGTTGTGATATATATCCTAGTGAAGTCAATAAATGTAGGGCGGGGCTTGATTTTGTCTGTGGGGAATTGATTGGATGGTTGTGGTTTGCTATTGGTGGATCTCATGTGAGTGACAGGTTGCCCCATTCTCCTTTCAGAGAACAGATGTCGCTGCATGTAGATTACAAGGCACATGAAGTTAAAAAATAATGATTTGCATTCATAAATCATTTATAATCAATATCATAGTATTCCATAAAAAAACATAAATTGTCCATTTTGATTTCATGGTGACTAAATGCAACAGAATCTGTGAGTTTTTGAAAACTTGCAATGGAAGTTTGGCAGGCAAGAGAGGAGCTCCAGTAATGTGTAAAAAATATACACATGGGGGCTGAGGGACGACCCCTACTGCAAGCTCTGCGGTCAATTGGGGACACTGGCACATATAATGTCAGGGTGCAAAACGTCTTTAACCCAAGGGCGCTATAGGTGGCGCCACAACAAGGTACTCTTGTCCCTCGCTGACACAATAGAGCGAGAGAGGTGCAAGAAGAGGCCAAGTGGCACAGGTGAGGTGAAAATTATCACCTTCATCAAGGAGGGATCTAGGCCCTTCGCAACTAATGCGTCAGCAAAACCCAATCTGCTGCAGGCCACAAACTCTTGGGAAATGAGAGTTGATGTCAGAAGGAGGCTGCAGTTCCCGGAAGTGGTCCACACAGCTCTTCGCCCGGATATCGCTCTGTGGTCAGACAAAGATCGTAAAATCATCCTAGTTGAGCTGACCGGGCCATGGGAGGAGGGCTGTGAGGAGGCACATGAGGGAAAAGCCTTGAAATATCAGCCGTTAATCCAAGACTGCAAAAACAAGAGGGTGGCAGGCATGGTTGTTCCCTGTGGAAATAGGTTGTAGAGGCTTTCCTGCCAAATCAGCATGGCGGTTGCTGTCAGCTTTAGGCATGGATGAGAGGAGCAAGAAGCATGTGACTCATAGGATGGGACAGGAGGCTGAACGAGCTTCATGCTGGATATGGAGTAAGAGAGAGGAAGAAAGCTGGAAGCCAGGAGTAGATGGGCAGTGATTTGGCCACCACTGCCGACACACCAACTGGACAGTGTTGTGGTTAAGGGTCGAAACACTCAAGGAAGGTTGGGTACCACCTGATGACATCTGCTGCTGGCAGAAAGCTACAGTTACTAAACTGGTAACTGAAGAAAGCACCCAACATGGCATGAAATTTCCAACCTTGACTGGAGAGCAGTACTAAAACATAATGCGTTTATATATATATATTAAAAATAAATAAATAAATAAAAATAACGAGTGCAAAGCCGCTATATTGATGAATGGAATTGCATTTGTCTGAATCGTCTTAGCAAAGATGTTTTTATAAATAAACAATTACACCTGTTCCAGAAGTGGTCAAATGAGCAGCAGGAAAACTGAGAATTCATTCTTATATAAAGATATAATGAATATGAAATGTCGGTATTATGTGTTATTTTATTAAATTGTTGTTACAATTATCTTGTTTTGTTTGCTTTATGAAGGTCGCCAGCAAGATCAGAGCACAGATTTGATCTGAAATTCAGGCCGCTGGCTCCAAAGGTGGACCCTGACCCAACCTATTCACTTTTCCAAATAGTTCAGTTTGCATACAATGGTGTGCAGTGAAGACAATGAAGGCAGATCAAAACATTGTTGAATATCAAGTGTCCCCATCTAAGCAAGCCAGAAGCAACAGCGGCAAGGAACCACAGCTCCCCCAAAAGGCCTCTCCAAGCATCAGATTCAAACACTCTAGTCGCTGACCATCAGAGGCTTTAAAGATCTATATCCTATCTAATCCAATCGCTTCCATGTTAAAGACGCTCAGCAAACCCTTTCCAGCCAAATTCTTCAGCTTCAGCTTGTTCTCTCGCTCAATCCTACAAGCTCACCATATCCACCGCAATTAACACCATCAATCCACTAAAATAGTCTCGCTGCAGCAGCATCTTCTCACCTGATTCCGCAGGAGCCCATTCTGCTGGGAGAGCCCTCCCGGTCAGTTTCCATCTTTTCTCCTCCTTGTCCGGCGAGGCTTACCCGTCCTATGCCATGAGTGTTGATCTCCCATTGGATGCAGCGAGAGCCCTCCCGGTCAGTTTCCATCTTTTTAACTTTTTCCGTCCAGTGAGGCTTACCCGTCCGACAGAGTGAGTCTTGATTTCCCATCGGATGCTGCGAGAGCCCTCCCGGTCAGTTTCCATCTTTTCTCCTCCTTTGTCCGGCGAGGCTTACCCGTCCTATGCCATGAGTGTTGATCTCCCATTGGATGCAGCGAGAGCCCTCCCGGTCAGTTTCCATCTTTTTAACTTTTTCCGTCCAGTGAGGCTTACCCATCCGACACATTGAGTCTTGATCTCCCGTCGGATGCAGCGAGAGCCCTCCTGATCAGTTTCCATCTTTTCTCCTTCTTTGTCCGGCGAGGCTTACCCGTCCGATGCCACAAGCATTGCTTTCCTGGAGCCTTGGTCTCCCATCTGATGCCGCGAGAGCCTCCCGGTCAGTGCTTCTTTCCTCGTCCGGCGAGGCTTACCCATCCGAGGCCTTGAGCATTGGTCTCCTGGAGCCTTGGTCTCCCGTTGGATGCCGCGAGAGCCTCCCGGTCGTTCTTCTGTGCTTTACTTTCTGCCGTCTACCAGCGAGGCTTACCCATCTGATGTCATGAGCCTTGGTCTCCCATCTGATGCCGTGAGAGCCTCCTGGTCCGTGCTTCTTTCCTTGTCCAGCGAGGCTTACCCATCCGAGGCCTTGAGCATTGGTCTCCTGGAGCCTTGGTCTCCCGTCGGACGCCGCGAGAGTCGCCCCGTCGAGCCTCTGCTCTTTACTTTACCCCTGTGTGCTAGTGAGGTTTACCCATCTGATGCCATGAGCATTAGTCTCCTGGAGCCTTGGTCTCCCATCGGATGCTGCGAGAGCTCTCCTGGCCAGGCATTCCAATTTCTTTCATCCCGCCATCAGCCAATGGAACCCACTCACCTGTTGCCGGGGGCCGCTCCCGGCAGAAGCTGAGTGGGCCCCTTTTGGCTGGTCATTCTTAAACCACGTTGCCCCTCGTCTTTCGGTTGGTAGGGCTCACCCGTTTGACACTGAGCATTGGTCTCCTGTCGGACGTAACCAGAGCCCTCCCGATCGGCCGCTCCAAATCACGCGCTCCCCGTCAATTGGTCGGGAGGGCCCGTCTACCTGGCGATGCACGATCCCGTCAGAGGCAGCCCTCTCCCCGGACAGCATGCCTGTTACGAACCCCTACTTTAAAGGCAGAAAAGGGGAAACGTAACATAAAGAAGGACACGTGAAACCCAATACATCGTTAAATATTTATTCAACGAGCAACAAAAAAATCGGGAACACGTAACCTATCATACGAAAAAAAAAACAAAAAAAAAACAAATCAATGCCCAAATATAACCAACAATTAACCCAAATTAAGAATAATAAAAAAATAAATACCTAACTTATCTAAGACAAACAAATCAACTTATATAAAGAAAGACAAAAAACACAAACAGAAAGAAAAGCTTGTTTGCTGGTGTGTCTCCTCCCCCAGTCTTCTCAGCGTCCTCCATATAAGCACACGCAACTAGAAGCAGGTGCACAAAGGCGGACCTACAATCAAAACTCTCAGGAAGAAACAGAGTCATGACGTCACACAACACACACAAGGCACAGGCCGTAACACTCCCCCACCTAAAAGAAGAACCTAGTCGAATACAAAAAGAGACAGGTTCTGGGTGAAGCATCAACAAGCAAACAAGAATGAGAAAAACAAAGAAAAAACAAAAAAACAAAAAAGAAGTTACATTAACTTACTTATCCCCGTGAAAGAGCATCTGCAACGATATTATCAGATCCCCTCTTGTGACGGATCTCCACATTATAATGTTGAGCCATTAGAGCCCAGCGCATCAACCGTTGGTTATGATTATACATTTTATTCAAAAAAACCAACGGATTATGGTCCGTATAGACCGTAACAGGAATGGTGGTATAACCGACGTACACATAGAAATGCTGCAAAGCAAGCAACATGGCCAGTGTCTCCTTTTCTATAGTAGAATAATTCATTTGATGACGGTTGAATTTAGCAGAAAAGTAAGACACTGGATGGGAAATGCCGTCAGCACCATCCTGAAGTAAAACGGCTCCAACTCCGGTCGCACTGGCGTCGACTTCAAGTTTAAACGGGCGATCCATCTCAGGAGCAGACAAAACAGGGGCACTACAAAGAAGAGACTTAGCACATAAAAATGCATTTTGACATTCATCAGTCCAGTTAAAAGCAACTTTTGGACTACACAGTTGTGTTAGTGGAGCGACGACAGTCGAAAAGTTTTTACAGAAGCATCTGTAATAACCGGTCATCCCTAAGAATCGCCTTAACTCACGACGTGTAGTAGGCACAGGATACGCAATAATTGCATTTACTTTTGCCTCAACAGGACGTACTTCGCCATTTCCAACCTTTTTCCCGAGGTACGTAACAGAAGTTTTCGCAAACTCGCATTGCGCTAGATTTAACGTTAAGGAAGCGGTAGCCAATCTACTAAACACATCATACAGCGAAGAAATGTGATCAGCCCAGGTAGGAGAATAGATAACCACGTCATCCAGATAAACATTACAGTTTGGGAGGTCACCCAGCACCATAGACATCAACCGCTGGAAAGTAGCGGGCGCGTTTCGGAGCCCGAACGCCATCTGCGTATATTGGAGAAAAGAATCGGGAGTCACGAAGGCGGAAATTTCAGAGGCACGTTCAGTCAAAGGCACATGCCAGTATCCTTTTAAAAGATCTAATTTTGTAATGTACTGAGCAGTGCCAAGGTTATCAATACAGTCCTCTATACGTGGTAAAGGAAAAGCATCTGGCACTGTAACAGAATTCACCTTTCGAAAATCTGTGCAAAAACGGAGCGACCCGTCTGCCTTAGGCACTAAAACACACGGTGAACTCCAAGGACTGTTACTCTTTTTGGCAAAACCATTTTGAACCAGATACTCCACTTCACGCCTCATGACCTCCCTCTTACTTGCTGGACAACGATACGCATGCTGTTTAATTGGACGGGCGTCATCCACCTCAATGTCATGCTGGATGACAGGAGTACCTGAGGGTACATCATTAAACAGGTTAGGAAAACTTTTCACCAAATCAGTCACATCTTGTCGCTGGTCATTAGATAAATAAGACAGTTGAGATGGCAATACTTTCAGAATTTCAGAATTTTTCAAACAACCACCATTCAACAATTCTGTAGACATGGACAAACCGTCATCCACATCTTCACTCGCGAGAGTGTGAGATAACATGGACACTCGCTCTGCCTGGAATTTACACTCGGAAAGGTTACTTGCCTCAGTTTTATCAGCACGACACAGGTAAGGCTTCAACATATTCACATGACATAACCGCGTCTTTCGTCTGCGTTCTGGGGTATGGATTATATAATCCGTATCACTCAGTTTACTTTTAATCACGTATGGTCCTGCGAACCGTGCAGCCAAAGCAGAACCAGGCGCAGGAAGCAACACTAAAACTTTCTCGCCCGCCTTAAAATTGCGTACAACAGCTTGCTTGTCAAAGCAACCCTTCATTTTCTTTTGTGACCGAGAGAGCGCTTCTTTTGCAACAGCACAAGCATTTTGTAAACGCTCACGGGTACAAGAAATAAAATCAAGCACGTTGCTTTTCTCAGACGGATTAGTTTAAAACCTTTAGAGGACCACGTACGTTGTGTCCAAAAACCAATTCGGACGGGCTAAAACCAAGTGATTCCTGTCGCGCTTCACAAAGAGCAAATAAAACTAAAGGAATGCCCTCATCCCATTCATTATCAGTCTCCATGCAATATTTTCGCAGAGCAGATTTCAGAGTTTGATGCCAGCGCTCTAGAGCACCCTGCGATTCAGGATGATAGGCGCTGGACACAACATGGGACACTCCTAGAGCTCTCAGAGCACTTCGAAAAACTCTAGATAAAAAATTCGAACCTTGGTCAGTTTGAACCATTTTAGGCAATCCGAACGTGGTAAAAAAATTTTGTCAAAGCATTAATGACAGCTCTAGCAGTTATTTTCCGCAGCGGTACTGCTTCCGGAAACCATGTGGCCGTGCACATAATAGTTAAAATAAACTGTGAACCAGATTTTGTTCGTGGAAGCGGACCAACGCAATCGACAAGAACTCGTTCAAATGGCTCACCTAGAGCCGGAATAGGACGAAGGGGAGCAGGTGGCACAATTTGATTGGGCTTCCCCACAATTTGACAAGTATGGCAATTTTTACAATGTCGGGACACATCAGCTTTTAAACCGGGCCAAAAGAAGTGTTGCAGCACCCGATTATATGTTTTGGTCACACCAAGGTGTCCAGACCAAGGGTGATCATGGGCCAGATTTAAAATATGCTGTCAAAACTGAAAAGGTACCACAATTTGATGGACCACATTCCACTCATTCTGAACATCCTCACACAAGGAGGGAGCACTCCAGCGACGCATTAACACAGTGTTACTCCAATAGAACTGATGGTTACGCAACGGTAACATGTCACTATCAGCACTAAGACGGCATTTTTCAAGTGTTGGGTCACTCTTCTGAGCCTCTGTAAGAGCGCTACAGGAAATAGGCAAAAAAACATCAGAACCTAGACAGATAGATAGATAAGACTCAGAAAATACTTCCTTCTCCAGAATCTCTTTAAAAACAGAGTCACCCAGATTTATTTCATTTTCTTTATCTAAATGTTTTGCCTGCGCACGTGTCGTAACTGCACTAACAGCAAATACGTTCGGAAAATTCTCAGCCAACCCATCAGGTTGTGGATCAGTAAGTGGAGTATTAGTAACGTGCATAACTGGCATTACCTTACCTCCAGCAATGTCATTGCCCATAATAAAATCGACGCCCGGTACAGGGAGAGAAGAACGGACCGCAACGTTAAAACATCCAGAGACCAAATCAGACAATACCCAAACACGATAAAGGGGAACAGGTACAAAACCCATTTCTATTCCCTGTACAATAGTACTAGTGCCACACGCAGACTCCGCACCAAAAGGTAGAGAATTAGACAATATAAAAGATTGCGATCCCCCAGTGTCGCGTAAAATTTTTACAGCCCTCTGATCCTCATCACGACCAGTCAAAGACACAAGACCGTCAAACACGAAAGGCTGAAAGCACGCATCAGGAACTTCAGAAGTCACAGGCTGCGGCGACAAAACTTTCACCAATACTGAACCCCGAGGTTGATTCACCGAAGAATCCGGACGCTCTTGTTTTCGTTTTAAAATTCTACACTCAGCGATCACATGTCCCATTTTATGACAATAGCCGCATTCTTTACGAAATTTTGGGCCAGACAGACTAGGTTTTATTTGATCATCATAAGAACTAACCTCATTTTCCTTTTGTGAGGCATGTCCAGCATCAACCGAACGCTTGACAAACACGGGTTTATGCAACAAAGCATACTCGTCTGCCAAAACGGCTGCTTGTTGTACAGTACTAACCTTTTGCTCATTTAAATAAACCGCAGTTCGCTCCGAAACACAATTCTTAAATTCTTCAATGAGCAACAATTCACGCAAAGAATTGTAGTCAGTCACTTTACAAGCCTTCACCCACCTGTCAAAAAGTATACCCTTCTCACGGGCAAATTCGACATATGTCTGTGCAGTGGATTTTTTCATCGTAAGAAACTGTTGTCTGTAGTGTTCGGGCACTAACTCATATGCACGAAGAATCGCATTTTTCACCGTTTCATATTGAACGCTCTCTTCCAAAGGAAGAGCGGCACACACTTCTTGTGCCTTCCCGGTCAACTTACATTGTAACATTAATGACCAGACCTCATTTGGCCATCTTAACGCGGTAGCTATTCGCTCAAATGCCTGAAAATAAGCCTCGACCTCTTTCTCACGAAACGGTGGAATTATTACGATATTCTTCGCCACATTAAACTGAGGAGACAAAGGAACAGTTAAGGAATCCGTTAACACGTTAACTGAATCACTTCGAACGGAATCATTTGAAACAGTCGTAGGATTCAAACCCACAGCTGCCTCAGAGACTGCATCATCTTTCAGCGCAGCAGATATTTTTTTTTCTTTCGAGTCTTTACTGACCTGCAATTCAAGCTGTCGTATTTTAACTTTCATCTCCGCGTCAATACGATAACGTTCAAGCTGATGCTGCAGCTCATCCTTTCGTGCTTGAGCCTTATCTTGCGTCTCTAATTGTAAACGCGCTAACCGCACTTTCAAACGCGCGTCCCCACGCGGAGCAGATGAGGTTCCCGTCGACAGAGATAACGGCTCAAACTTTGGTAAAGAATATGAAGGTCCTACCTCTCCCCGAGCAACAAACGGAGTAACTGGCTTGATAACAGATGAACTCGATGGAGATTGTTCATCCGCAACAGCTGCCAGCGATTCCGCTGATTTCTCCGGGACATTAACCTCTGAAGGTAACACCCCTTTACCAACTAAACCAGCCACCAAACAAGCTTTTAAGTCTTTTTTAAGTAATGTTTTAGAAACGGGTATATCAAAATGTTGGGCAATAAGAAACAAATCATCCTTTCTACACGTTTCTAATCCTACAAGACTTGGTTGTTTTATAAACGCATTTAAATCAAATGTCGCCATAGTTGAGCAACAAACAAACAAATATAATAGCGCAAACAACTCCAGACCTAAACCTACCTAGCCAAAAACTAAATAAGACCTAACTAGTCTTCAGAGGGTACCGATTGAGAGGCAAGCCTCCCCCCCGGATTACCTCCAAAAATAACAAAATAAAATAACAAAGAAAAACAATAAATCAGTAAACCGTAGTAAGGGCCGGCGCTAGACACGGTCCTCATGGTTCACTCTACCTATCCGGAGTTTGTTTTGCACCATTATAATAATTTGCTCAACAAAAGAATAAAATAAAAATCCCAGACGAGCCCCCAATTTATGTTACGAACCCCTACTTTAAAGGCAGAAAAGGGGAAACGTAACATAAAGAAGGACACGTGAAACCCAATACATCGTTAAATATTTATTCAACGAGCAACAAAAAAATCGGGAACACGTAACCTATCATACGAAAAAAAAACAAAAAAAAAACAAATCATTGCCCAAATATAACCAACAATTAACCCAAATTAAGAATAATAAAAAAATAAATACCTAACTTATCTAAGACAAACAAATCAACTTATATAAAGAAAGACAAAAAACACAAACAGAAAGAAAAGCTTGTTTGCTGGTGTGTCTCCTCCCCCAGTCTTCTCAGCGTCCTCCATATAAGCACACGCAACTAGAAGCAGGTGCACAAAGGCGGACCTACAATCAAAACTCTCAGGAAGAAACAGAGTCATGACGTCACACAACACACACAAGGCACAGGCCGTAACAATGCCAAATACGCATAACTTTACTCTATTTAACACTCTCGGGTCGGCGGTCACGCCGGCGTGATCACCGCGTTTTTTTTCTAACCAGTGTGAAAGAGACTCAAAATACTCTGTCAATGTTGCACATACAATTAAGAGTTATACACCATTTTAATCTGTGGAATATCTTCTTTTATTTGTGTACACTCAGAGTAACAACAAAATGTTGTGCTTTTTGTAAAATAAAGAAAACTAACATGATGCGTGATCTCTTGTCTCCCTCTGAACGAAGTCCAATCTGATAGTTCTCAAAAAATGAACTGTAACTTAGTGAATACTAATGACAAAAAAATTAGACTTATGTCTAAAAAAACATTGAAATGTCAGGTTTTAAATCGTGTAAGTCAAATCGAAAACAAATATTCTGTGTTTATGTAATCTGTATGAAAAGAGAGCCATGTCAGAAGTCCGTGATTCAGCTCATTATCCACTAATGCGGCCACGCCCACGGAGCCAGCGCTATTCAGACGCAAATTCTGAGTCAATACATGCATACATCGTCTCAATCGTGTATTTATCGTCTTGAAAAGTGTTTTGAATAGCCATAGTTAGCAATCTCTGGCCTCTGTTAGTTCGGTTATTTCCTGGATTGCCTATTCTTCTTTAGTGCTCAGGCATTTGTGGACTAAAGGTGTACAGAGCGCCCTCCAGCTGCGAGTATGAATTCAAAACACAGTATCCAGCACTCATAGTAATGACAATAAATCCTGAATAAATATTACTCCTCTGTATAGAAAATTGACAAACATATGAGAATTCATCAGTATTTCTCCAAATGTGCATGCTTTTAAGCTAAAAGCCTATATGAAATGCCATAGAGGTAACATAATTGTTTAGACACTTTGCATCACAGAAAAACATTATATTTAAAAGAATATAATATTAAATTGTATATAATTTTAAATTGTAATAATATTTCACAGCATTGCTATTTTTTCTGTATGTTTGATTTACATTATGATGAGATTTGAGACATGATCAACAGAAGGTTTTTTCACAGCCTACCTGACTGAAAGAGCTCATTATTTATGCAGCTCATTAGAGCTCTTTATGCAATTCTTTTGTCTTCTCAGGTGAGAATCACCCATTATTCATGATTATTCACGCCTCCATGCATACTGTGTTTCTTGACCAAAGATGTTTTAGAAAATTTAAATCTCTCTATTGTTTTATATGAACAAGCAGGCAGCATAATTTTTTACCTCATTTTGAAGCGAAAACTCTAGTCTACAACCTCAAATACCCAGAAGTCTTGTGAACAAAGATTTAATATATATTTTTTGGCCTTATTTCAGTGACTTAAGTTTTTTGTTTTTTCAATAACCACGCATAAACGTTATTCCTTCAAAAACACAAACATATACATACATGTTCCTCACATATTATTGTAGCCTAGTTTGTGCTGAATACAGTGTAATGACACTTTTCTATTAATATGTTTATGAACAACTGAAAAAAGCACAAATGTCAGGGCATGTCAAAACTTCTCCAAGGCCCCAAAAATCCTCAGACCCTTGAGGGTTAATTATATGGATATGTGAACTCGTGAAACAAGATAAATGTCAGACCGGGTCTCATCTTACTGGATGTTGAATGAAAATGTAATATGATGTTCCTGAAACATTCTTTCAATCATTCAAACACCTTCTGAACAAGCACTGAAAGAAAGAGAAATAAAAACACAAACTACAACTTTCTTCAGCAACAGTCTTAGATGAAAAACAAAAACAAAAAAAAACAATGCTGTTTGTGAAATTGTTTAATCAGATCTTCAGAGATTTGATGTGTTTTTTTTATCTTCAATTGATTTCATCTAAGGCTGTGGCTGAAGAAAGTTGTAGTTTGTGTTCTTATTTCTCTTTCTTTCAGTGCTTGTTCACAGCAGGTGTTTGAATGATTGAAAGAATGTTGAATTGTTAATCAAAATTAAGTTTAAAGAACGTTTGAGGAACATCATACCTTTTAAAACACGTTCCTCTAACATCAAGAAAACTGGACATGTTTTACATTCCCAGAACCAACACTGAATATTTGGAGAACGTTCTTATAACAAAAATCTGTTAATTCGGGAGACTCGGGAAGCGACTCTTTTGTCTAGTTGTTTCTCTCAACTAATGCTTTGATTTCTGACCTCAATATAAAAGATCTTAATATATAAAGGAGGTTAATTTAGATGGTTTTATTTCAGATGATTGTGTGACGATGTTGTTTCAGATCCTCCTTTGAGCAGCTGCAGTATCAGTTCAGTCACTGTGACTCTGACTGACGGAGGTTTTTGTACGACTCTTTATCACTGTGTGAACACCCAGTTGCCACTGATACTGTGTAAACTCTGACAGTAATAATGTCCAGCATCTTCAGTCTTGACTCCACTGATGGTCAGAGTGAAATCACTGTTAGATCCACTGCCACTGAATCTAGATGGAGTTCCTGACTGGAGGGTGTTTACATAATAAATCAGGAGTTTAGGAGCTTCTCCAGGTTTCTGTAAGTACCAGCTAAGAGCATGTTTTCCATCTCCATAACAGCAGTCTGGATCTCTGCTAGTTTTACAGGTCACAGTGACTGATTGTCCAGTTTGAGAGAGCAGCTCTGAGGGAGTTTGAGTCATTGTCACCTGACCAACAGATTCTGACAAGAGAGAAAGATTAGAAATCACAAACACTTTTACAACCATATATCTTCACAACACATAAAAATAACAAGTAAATAATGTCTGTAATCTTTACTGACACAAACCTCGACATAATACTGCCAGCATCCAGATCAATATGGTGCTGAAAGTCATTTTTGTTGGTTGTAGGTTCAGTTCTAGTGAAAAACAGTTGTTGATCATGTTTGATGTTTGACAGAGTTATAAACACATGCAGAGCACTGAAGCGTGTGTCGCTCATGTAAAACACTCTCTCTATGCAAACGCTTCAGCAGTGACAGGTTTAAGATGGTTTAATGTGAGTTAATTGATATTTCACAAAACATTTCACATGTTAATATAATCCTTTATTGATAAAGCAACATCAGATGAACAGGAGCGCTGTTTAATCCCAATATCAGACCAACAGCACGATTACAAGTGTGATTTTATTGAACATTTATAGATTCTACATTTCAAAATGCAAAAAATTAGGCAACCTAAAACTAACTCTGAGCCTTGGTTGAATGACACGGCTCGTGCTGTCAGACGCGAGTGCCGTAGAGCTGAGCGCAAATGGAAAAAGGACAGACTGCATGTATCACTTCAAATGCTAAGGGACTGCTGGCATCATTATCAGACAATTGTGAAAGATGCTAAAAGACAGTATTTATCTGGAATTATTCTGTCAAACTGTAACAAGCCTCGTGTTTTGTTTAAGACTATTGATTCTGTTCTTAATGCTCCGCAAACAGTCTGTATTGATGCACTTTTTATTGATAAGGTCACTACCACTAGAGCTCTTATTTCACCTTCTGCTTATGACCCTTCAATCCCTGTCCTCTGTTCTGCTGTTTTTGACAGGTTTGAGCCTGTGACCTTGTCTGTGGTAATTACCACTCGGCTGGATTACTGTAACGCACTGTATGTGGGGGTTAGTGGGTCTTCTGTTGCTCGTCTGCAGATGGTTCAAAACGCTGCAGCACGTCTGTTAACGCAAATACGAGCACATTTCCCCTATTTTAGCCTCACTTCACTGGCTGTCCATACATTTTAGAATCCATTTTAAAATTCTCTTATTTGTTTTTAAATCTCTAAATGGTCTTGCTCCACCCTACGTTTCTGAGCTGCTACACCCTTATACACCCACCCGTTCTCTCAGGTCAGCTGATCAGCTGCTCCTGAATGTGCCCAAAACAAACGGATGCTCAGAGGGGACCGTGCCTTTGCTGCAGCAGCTCCTAAACTGTGGAATGATCTGCCTCTGCCCGTTAGACGGGCCTCTTCATTGTCTTCTTTTAAGTCACTTCTTAAGACCCACCTTTTCTCTTTGGCCTTTGACACCTGATTTTGACATTTGTTTCTTAATTTGTTTTTGTTTTTATGTCTTGTATGAGTTGAGTATTTTATGTTTTATATATTTTTCTGTACAGCACTTTTGGTCAACTTCGGTTGTTTTTAAGTGCTTTATAAATAAAGTTTGATTTGATTTGAGTTTGAAAACCATTTTTCTACATGTTTTTCTGCTCAATAGTTATTTTGAGTGTTTCTGGAGTCACAGGATCATCAAACTCCTCTGAGGACGATGAACATCTGCTCTATTCTGAGAGAAACACAATCACTCCACCTGATGATGAAATATGAGTTTAACTCGCTCAGATTCACTGTTTGACTTCAGTAAATGACACTGTTGAGGCAGTTTGTGTAATAAATCAGGAGTTCAGGAGCTTCTCCAGGTTTCTGTAAGTACCAGCTGAAGAAGTTTCTCCTGTTCCAGTTTCTCTCCATTGGATCAGAGGTTTGTTCATATTCATCAGTTACACAGAGGTTTATCAGCTCATGTTATCATCAGATACCAGTTTAGTAAACAAGTTTTCAATAAAAATTGAGTTAAAAGCACAAATCAATATTCTTATCTTGCTCTTTCTGATCAGAGCTGTGATTGGTGCAGAGGAGGGAGAGGCGTGTCTGAACTGAACTGTTGATCAGGACTACAATTAAAACAGCAGCTGATATAAAACTCTTACTGTCTGCAGTATATAGTATGAATACAGTGTATAGTGAACAAATGACATGTTAGGATGAGATACTCAAATCAAATAACCATGGAGAATTATGAAAATTAACATCTATTATTAATAAAATGCAGCAACTGAAATCAGTCAGATCTCAAACGTGTGACTGATCTATAAGAGCACAAAATCTCTTTCTGACCTCTATAATTATTAAGAGTGGCAGATTAATTTAGATGATTTTATTTCAGATGTTTGTGTGACGATGTTGTTTCAGATCCTCCTTTGAGCAGCTGCAGTATCAGTTCAGTCACTGTGACTCTGACTGACGGAGGTTTTTGTACGACTCTTTATCACTGTGTGAACACAAAATCACCCACACAAAGACCACTAGAACTTGTTCTGCAATTAAAACTCTGACAGTAATAATGTCCAGCATCTTCAGTCTGGACTCCACTGATGGTCAGAGTGAAATCACTGTTAGATCCACTGCCACTGAATCTAGATGGAGTTCCTGACTGGAGGGTGCTTGTATAAGAAATCAGGAGTTTAGGAGCTTCTCCAGGTTTCTGTAAGTACCAGCTGAAATAGTGTGTCCCAGAATAACTGAACACATCTGTGCTGGTTTTACAGTTGATGTTCACAGTTTGTCCTGGTTGAGCTGCTGTCATTGAGGGACTCTGAGTGACGGTGATCTGTCCTCTACACTCTGAAACACACAACAAGAAGAAAATCAACTCAAAACTTTGACAATATACTTGAAGAAATGAATTGATCTCAAACTTGTGCTCCACAAACCTTGAGCAAACGCTGTGAGAGTCCAGATGAAGATGATGATGAAGGTCATGTTGATGAAGATTGTTGTGTGTGTCAGTGATGAAGTGTTAAACTCACAGCACTATAAACACTCTCAGAGCACTGAAGCATCTGATCAATATGCAAACACACTCCAGATCATTTACCTGAAGACAGCAGAAACACTGTTTTGTCATTTAGTATCTTTGCTAATAAATTTCTATTGATCATTTTCAGAAACAGACACTCCTGATTTACTTCATGTTATTTTGGGTGGATCTTCTCCCTCTAAACACTGTTTTAATGATCAGTTTCATTCAGACTTTGATGCTGAGAGCATTTAATACCTGTGCTGCAGATTTGACATCATCATGATACTGTAGAACAGGTCAAAGGTCATCCAATAGAGAATGATCATCTTGTTAAAGAATCAGAATCAGAAAGAGCTTTATTGCCAGGTATGTTGTTTACACATACTAGGAATTTGTTTTAGTGACAGAAGCTCCACAGTGCAACAGAGTAACAGCGACAAGACAAGACACATAATAAAAAGAATAAAAGAATAATATACAAATTTACAAGATAGATAAAGTGCAAAAAAAGTTGAAAAATTGAAATATAAATAATTGTTTTAAGTAAATAATGTATAATATTGTTGTGTGTTCCGTGTTTGTCAAGTGTTCATGAGATGGACTGCTTGAGGGAAGAAACTGTTCCTGTGTCTGGTCGTTCTGGTGCTCAGGGCTCTGTAGCGTCGACCGGATGGTAACAGTTCAAAGAGGGAGTGTGCTGGGTGTGAGGGGTCCAGAGTGATCTTCTTTGCCCTTTTTCTCACTCTGGATAAGTACAGTTCTTGGAGAGTGGGGAGGGTTGTGCCAATGATTCGCTCAGCAGACCGGACTACCCTCTGTAGTCTTCTGAGGTCAGATTTGGTAGCTGAGCTGAACCAGACAGTAATTGAAGTGCAGAGGATGGATTCGATGATGGCAGAGTAGAACTGTTTCAGCAGCTCCTGTGGTAGGTTGAACTTCCTCAGCTGGTGAAGGAAGTACAACCTCTGCTGGGCCTTTTTCACAATGGACTCGATGTGGTTGTCCCACTTCAGGTCCTGGGAGATGGTGGTGCCCAGGAACCTGAATGACTCTACTGCAGTCACAGTGCTGTTCATGATGGTGAATGGGGGAAGAGCAGGGGGGTTTCTCCTGAAGTCCACGATCATCTCCACTGTCTTGAGCGTGTTGAGCTCCAGGTTGTTGTGACTGCACCAGACAGCCAGCTGTTCAACCTCCAGTCTGTACGCAGACTCGTCACCGTCCTGGATGAGGCCGATCAGTGTGGTATCATCCGCAAACTTCAGGAGCTTGACAGAGGGGTCTTTAGAGATGCAGTCGTTGGTGTAGAGGGAGAAGAGCAGTGGGGAGCCCTGAGGGGCGCCGGTGCTGATGGTGAGGGTGCTGGATGTGAGTTTTCCCAGCCTCACTAGCTGCTGCCTGTCTGTCAGGAAGGTGGTGATCCACTGACAGACAGAGGTGGGCACGGAGAGCTGAGTTAGTTTGGGCTGGAGGAGTGATGGGATGATGGTGTCATTTGTGTACATTTGCCACACATCTTCCTCTTGGAGCTCGTGGACATGCTGGAAATCACTAGAATGAGAGTTGAGGTCTGGACTGTGTTCTGATAGAGGACTGTGTGTGTTCATCAAGTGGAAGTTGATTTGATTGTTTTGCTGCTTGAGGTTTCTGCAACTATTTATGAGTGTTTGATGTTTTTATACTTGTGATTTATGTCAGTATTGTTGTTCTTTTGTATAATAACCACACCTTGATCCACATGTTGATCCATATCTCAAATAAAAGCAACTAATGGAACTTTGTGTTTTATAATCGATGCCCCACAGTGATTTTACTATTTAACTAGTGTTACGTCCTGAGACGTATTGTGTATGTGTTTTGCTGGTTCTTTCTTTCTTTCTCTCTTTCTTTCTTTCTTTCTCTCGTTCTCTCCCTTTCTCTTGTCCTTTCTTTAGGATCGCATTCTACCAAAGTGATCTCCAGATCTGATTGGTGCTAATGGGACCAGGGAGCAGCTATAAAAGGATCTGGAAGGCCTGAAGAGGGAGCTCTGCTCAACTTGTGATTCCCTGTTGTTTAATTGCACGTGTGTTATTGTGTGTTCGCTACAGCGTGTTGTTGCTGTTAGCTTGCTTGTTGATCTGCCTGTTGTGTGCAGTGTTATTTTTGGGTTTGAATTGATAAGTTCTTGTCAATCTCATTTCCCTTTTGTATATTTTTTGTAAAATATTGTAAATACCTTTTCCACACCAGGAAGCTGTAGGGGGTGAGTGCCATTTCCTTTGTAAATACTGTTTTCTCCTGTTTTTTTTTTCATTAGATAGGGAGTTAGGATAATTTATTGTATTTTCTTTTCTTTTCTTTTGTTAGGGAATTTAGGTTTTTCTATTAGGAGTTTGTGTGGTGTTTGTTTGTTGTTTTGGCCTTTGCTCACCCCTGAAGTTGTGCTTTCATTTGTGGTTTTGTAAATAAAAGTGTACAAAGGATCTTTAATTTCAATTGTAGTTTATGTTGCGGCCTCACCCTTGACGGGGTCGTAACACTAGTTCTCATGAAACTTTATTACAGAGGTTGCAGATGCAGTCAGGAGTTCACTTGCTCTCCAGTGTTCACGGACCAGATCTGACTGATCCAATATGGTGGACGACTCACATGTAGATCTCAATCATGTCACTGATCTAGAAGAGCACAAAATCTCAAGGCAGATATACATTTTCCACAACATTTTTAGTCTAAAGAGGGTATGAATATGAGGAAATTTAACAGTGACACTGATGGACTTTGTCTAGTTATTTCTCTCATCTAATGCTTTGAATTCTAACCTCAATAATTTATAAAAAAGCTTAATTTAGTTGATTTTATTTCTGATGTTTGTGTGACGATGTTGTTTCAGATCCTCCTTTGAGCAGCTGCAGTATCAGTTCAGTCACTGTGACTCTGACTGACGGAGGTTTTTGTACGACTCTTTATCACTGTGTGAACACCCATTTACTGTTTGGATAGTGTAAACTCTGACAGTAATAATGTCCAGCATCTTCAGTCTGGACTCCACTGATGGTCAGAGTGAAATCACTGTTAGATCCACTGCCACTGAATCTAGATGGAGTTCCTGACTGACGGGTGCTTGCTAAATAAATCAGGAGTTTAGGAGCTTCTCCAGGTTTCTGTAAGTACCAGGCTAAACGATTACCACCATACACATCTGTGCTGGTTTTACAGTTGATGTTCACAGTTTGTCCTGGTTGAGCTGCTGTCATTGAGGGACTCTGAGTGACGGTGATCTGTCCTCTACACTCTGAAACACACAACAAGAAGAAAATCAACTCAAAACTTTGACAATATACTTGAAGAAATGAATTGATATCAAACTTGTGCTCCACAAACCTTGAGAAAACGCTGTGAGAGTCCAGATGAAGATGATGATGAAGGTCATGTTGATGAAGATTGTTGTGTGTGTCAGTGATGAAGTGTTAAACTCACAGCACTATAAACACTCTCAGAGCACTGAAGCATCTGATCAATATGCAAATGAACTCATTCTGTATTTAAATGAGGCTCTAAATGAAGGTTCAGGAGGAGCTCGTTCATCTCATCCTGTCAATCACAACATCAAATATGTATCATGAAATCATCAATAAGTGTGAACTTTAAAAATGTAGGATAAAACTTAGAACAATTCAAACCACATCTGAAAAAACACTGTGTGAAAATGAAATGTAGATGAAACTTATCATCATCTAAGCAAAATCACATGAGCAAAAGTGCTTTAGTGATCATCAGCTCGACTGTAATTCGGCTGCAGGTACGAGACCGCAGGTGATCACAGCTGTACTGATGACAGAAACCCTTCAACAGTTTTATTCATGTTATCTTGCACTACATCACTGTGCCACTAGAGGGCGGTGTGAACAGACAGACACTGATGAACAGGACAGAGATTAACAAGGACAGTTAATACAGTGATGAATTTATTCAATGGGGCTCCTGTGTGTGTAACTGTAACGGTTGCAAAAGTGACAAACAGTACTTTAGTTCTGACCTAAAGTCATTGTTTGAGCCAAAGGGGACAAGCCCTGCAAAGTGTACTTAACAGGGTATATGGCCAACATAAGACAAACACTTGGTCTTTGGATAGCTTTAATGCACATGTACACCAGCTAACATAATAGGTTTAGCATGTAGCTTTGTTGAATTGTCTTTGGGATCCTTTACAGCTCAGAAACATCAATCCAGAAACACTTTCTATAGCTGTGAGAAACAAACGTGTATAAAACACATCAGGGGTTGAATACAGGTGGAGTTTATTCTGCAGAAAGAACATCATCAGACCTTCTCTGAGACTTTCTGAACTGTGTCATGTCAGATAACGTGATCACAACATTGAACCAAAACACACACATATTCCCTTACATGCAGGGGGCGCAGGTGAGCTGGACGCTGGAGGGGTCAGAGGTCACAGAGAAGGTTCAGACCAGTGCAGAGTTTGATGTACAAAAACAAAACAACCTACTGTAAGGCACCATTATTGTTTGTTTGATCTGATATCAGTTTACTCTCTCAGTTTCTCTGATTCTAGTTGAGTCAAACCCGTCTGTCACAGATCAGATCACAGTCTAAGGGTCAGATTTACTAACAGCTCAAGCGCAAACCCTCTTTTGGTGTTTAAACACTACTGTCAGGATTTACTAAAGACACGCAGTGAAAAATTGGAACTGAAAAGCGTGAGCAGTTATTTCTGCACCTGACATTATTGCACATGCATTTGTAGGAGTTTCCCTTTCAGACACAAAATTTATGGGAGGAGAATATTTAAATGAATCTCGCAAGGTGATTTACTAAGGTTTGTGCTAGTCAGTTTACTGGTATTTGCACCATTGTGCACAAAGTTTCAGTTGAGGAGAAAGTGAGGAAAGGATGGTCAGTTTCATCAGAAGGGTGTGTGAGTGTGAAACACAGTATTCCAGTCTTGTGATTATTGTGGACTATAACTGCACTACTGCTTTATACTGCATATATGTGCTTAGATTAGTTATTTGTTTGGTGATTTGGTAAACCTCTTTCTCCGATCAGTGGAGCTCTCTCAGTGAACTCGAACAAGCTCCTACAGCTAACAGGCAACGCTCTCGTAACTTTGGCTAACGTTCTGGCAATGTTCTCTCAAAGTTACGAACAAACGTTCTTCCAGTAACATTAATAGAGTGTTTGTTCAACGTTATCTGGTCTTTAATAATGTTCTCAAAAGGTTAGCACAAAAACATTATTTATACATTGTTTGCAGAAGAGTTTTAAATGTTCTCATAACGTTGGAGGAAAACGTTCTCAGAACAAAAATGTGTTAGCTGGTGAAGTATATTAAATATAGATATCACAAGGTGAAAATAAAATATGGTGGCAGAATTGTTGTTGACCCTGTGTTAAATGAAGGTTTATTCATCTTAAATACACTTTATTGCTTTAAACGTGATTATTGCATCGTATTTTAGGAACATCTCAACATCTCAAGTATCAGTTTGAAACTCAATGATATTTTCCTTTTTAAGTTATTTCATAATCAATCTGCATATTTACCAGAATGTGAACCATATTCTGAACGTTTTCTCTTTTCATTTATACAGGAGTTTGTGATCATTAATGTGTTTATGGAATAATGATGTGATTTTCTTCTTCATGTTGTTTCTCTCGCTGTTGGAGAATTTCTCCCAGTTTTCTGTTGAATCCTAAAGGAAAGCCACTGGTCAGTGTGATTTCTCTGTGAGCGTCAGCGCAGAGATCTCCTCTCTGAACACAGCGACACTGGTGTGTGTGGCCAACAAGGGCTTCCCGTCAGACTGGAGCCTGAGCTGAAGGTGGACGGGAGCAGCAGGTCTCCTGGAGAAGGACGGTCTGTACAGCTGGAGCAGCAGCAGGAGTGGATGGAGACACTGTGAGGACACACGGAGCGGCCGGCCTGTGTGAGGAGACGGCAGTGTTCAGAGGAGATCTGCTGCTCTTCTCACTCATGGAGACCAACAGTGTGTTTCTCTGCAGCACATGAGGGACTCATTCATTCTCCATCAGCTTCAGTCGATTCATCTGCTTTCTGCCTTTCACACAAGACTATATGTGTGACTTCAGTCATTAAATGAAATATAATTGTGTCTTTGAGCTCTTCTTTGTGTCATTTTTGTTTCGGGTCTTTCATTGGATCAGGACTTTAGCTCATATTTTATAAATAAACTTCACTCAATGGAGCATGAAAACACCTGCAGATACATGATGAAACAAGAACATGCGGCCAAATTATGAACCTCACAGATATAGTGTTAGATTCATTTAATAAGATAAAGAGTGTTAAAATATTTACCATGTGAAAAAACTTGAATGTTTTATATTTAATTTAATACTAATGAAAATCTTCACTGTTGAGTGTGTGTGAAAGTGTGTGAAAGTGTGTGAGCAGCTGCAGTATCAGTTCAGTCACTGTGACTCTGACTGACGGAGGTTTTTGTTCGACTCTTTATCACTGTGTGAACACCCATTTACTGTTTGGATAGTGTAAACTCTGACAGTAATAATGTCCAGCATCTTCAGTCTGGACTCCACTGATGGTCAGAGTTAAATCACTGTTAGATCCACTGCCACTGAATCTAGATGGAGTTCCTGACTGGAGGCGGTTTACATAATAAATCAGGAGTTTAGGAGCTTCTCCAGGTTTCTGTAAGTACCAGAATAAACCTTCCTCCCCACCACTCCATCTGTACACATTACTGCTGGTTTTACAGTTGATGTTCACAGTTTGTCCTGGTTGAGCTGCTGTCATTGAGGGACTCTGAGTGACGGTGATCTGTCCTCTACACTCTGAAACACACAACAAGAAGAAAATCAACTCAAAACTTTGACAATATACTTGAAGAAATGAATTGATATCAAACTTGTGCTCCACAAACCTTGAGCAAACGCTGTAAGAGTCCAGATGAAGATGATGATGAAGGTCATGTTGATGAAGATTGTTGTGTGTGTCAGTGATGAAGTGTTAAACTCACAGCACTATAAACACTCTCAGAGCACTGAAGCATCTGATCAATATGCAAACACACTCCAGATCATTTACCTGAAGACAGTCACTCATTAACAGACACAAAATACAATTACTGAAGTGAAAATATAGATTAAAAATAATCCTTCTAATAGCCAACATGTTGTAAATTGTATCAGATCATTCAGTCCAGAATAAATCTACAAGATTTAGTATATTAACCTGAATCTGTGAGACTTTAATTATATTTTTTACTGTAGTTGGATTGAAACGTCACTGTTAATCCCCAAATTTACACCAAATCCATGTGTGTTCCTGCAGTTTCTGAACAGACATGAGGATCATCACACACGAGTCTCTGTCAATCACTGAATCAACTGAGTTTGATTGTGAGTCACATGATAAAAACATCTTCACTTTTAGAATTATTTATGAAATAAATGTAAAAATATATGGTGACATGCATATGTTTTTGATGGTGGACAACAGCTGTTGGGTAATCTGGTCTTTAATTTTAAAATTAATTTTTATATCATTGTTAATTCTTCCATACATAGATATTTATATCAATTCTATTCATTATCATCTGCTGTGAAACTGAGGAATGTGTTTATATGATGCTGTTAATATCTGCATTATGAGGGATGAACTTAATAAATCAATAGATTATTAAACTGATCAAGCAGAACATGTTTATGATGCTGATGATGATTCAGTTTAGAAAGAAGAATGAGAATAAATTATAAATGCAGAAAATCAAAAAATGTAAAGGGAAGACTGGGAAAAATATCCACTGAAGTGAAGATCAAAAGTTACTGAATTTCAAAGAATGTAATAGGATAACAGGAGACAAAAATGACTTTTGAAAAATCACAATGAAAAAGGTAAAAAACTGATTCAGCTCAACAAAAGTGATGTTCAATAAGATCATATTGAGTTTTTCTTCACTGTTGAGTGTGTGTGAAAGTGTGTGAAAGTGTGTGAGCAGCTGCAGTATCAGTTCAGTCACTGTGACTCTGACTGACGGAGGTTTTTGTACGACTCTTTATCACTGTGTGAACACATATTTACTGTTGATGACATGGAAACTCTGACAGTAATAATGTCCAGCATCTTCAGTCTGGACTCCACTGATGGTCAGAGTGAAATCAGTTCCTTCATATCTTCCATTCCCACTGAATCGACTGAAACTCTCATCATATCGATTATTTACCAGATAAATAATGAGTTTAGGAGCTTCTCCATGTTTCTGCTGATACCAAGCTAAACCATATCCATATATCCTAGTATCAGTTTTACACTCTATTTTGGCGTTTTGTCCTTCAGAAACAGTCACAGCTTCAGGCTGAGTCACAGTGATTCCTCTGGATGCTGTCGACAACAACATTAATGTGTTTAATCAGATGAAATGAACATTAAAGACTCAAAAATGACGAGCTTTCACGTCTGTTACCTGGAATAAAAGCTGCCAGAATCCAGATGAAGCTGCTGAAGAGATTCATGGTGTTTGTTGGGTTTGTACCGTGGTAAACAGCAGTGTGTTATAAAGTGTTTGAGTCTGAACGCTATAAACACTCGGAGCGCTGAAGCATGAGCCGATGCAAAGTGACTCTCTGAGCAAAAACCCTGCTGGAGTAAAACACACGTGAAAATGAGCACATGCAGATGAAACTGATCAGTTTTGAGGCTTTAAATTTGTTTTATTCTCATGATCCAACAGACGAGTGTTTTCACTTCTGAACAAGTTTATAATTCATTTCTTTTTCATTCAGTCTCTGGTTCAGACTACAGGTTTCTGATGAATCAAATGACAGAGTTGAATCTCTAAAGAATCAAGTATTTCACTGTGAACTCCATGAGAGGTCAAAGGTCATTCCAGAGGTCACAGGTCAACAAAACTTATTAAAATGCTTTGAGAAATACATGATCATTTAGAAACTCACAGTTCAGATGTGTGATGATCAGTACAGAGTCTTTCTGATTATATTATTTATTCAGATTTAATAGTTTTCATGCATCAAGAGACATTTAGAGATGAAGCTGTTTCTGTGAAAGTCACTTCAGTCCAATAATCATTATTTAATGTTGAGAAGAGCTGCTGTTGAGTCTCATATCAGTGTGTGTGAGTGTCGTTCGTCTCTTTCTCTGCTGGAGTTTGTGTTCATTTGAGTGTGACGGAGGTTTTTGTACGACGCTTTCACTAGAATGAAGCACTGTGGTACACTTTCGGTGGAGGAACTAAACTGACCATCAGTAAGTCTCTAAAATACTCTAAAAATGTTTATATATAATTGTTTTGTTTTTAGATTATTCAAACAAGCATTTTGCAACAAGGTTTTAAAAATTATAAAATAGTTTGAAAAAAAATTAACTGCAATATTTCATGGTGAATTTAATAGTTTCATAACTTCTTTAAATTTGTCTGCTGTTTCACAATTACATATTTATATTCAGTGATATTTCATGATATTTATCTTTTTTCATTGCAAGGCATATTTTATGTTACTTTTATATATTTATTTCTTTTTACAAGAGTAATTTCAGATATTATAAAAACTAACATTGTTTGTTTTTTAATATATTGATTGCAATATTTTCTGACATTTTCAATTATTTCTTAAAATACATAATTGTGTCCATAATTTTTGGTAAATTTAATAATTCCGAAATTTTGTAATGCATGAAACAAAAGTTTGATGATACGGACAAAATAATTATAGTTTTGTAGACGTCATCATCAGACAAAGAAACAGATCTGAAAAAAATCATAATTTGAGCTTACATTTAATGATAATTATGGTTAACATTAATAATGATCATTTAAATTTGTTTTCTACATATAAATCATCAGTTTGTGGACAATGTTTTTAAAATGAGTTTGAGATTAAACTGAACCTTATTCAGAAAAGATGAAATGACTGTAATATTTTCTGTATATCATGTTTGCTTCAGAGAACTGATTTATATTTATTCATATATCTTATACTTCATATATTTAGTAGCAGTGAATATTTTATTTGAACTGAGAATATTGAAATTTAAATGCAGGATCATTACTATGTGGTTTATGAAAGAAAGCAGTGATGTGAATTTCTGTAAAGATGAAATGATTGTGATTTTTCCTCCATTACTGTGTGTGACATCTGACTAATGGATGATCTAAAGACGTTGGTGTTGTTTGTGTGTGTTTGTGCAGCTGGTCCCGCAGTGAAGCCCTCCGTGTCTCTGCTGCCGCCCTCTTCTCTGCAGATCTCTGGAGACTCAGCCGCACTGCTCTGCCTGCTCAGCTCTTACTCTCCACAGGGGGCGACGGTGAGCTGGACGCTGGACGGGTCAGAGGTCACCGAGGGGGTTCAGACCAGCGCAGAGAGCGAGCGGGACGGACGCTACAGCCGCAGCAGCGTCCTGAGCCTCAGCAAAGCACGCTGGGAAGGCGCGGATCGCTTCGTCTGCAGAGTAAGACATGACGGAGCTGATCACGAGGCCTCTTTCCTCAAGAGCTCCCAGTGCTGATGTTTCTCCGGTCCAGACGAGCCGTATCTGAGCGTCCGGCAGGATTCACAGCAGTCACGTGATTTACAGCTCAATACTGAAGCAGTCTTTCAATGTGCTGCCATTGCTGTTCATTCAATAAAGCTTCTGAACGCATTACATTTGTGTCCGACTGCATCATTGATCAGTGTGTCGTTCATTCAAAGTCCTGCACTAAAGTTTCAGCTGCTTTTGATTGATTGTAATAGTTGAGAACAGCTGCATTTAGCAGGAAATGTCAAATGAAGCTCTTGGGGTTTGAACATGGTCACTGGAGACGGAGCTGCTCTATTCTGAGAGGATCACAATCACTAAACCTGCCAATGCAAATGTGATTTTCACCTCAAACTCACAGTTTCACTCTTTGATTGGTTCAACGCTCTCAACTGGAGCACTTTCACTTCTGCTCATGAGAAATGAGTTATGAGTAATACATTTAGAAACAGCTTTAGATGAAGGAGCTGCTTGAAAAACTTCTGCATGTTACTGATACACCATGACTTTAGTGTAGTTTAATGTACAAAAACAAAACAACATATGAATATACATATTAATTTACACACTCTGTTTTCTCTGATTCTGAGCATATTTGAGTCAAACCCGTCTGTCACAGGACAGATCACAGTCTAATAGAGCTGATTTCTGTCAGAAGTCAGTTTTGAGCACATGTGTAGTTCCTGTGTTTGTCCTCTGTGTGTCAGTAGTGTGTGAAAGTGTGTGAGCAGCTGCAGTATCAGTTCAGTCACTGTGACTCTGACTGACGGAGGTTTTTGTACGACTCTTTATCACTGTGTGACCACCCATTTACTGTTTGGATAGTGTAAACTCTGACAGTAATAATGTCCAGCATCTTCAGTCTGGACTCCACTGATGGTCAGAGTGAAATCACTGTTAGATCCACTGCCACTGAATCTAGATGGAGTTCCTGACTGGAGGGTCTTTGCTAAATAAATCAGGAGTTTAGGAGCTTCTCCAGGTTTCTGTAAGTACCAGGCTAAATACTCCCCATTACTATTCTTGTACACATTACTGCTGGTTTTACAGTTGATGTTCACAGTTTGTCCTGGTTGAGCTGCTGTCATTGAGGGACTCTGAGTGACGGTGATCTGTCCTCTACACTCTGAAACACACAACAAGAAGAAAATCAACTCAAAACTTTGACAATATACTTGAAGAAATGAATTGATCTCAAACTTGTGCTCCACAAACCTTGAGCAAACGCTGTGAGAGTCCAGATGAAGATGATGATGAAGGTCATGTTGATGAAGATTGTTGTGTGTGTCAGTGATGAAGTGTTAAACTCACAGCACTATAAACACTCTCAGAGCACTGAAGCATCTGATCAATATGCAAATGAACTCATTCTGTATTTAAATGAGGCTCTAAATTCATGTTATCTTGCACTACATGACTGCTCCACTAGAGGGCGGTGTGAACAGACAGACACACTGATGAACAGGAAGTTTATTTGATGACTTATATATATTTATATATTATAGCACTGTATGCAATTGCGCCACCCAAAGTGACAAACAGGTACTGTAGTTCTGGCCGTAACAGGTTATATGGCCAATGTAAGACAAACTCTTGGTCTTTAGACAGCTTTAATGCACATGAACATCCTCTAGCATAATAGGATTAACTTGTAGCTTGAATTATTATTGGGATCTTTTACAGCTCAGAAACTTCAACACTTCGAAACACTTTGAATTGTGTAGTAGACGGTACATCAATGGTCATGTGTCTTTTCAAATAAAATATGAGTCTTTAAGTATCTCTTTATGGAAGTATTATTCTATGTACTATATTAAAATAGACAGGTAATATAGATAATATACATCTGGCAACTTTACAAATATGTTTTTTAGTAGTATAGTTTAAAATGAATATTAATATAAAAATGAATTAACTGTAAGTATTTTGGAGATTACAGTTTTTTTGCAATCTAATTATATTGGGTTTTATTAAACTTTATGAAACTATAATGAATTTAGGCCTATATGCATTTTTTATACTACAAGTCAATCTATTGAACCATTTACAGACTTTCAAAAAGAGATCTGAAAGGATTTGTTGTCCTGTGGCTCCCTCTGGTGGACAGCATTAGTGTTATGACCTTCATCTCTGAATCCCATTCATATAAATGACTGATTTAAAAAAAAACTCCTGAAACTCAGCATGTTTACTCAGAAAGTCTTGTTGTCCATGTGTATGAAGTTCTGTGAATTTTGGATTCAAACATTCAAACTGATGGAAACTGATAGAAAAATAGATTTCTTATCCTGTGGTTCCCTCTAGTGGACAACATTAGTACAACATGTTTTAGTCTGTCAGCCATTTTGAGTTGCTAAAAACTTTTTTTTTTTGATCTCCTAAACCACTTGACTGATTCACATGAAATTTTGCATGTCATCTATAGAAATCATCAAACATAAACATTACTGGACTGTTTCCTGGTTTCTGGCGATCGTGACGCGCCTAAATTTTCACCGCGAGCTCTCTGCCTGTGTCTGGTTTAACGCTTGATACCTTCGGTGAGTAAGTCTCCCCTTCCTCATTGATTGTGTTTTGCTTGTTTTCCTCACCGGGCTTGGCTAACGTGTGTGGTGCGGCTTCACTCCTCTGTTCCCTGCGAGCCCTCTGCCCGTACCCATTGCTGGGTTTTTCTGTACGTTTGAATTCGCGGGTCATGACAGATCTGGCGATCGTACCCCCCTGGGCTTGGCTAACGTAGTTCGTGTAACAGTGTTTGGTGTGGCTGCGTTTTGTGAGTGCTGTTCGTCTCGAACTGTGCAATGTACTTCATAAATAAACTCGCGGTCACTAGACCCCTTTTCATCTCTTGTCTTTTTCTCTTTTTGTTTAACATGGAGCTTTTTTACAGCTCGTCACAACTGCACCAAATGAACTGTTTTTCACGGCTGGATTTTTCTGCATATGAATGGTGTAAAAGCCTCGGAATTTCTCGTCGCCCTCGTTATATTCATCGGTCTCCTAACCGCTGGCTGATTCAACACTCCTCTTCTCCGTCTTCAATACCCGTGATACGCTCACATAGAATGATGCGTCTCCATAACGACAAACGCTTTCGTTGCAATAACGTGTCTCGTACTCTCACACCTCTGGCTAGAGATGTGACATACTCCTGTGAAACTCATACGCCCCTTAGACATAACTTTGCTCTACTCAATACTCGTTCCCTGGCCAATAAAGCTACACTTCTGAACGAAATTATCGTCGAAAGAAAGTTATACTACAGACATACTACTACTCACTGAAACCTGGCAATCACCTAATGACTTTATGGAGCTTAACCTGTTGACGCCTCCTGGATACTACCATCTTTCTAAACCACATCTCACTGGCAGAGGCGGTGGCCTGGCAGCTGTGATTAAGAACAAATATAAAACTATCAATATCGACTTCCATGCTGTTGTTAGCTTTGAGTATCTGTCGTTTAGAATTGCTGGTCCCACACCACTCTTGATTTTGCTGATCTACAGACCGCCTAAACATCATGCTAACTTTCTCTCTGATATCTCTGAGTTACTTACTATTGCATGTGCTCAATATAACATTATTATGCTTGGTGATTTCAATATTCATGTGGATTCTGACTGTACTTCTGCTAAGGACTTTATGACTGTACTGGACTCAGGGGCGATTCTAGGATTTTGATTTTAGGGGGGCTCAGCCCCCAATAAGGGTATGATTAAAAAAATATTACTTGACTGACTGTTGCTCATTTGCAGACCTACTCCCGCACGACAAGAAAAAATGTTGTATATCCATCTACAATGAAATATAAATTATTTTAGTTTTTTAGCTTTTTAGCCTTTATAATCAACAATACGGTTGGATATTCATAAAGTCACCCCATGAAAATTGATGTCATTTTAAGTATTTTAACTAACCAGCTAATATTCATTAAGAATATAGACAAACCATGTATTAATGCAATTGTCTATTGGCAATATGATTAATCTGTTCTATATTTATTTATATTTATTAAAAATAACATGAATTATCAATTTGCCACTTCTATAAATCAAGTACAAATCTAGTATAAATCAAGAAAATCAAAAATCCCTTTACTCTACGCTTACTCTAATATATGTATCATGACACTCCTCCTCATTCATTATTACTTAATACAAAACTATATTTAATAATACAAAACAAAATAACTCCACATTCTCTCTCTGGGCCATCTAGTGCTTTCAGACAATGATGTGTGTCATTTCTGTGCATGGCTGCATAATGTAATGTCAAAATACATTATAATATGTCTGTAATTGTAAAAAGTAAATTAAAATAAATCATGATCGTTTTCTGAATCTAAAGTATGTTTTCATGGGTGTTAATCACTTCATTTTTGTAGGAATAAAAAACAACTATCACACAAGGGCTGAAGGTGAACGCAGCAAAACGTATTGGTATTGGATGATAAACCGAGCCGTCCCGTGTGCTCCCAATGCTCCAGTAACATTACATTATGTAGACTGCAACGCATTTATGACAAAGAACTGCACCGATGCAGATGTAATATAGCATTAGCAATCTATCAATAAATGCACGCACACACGACACACACCTTGTGCTCTCTGATGTTCGCTCTGCTCGGCGCCCCTGCAGATTGAAAAATGCGCTAAATCCAAGCAGACTCAGATAAGGGGAGGAGCCGAAACTTGACACAGCTTGCCGCCGTTTCAAATGAGTTTTTTTAAAGGGGACTGAAGCGATCAAAAATTTATTAATCAAATATTTTTTTTAGGGGCCTAGTGACGCCCCTGATTGGACTGCTTTGATTTAACACAGCACATTGATTTTCCTACACACTCCCATTCTCATACCCTTGATTTAATCTGCTCTGTTGGAATTAACAATGTTTGTGTCCAGGGTCTCGAAGTTGGCATATCTGACCATAAACTCATTGACTTTAGTTTCTCTCTCCCCCTTGCCAAATCTAAAATCAAATCTTCAATATCTTATTGAAACCTGAAAAATATAGACCCTGCCTCTCTCTGTTAATCTCTGTTGTCCTGGTGAGATTCTCTCATCATATAATGAATCTACATCTAATGTTTTGGAAGCTCTGGGCCATTAAAGACAAGAACTGTCCCCTCAGCTTATTCTTCCCCCTGGTTCACCCCAGAGCTCAGATTAATGAAAGCGAAGGCTAGGCGTCTTGAACGTCTCTATAAGAAGACCTGTCTTCCTGCTCATGCTAGCCTCTACACTGAATTCATATCACAATATAAAAGAGCCCTTAACACTGCACGCACTACTTACTTATCTAATATTATAAACAGAGAAAAGTGTAAACCCAGGACCCTTTTTTCTGAGATCAACAAAACTTGTTAAACCACCATCTCCACTGCTTAATGGTTCTTCTGACCTTTGTGAACATTTTCTGACATTCTTTACACACAAAATTGACAATATCTATCAATTTTTCTCTTCTTCAACTCCTTCAGAAACTTCTACTTTCCAGATACCCTACCCAATCTCTAACTTTACTCTCACCAATACATCTGTGGTTGAACAGCTGATTATGAGCTCTAACTCCTCCACCTGCCAGTTAGATCCTTTACCAACACATCTACTCAAAAACCTTCTCTCTTCCCTCATTATACCTATCACCCACATGATAAATAGTTCCCTTATGACCGGTTATGTACCACCTGGACTGAAAATAGCCATGATCACCCCTATACTTAAAAAACCTGGCCTTGATGACACAGTACTGAGTAACTTTAGACCAATTTCCAATCTCCCTTTTTTGTCTAAAGTCCTAGAAAAAGTGGTTGCCACACAACTGCAGACTCACTTGGACAAAAATAATCTGCAGGAACCCTTTCAGTCTGGTTTTCGCCCCCTCCACAGTACAGAGACTGCTCTTCTCAAAGTGGTGAATGATCTCCTCCTCGCCTCTGATTCTGGTGTCCTCAGCATTCTGGTCCTTTTGGACCTGAGTTCAGCTTTTGATACCGTCTGCCACTCTGTACTTTTGTCCCGATTGTCTGCAATCGGCATTTCAGAAACGGCTTTACAATGGCTAAATTCATATCTCACAGACAGGCAACAGTTCATTAGCATTGACAAATTCAATTCTCATTCTGTCACCTTCTCCCGTGGAGTGCCTCAGGGATCTGTCCTTGGTCCACTTTGTAGGGAAAACACCCTAGGAAGTAAAATTAGCTCAAATGAAATATTTATAGGGAATTATAAAGAGTTGTCTAGATTACGACCGAGCAACTGATTCGTCCAAGCGTTCATTTGCTCGAGCCGTAATAAGCTCTTGTAACGGATATAAATATACAACAATCGTGAAAACACTGATTAGAGCACGGTAACTTGATCACAGTTTAAGACATTAAATCATAAAGCACATAATACAAGACACTTTCCTTTTAAAATCTACAAGAGATATTATTTATTCTAACACAAACTAATCTAACACAAAGGCACGCACATACACACACACACACACACACACACACACACACACATTCATACGCGTTGCAGTAAGAAGGAAATGGGAGAGAAAGAGTTTTGAAAGAGAGAGAGAGAGAGAGAGAGTGAGAGAGAGTGATCTGATTAACCGAATTCCTATCAATGCATTTCAAAGACCAGAACGAACCATTAATCATTCATTTAAATGCACCAGTTCAGTTTTCATCTGGAGGTACTTGCTTGCGTTGACTAAGGTGAATTTCCCTCGTCGTGCAGAGAGGGGTTTCCCAAGTCGATGATTGGTCCAGATCAGGTCCGTGTGGAACAATGAAGAAAGTCTCTTTGTCGCTGGAGTTGAAGCGGCAAAAGTCGTTGGTTGAACTTTGCGGCGAAACTTAGGACACAAGACTTTCAGCGGTAAATTAAGTAAAGAAAAGAAAAGTGAGTGAAGGTTGGATGGCTTGAATGAGCGGCTGGTCTGTTCTTCTTGTCACTCCATTGTTCTTGGTACTTGTCTTGGCTTCTTTTCCCAGAACAGAACCAACTCCTTTCTCGTTTACTAACCAACTTCTCTCCATCACTATCTTGCCATATGATTATTTAAACTGAGTTGTTTGTCACACCTCAGAGGAGTCTTGGCCAATCAGACATTGACCCGTTTCAAGAGGGCCTTCCTCTGCCCCCAATAAAACCTAAGTGTTACATCCCGGTCTGTCTCTGCTTTAGCAGAGTGCCATTTTAACATAATTGCTATTAAATGGAATACAATACATTTTAAACAGATTTCATTCAAGTCAGAATATAGGAAAGGGAGAAAGAATCAAATTAAGTCCAAATAAGGCATACTTCCAGTCATTCAGTCAAGAGTTAATGGATTTACACGAATTGTGAGTGTTCTAAAGCCTAACTGTTTACAGGTAGTACTTGTGGACACATAATGCAAAATGTATGTAGTTAAAAGATGTTTGATAAGTCCGTTAAAATTGTTGGAACAATTTTGAAGCAGATTTATTTGTTCAACAGTCTCTTTGGCTCTCCTGTGAAGTAAGGAAACAAAAGGGTCTGGATTGTCTCTCTGTCTTCTTGGGTGACCCTTTGGTATGTCGCTTCTGCTATCAGGAAGCATGTGTCGTAAAAGTAATCAGCCTGGCTTTATCTGCAGACGGTCCGGAGCTGGAACCTCAATTCTGAATTAGAATTATGTTTTGAAAGAATCATCTAAATGATTCATTTGTCTGGTTCGTCCACAGTTCTTACAACTTTTATTCCTAATCTACACATTTCTAAATCCCAAAGATGCAGAAACTGTTGTTCACGCTTTTATAACTTCACGTCTTGATTATTGTAACTCCTTGCTTTATGGTCTACCCAAAAAAGTAATAAATCGCTTGCAGTTCATTCAGAATTCAGCTGCTCGGGTCCTCACTTTTACCAAAAAATCAGCTCACATCACCCCTGTCTTACAGCAACTACATTGGCTCCCTGTTAGTTACCGCATCCAGTTTAAGATTCTTACTCTAGTTTTTAAGGCCTGTCATGGTTTAGCACCTTCCTACCTTTGCGAAATGATTATCCCCTATGTCCCAGCCCGTACTCTGAGATCGAGCACTGAAAACTTGCTTGCAGTACCCAAGTTCCGTCTATCCAGTGTGGGTGGTAGGGCTTTCAGCATATCAGCTTCTAAGCTCTGGAACAAGCTACCACAAGACCTTTGTGATATCTCTTCTCTTCAGACCTTTAAAACTGCCCTCAAAACACACTTATTCACTTTATGTTTTGTTAATTGATTGTCTGTCTCAATTTTCCAGCACTGTGTTTGTTTTTTGTAAGTCTAATGTAGATTAACCTTCTTTGTCTGTTCTATCCGGCTGATTACATGTTGTATACTGACTGTATACTTATATGTATTCATATTATATAGCAACTTACTGTAAAGCGTCCTTGGGTTCCTGAAAGGCGCTAAATAAATAAAACATATTATTATTATTATTATAGACACTAATGACAAAAGTTATCAAAAGGATTTTAATTAGTCAAAGTGTTCAGAAGATATTGTGTTCATTTAGCCATGGCTCAATACACTTATAAAACTATATCTTCTCAACAATCTGATGAATCCAAACTCTGTTGATCACTTGTTTGATGTCTTCAGGGTATCTAGATGATACACAGATAAATTTGGGGTTAAATAGACAAATGGTCTAGGATGAACCCTTCAGTGTTTGGATCTCTGATAATCTCACCTGTGCTCGATATTCTCAGTCGTCTGAAGCTCTAAAATGATGTTATTGACTTCAAATCTTCTCATCTGCTGCAGCCTCATATTTGTGAATGAACTTATTCAGTGTTTCTAGCACAAATCACTGTGACTCTGACTGACGGAGGTTTTTGACTCTTTATCACTGAACCAGGATAGAGGTTGATGATCCCAACTCTGATAGACGTCAGGACTGCTTTTACAGGACATGGTGAATGTGTTTCCTAGATGAACAGATTTCACTGCAGGCGTCTGAGTCGCTTCACCAACTGATTTATTATTATTTATAATGTTTCCTGAGGTGCACTTATAACGTTAATATGATTTTTATATAAAATAATTGTCATAATTTAGAAATAAATGGCTATTTCCACTCTGATTTTAGCGCTCTGATTGTTTACATGTGTAACCTTCTCGAATACTATCACTACATTTTTACTATTACAGCTGTCTAAATGAACGAATGGTGAAAAGTGTTGATTATTGCCTTATATTTCGATCTGTTCATCACAGGGAAGGTTGCAGTGATGAGAAACTGAGCAGATGACAGACAGTCTGTTGATGGTGTGAATGCAGTGATCTCGTCATTACAACTAAATTTCTGCACTCCAGAAATGCTTTCACCATAACTAACAATGCAAACACGATGTAAATCCAGTCAGAGATTGATTGTGATAAGAGCGTCACTGATTATAACAGGAGTTTTGGGAAGTGTCCAGATAAACTCTCGCTGTGTGATCGACAGCTTCAGTTCCTCAGATCTTTACTGTATAACTAAGATTAGGAAGAAAAAATAATAAAAGAACATGATCAAAAATATCAATGACTTTAAAATATTGAGTGAGTGGAAATGAGGATAAATAAACCATAAATTATCTAAAAATGATGATAACATGATAACAGCTTCTCCAGGTTTCTGTAAGTACCAGGACACACAGGCTGGGCTGCAGTCTGTAGCAGCTCTACTGAGTTTACAACTCATCGTAACAGTTTCTCCTGGTTTAACAGTTTTCACTGCAGGAGTTTGAGTCACTGTGATCTGAGCTCTACAGCCTGAAAAACAAATCATTTATCAGTCATTAAAATATATATTATTTTTCACATTTTAAAATTGTGTTAAAATTATATAATTTAACTTGTTCCAAATACATGCTGCACCTTGTAGTATAAAGCAGTATAAGAGCGTCCAGATGATGATGAAGGTCATGTTGATGAAGATTGTTGTGTGTGTCAGTGATGAAGTGTTAAACTCACAGCACTATAAACACTCTCAGAGCACTGAAGCATCTGATCAATATGCAAACACACTCCAGATCATTTACCTGAAGAAAGACAGTCACTCAAAAAAAGCATTCTTAAGAGTATAGGACAGGTTCTTGTTTGTAAAACTGATGCACAATGACCTGAAAAGTCATTTTTTTCTCAGTCAAAATTGTACTAATTGTTAAAACAAAATAATTTTTTTTTTATAATTTTATATTCAAAACCCCAGCGTTTTGAACAGTAACTTAAATGCCTCTGATTGGCCACTGTATTCAAGAAATCATCAGTGATTGGCTTCATTGCTCAGCGCTGCAACAACACCTTCTCTCTCCACACTCTCCAGACTGGAAACACAAATACACACTGACGCATCGCGTTTGCAAAATCTTTTTGTCCTGTTTTGTACCCTCTAGCACCCCTGTAGAACCGGGTCTGATCGGGTCAGTCGCACTGGTGCTTCTAAATACTTTTTCACAGTCGCACGCAGTAATTGCAACTGAAATGGTCGCATTGTAGAGCCCTGCCATTGGTAGCGCGGTTTATCATAAAACTTTTTTTCCTCAGTCGTTCAGAACAAGTTACGTTCTTGTTCAGATGACATTTTCCGGTGAAACTTATTATTTTGAACAAACTTCCAAGACGTTGAATCAGTAATTGTGAAGTAAGTGAAGATCCACACTGGTGCGGTGACTGACAGCCACACAAACACCTCAAAACATCAGATTCGTCCGCGCTGAGGAGCCGTGCCGACACACAACCCATGTGAGGAAGATCATTCCACAAATAACTGCAATTGCAGGTTTCAAACAGAGATGGAGACAAAGAGGCAAACTTACAGACTGCAGCTTTAATAATGAATCAGCATATTTACCAGAATGTGAAATGAATTCAGAACATTTTCTCTTTTCATGTGCAGGAGTTTGTGAGCATTAATGTGTTAAAGGAATAATGATGGGATTTTCTTCTTCATGTTGTTTCTCTCGCTGTTGGAGAATTTCTCCTAGTTTTTTCTTGAATCCTAATGGAAAGCCACTGGTAACTGATTTCTCTGTGCTTCTCTCAGGCGTCACTCCTCCTAAAGTGAGCGTCCTGCCGCCCTACAGCGCAGAGATCTCCTCTCTGAACACAGCGACACTGGTGTGTGTGGCCAACAAGGGCTTCCCGTCAGACTGGAGCCTGAGCTGAAGGTGGACGGGAGCAGCAGGTCTCAGGAGAGCAGCGCTGGGCTCCTGGAGAAGGACGGTCTGTACAGCTGGAGCAGCAGCCTGACTCTCTCTGAGGAGGAGTGGATGAAGAGCGTCTCGGTGAGCTGTGAGGCCACACGGAGCGGCCAGTCTGCGTCCACTGGAGACACTGTGAGGAGACAGCAGTGTTCAGAGTAGATCTGCTGACTATATGTGTGCTTTTTCAGTCTTGATTTTATTACAATTCAGTCAATAAAACATAATTGTAACATTATGTCATTTTTTGTGTCATTTTTGTTTCGGCTCTTTCATTGGATCAGGGCTTTAGCTCATATTTTATAAATAAACTTCAGTCAATGGAGCATGAAAACACCTGCAGATACATGATGAAACGAGATCTGCTCAATTCTCAGAGGAACACAATCACAAATGTGACGCAAATGAGTTTAACCCCACTCAGTTTCACTGTTTGACTTGATATTCTGAGCCATATATATATGAAATAAAATACAATTATATGATGTCAGAGGATTGTAGCAATAATCAAATCAATAAGGGAAAAAGGAGTTGATTTCCCGCCTTCAGAGACTGACTATAGTGTGAACCAATAACATTTCAGTGCGGCTGTGAAGGATCATTTCATTGGTTGATCTTCAGAACGAACATGCAGCCTCTTCATTGGGACAGAGTCATCAAATATGCTTGTTTCTTTCCTGAATGATTCAGTGTTTTGAACAAATCAGTTGATTAATAATTGATTGATTCACTCATAAAGTCAGTCTCTTGTCTCCATCTACTGGCGTAACGATGTAACTTGCAGAAAGAGTCTGTAAATCACCAGCACTAATGCTGCAGGTAAACACATCTGTCGTGTCCATGATGGAGGATCTGTTTCTGTCACAAGACTCGACTTTGAACATCAGGACTTCTGAAATGAATTAAAATGGACATAAAGGTGGAGATGGAGTGATGGAGGGACGCAGGAAGAATATTCTCACTGGAGTGACGTAAGCTGCTGTTTATATGCTGCTCTTGTGTTATGATTGACAGCTGAAGATGAATGAACATACATGCTTCTGTTTACAACTACATTTGCTGAAGTTTGTGATTGTGTTCAGTTTACAGTGATCTAAAGAAACCTTTCTGAGAGAATCTCTTTATGATTTGGAGTGCCTGTTGTTGAGTGTGTGTGAAAGTGTGTGAAAGTGTGTGAAAGTGTGTGAGCAGCTGCAGTATCAGTTCAGTCACTGTGACTCTGACTGACGGAGGTTTTTGTACGACTCTTTATCACTGTGTGAACACATAGTCACTCGCACAATAACCATCAGAACTTCTTCTGCAATGGTAACTCTGACAGTAATAATGTCCAGCATCTTCAGTCTGGACTCCACTGATGGTCAGAGTGAAATCACTGTTAGATCCACTGCCACTGAATCTAGATGGAGTTCCTGACTCAAGTTTTTTTACATAATAAATCAGGAGTTTAGGAGCTTCTCCAGGTTTCTGTAAGTACCAGGCTAAACATTCATCTCCACTAGGCCATCGCTGCACATCACTGCTGGTTTTACAGTTGATGTTCACAGTTTGTCCTGGTTGAGCTGCTGTCATTGAGGGACTCTGAGTGACGGTGATCTGTCCTCTACACTCTGAAACACACAACAAGAAGAAAATCAACTCAAAACTTTGACAATTTACTTGAAGAAATGAATTGATATCAAACTTGTGCTCCACAAACCTTGAGCAAACGCTGTGAGAGTCCAGATGAAGATGATGATGAAGGTCATGTTGATGAAGATTGTTGTGTGTGTCAGTGATGAAGTGTTAAACTCACAGCACTATAAACACTCTCAGAGCACTGAAGCATCTGATCAATATGCAAATGAACTCATTCTGTATTTAAATGAGGCTCTAAATGAAGGTTCAGGAGGAGCTCGTTCATCTCATCCTGTCAATCACAACATCAAATATTAGTGTGAACTTTAAAAACTTAGCTGAATATTAAAAAATAATGATGTGCATTGATAAATCATTTATAATAAATACTGCAACATTTCATAAAAACAATAATTGTCCATTTTTATTTCTCAGTGACTTTAAACACAGAGAGGTGAATGATGTATTTTCCCTTGGACATCAACAACGACTCTTAGTTTATCAGTATTTCCCATGAAATTTCTTTGATCCCACATGGAAGTCTCTTTGTTTTGGTGTTGAGGAACTGGTTTGGTCCTTCTTAGGCTGATTTTTACCATCAATCACTCTTGCTCCCAAGGTCCAGAGAGTCTTATGCAAATGATTGTGCCCATGTGACGTCACACGCCACCTCTGTTCCAAACGAAGGTTTTTTACAGCTTGATTATATAAATGAATGTATTACAAGGCCTCTTGTAATAATGATACAAAGGCCTCTTATATGCCAAAAGACCAAGAATAATTTCTCATGTCATGAATTCTTTAAACAGTGAGTGTAAAATATCATATTCTTCTGCGATGAATCCACAATTAACCACTAGAAAAAGCGTCTGAAGAACTGACGAACAACCCATTGTGTCTACATAAAATGACAGAAACCATCTTTTGAAAAAAATATATCTGAAGTGTAATTTAATTGTTTAGTTTGTCTCATGTCTCATTTGATTACATGGAGAGGGCGGATTTATGATCTATACTGCATCCAGCCACCTGGGGGCGATCAAGATGCTTTCAGGACTTGTGTGGCACATTTGGGTGGAGTAATGTAGGGAATATAGGGCGATTTCCAACAGAGAACAGGTTCTTTTCAGAGTCTTGAAGGGATATTTAAAGCTGCAGTCAGCCATTTTTCCTCTTTGTCGCCATCTTCTGTTTGAAACCTGCGATTGCAGTCATATGTGGAATAGTTATCAATACGTGCGTTGTGCATCGGCATGGCTCCTCAGTGGATGAATCTAATGTTTGCTGTCAATCACTACACCGGTGTGGATACTGTACTTCAGAATCACAGATTCTACATCTTGAAAGTATGACCAATATAATATTTTTTTATACTTTGAAAAAAACATTCCAGCAGATAGATCGCCTCTTATTTAACACAGACCTATGAATTTCTTGTCGAATGGAGATGTTTCTTTCTTTTAGGTACAATTATTTGCCGAGTTTAAGTTAATTTTTGAGACGTTTCATTAAGATTCTCGCAGAGAGACAACTGAAAGCGCACCCTAGTTTTTTTATTTATTTCATTTTACAAAAGTACAAGGTTTTGTTGTTATTGTGAGCGTACACAAATAAAAGTAGAACATTTGTAGTCTTGCACTAATCTGTAGGCTATCGCCAAAAATGACGGAAGGCCTGTTTTAAGTTGTTTCTGTCATGAGGAAAAAATCCATCAGAAAGCGCCGACGCGTTCGTCGGCCAGAGTGATAAAAATGTAGCCAATTTAGTTTCATATTTATATTTAAATATTGGGCTATAGCCTAATATTATTATTTTTTAAATGTCACCAATGTTGATTATGAAAAGTGAATAGCATGACGGATGCGCAATGTTGGGAGACATGTAGCGGGTCAGACATGAGTTTGACCACTTCATTAAGTTTTGTTTTATAGTAAGTATTTCTTTGAAGTGAATTTCGTTTTGTAGAAATTGTATCTTAATTTCAATCAATGTTTCATCAACCAATTGCCTATATTTAATACATAGGATGAAAACCAAAAACGTCGGGTGTGGAATGGATTGAAGTGCGTACCAAACGAACCCATGTTTCCACGGCCTTTGAATAAGGCTGAAGCGATAGACGTCTTTCTGTTTTTATTACATTTATTTATTACTTTTGTTACAGTGCACAGGAGGTCACAGACACAGGTAAAGGTTATGGTGTTTATTGAGACAACCAGAGCGGTATCAGGTGAGTTGTGCAGATGGAGTTTTCCAGACAGAGTATATATCAAGACAGTAATACTTGACTTGATCTTCACACCAGATTCAACGTTGATAGGAGGCTGAGAGCAGAGACTTCAGGGAAACACTCACGAAGGACTGGAGACGTGGAGGAGAACGGGAACACACTGGAAACCGTAAGGTAAGGAGTCCGTAAGGTAAGGAGTCCGTAAGGTAAGGAGTCCGTAAGGTAAGGAGTCCGTAAGGTAAGGAGTCCGTAAGGTAAGGAGTCCGTAAGGTAAGGAGTCCGTAAGGTAAGGAGTCCGTAAGGTAAGGAGTCCGTAAGGTAAGCATGCAGGTTAGTATGCATTAACGAGACCGGACAATGACTGAGTGACTGAGTGTCTTTTATGGTGCTGCTGATTGGACTGGTGATGAGTGTCAGGTGCAAGTGATCAGTATTCTGGTGAGGGAGTGTGACGTGACTGGCTGGGTGCAGACTGACGTATCTGTGACAACTTTATTACATGCCTTTATTACTTCATTAATTGATAAGATGTTTTTGGTCTAACGATATATTTTAGCTGGTCTAAATTCTAAGTTAGACACAAATTTGCATATATAAGTACAAATATTTGCGTAAATATTAATGTACAAATAATTACAAAATGCTATTGATTGCGAATAAAATTCACATTTTGAATATGCATTAAAGTTAATTGTTTTAATTGTTTTTCAAAGTGCACGGAGGAATAAAATACACTCCTGCATTTAAATGCGGCTGCAGGAGTTGCAGTTTTTTTTATGACGTTTTATTAATCCGTCCATTCTTTTTAGTTTCAATGATTTAGCTAAATCGTGCAGGTGTGAATTATTTCATTTCTTGTTTTAGTTAGGCCTTAATAATGTAAGCAAAATTATTCAGTGACTCACGTTTTACTAAAATAAAGGATATAATTCATGAAACATGCAACAATTTCTTAATCAGTGTCCAAACAGATATATTTTTCCCAAGTAGTTATCTGTTAAAATAAAGGACAACAAAGCATGTGCGTGTCAAAAATGCATGTTGTTTTATTAAAGGAGTTTAAAATATAAATAAAAAAAGTATTTGTGATAAATATAGGCCTAATATGTGAGAAAATTGACATTTTGCATAAAGATAAATGTGTTTTGATGCATTTGTTGGATAACATGTGGTTAAAGCACCACTCAGCGGTCAAAAGCTGCAAATGCACTTTGCCGACGTGGCGGCGGTAGAACCACCGTTTTGGATGGTCACCTACTGTATGACTGCAATCGCAGGTTTCAAACAGAGATGGCGACAAAGAGGAAAAATGGCAGACTGCAGCTTTAAATATTTCTATTTCCTATAGCCAAAATCTCTGAACACATTCACATACCCAATCTTTGTCATATGCCAATGATAAATTATTATCATAAACAGAAACAAGTCCATCAGGTCCATTTTGTCTCGTTTCAGATGTTTTTGGTTTGCTGACTAGAATTGGTGAAAGTTTATGAGAAAAAAACATTTATAGAAGAATGTTTGGATCTGTGTGTTTGAAAACCTTCTGCTGTTGAGTGTGTGTGAAAGTGTGTGAGCAGCTGCAGTATCAGTTCAGTCACTGTGACTCTGACTGACGGAGGTTTTTGTACGACTCTTTATCACTGTGTGAACACATGTTTACTGTTGATGTAGTGATAACTCTGACAGTAATAATGTCCAGCATCTTCAGTCTGGACTCCACTGATGGTCAGATCCACTGCCACTGAATCTAGATGGAGTTCCTGACTCAATTTTTTTTGCATAATAAATCAGGAGGTTAGGAGCTTCTCCAGGTTTCTGTAAGTACCAGAATAAACCTTCCTCCCCACCACTCCATCTGTACACATCACTGCTGGTTTTACAGTTGATGTTCACAGTTTGTCCTGGTTGAGCTGCTGTCATTGAGGGACTCTGAGTGACGGTGATCTGTCCTCTACACTCTGAAACACACAACAAGAAGAAAATCAGCAGAAGACATTAATGATCTTTACCAGAACAGGTTCATGTACTGTAGTAAATGTAGTAAATGCAGTAAAGTGAGTGTCACCGTTGAGCAGCAGCAGCAGAGAGCAGATGATCAGAGCGTGTGTCCTCATCTTTACTGGGAATGAGTGAAACTGAAGGACAGTGATGTTGGATTTACAGACGCTCTGATATTGAGCTCCAATCACAGGGGTGGGACACAAATTCAAAGCGTTTCCTCTCAAATGTGTTTCAGACACTGACAGCAGAGCAGAAATGAAACATATAATAATGTTAAATATGATTTTTTTATTCCTCAAACACTGATATTATATTAGTTTGTATCACTGTGATTCACTTTCACTAAATAAATTATCAAATAATCACTTTAGAAATAACTAACTTTATTTCCTGTTATTATGACTTTCTCCCAATTACATTTTTTTTTTTTTTTACTCTGAGGTGGAAACAGACTTAAATGTTTATATTCATGATTATATTAAATTTCAGTTAATATATTAAATATAATTGCAAATTTGTTTCTGAATCAGCATTCAGAAATGCCAAATTTTCTACATATTGATTATAATCATTACAATCACAACTTGTAATAAATGCTTTAATGAGCTCATTGTTTCTGCCTAAAATGAATAAATTATGTTAGATGAGTGCATGATTTTAATTATCTTAGAATTTCTGAAATATGAACATTATTTTGATACAATTATCTCTGGTAACAGATGACTGTAAATTGTAAAGTTGAAACATGCATCTAGAAACATCTGTCAATCTGCTTTTTAAGCTATATATTCTGTAAGAAGTGCTATACAAATAACTGTGAATATTTCTAAAGTCCTTTTGTGTCATTTTTGTTTCGGCTCTTTCATTGGATCAGGGCTTTAGCTCATATTTTAGAAATAAACTTCACTCAGTGGAGCATGAAAACACCTGCAGATACATGATGAAACAAGAACATGAACCTCACAGATATAGTGTTAGACTCATTTAAATTTTGAAAATAAACTTGCATGACAGACACATATATAATTAATCTCTGTTTTTATGCTTAATAGTTATCATCAGATACCAGTTCCTAATAGTTTTGTGAATAAGTTTTCAATACAAAATTCAGTTAAAAGCTCAAATTAATATTCTTATCTTGCTCTTTCTTATCGGAGGCTGTGATTGGTGCAGAGGAGGGAGAGGCGTGTCTGAACTGAACTGTTGATCAGGACTACAATTAAAACAGCAGCTAATATAAAACTGCAGTATATAGTATGAATACAGTGTATAGTGAACAAATGACATGTTAGGATGAGATACTCAAATCAAATAAGAAGCTAGAAATCTGTAATGTTCTGGGAATGTTTTCAGCAGCAAGTTTTATTTTTGTCCACAAGGTAGGAAAACACAAGCTTTCCATTGGCCACTGGATGTGGACTCAAATGTTGTTTAGACTTTTGGTTGAAAGTGGAAACCCAACTTTTGTTTGACGTCAAGCTCAACATTATTAAGCATCTCAAAAAACAGCATTATCAGCTTAAACCAGATTGACTTTATTTCTGTAGTTTACAAAAGCTCTTGTTGAGAATGAAAAGAGGTTTAGATGTTGCTGTTTTATTAAAAAATAATAGTTATTTTTATTTTCAATCAAAATTTGATATCTATGGGTGACGTTGGAGTCCGCACCCAGTGCCCGATGGGAAACTTCCCTCTAAACACTTTATAAGAATGTTAGGAGATAATGTTCTAACAATGTTACACTAAACATTAATGGCTGTGTTGAGTTATTTTGAGAGGACAGAAATTGTACACTGTTATACAAGCTGAACACTCACTACTTTACATTGTAGCAAAGTGTCATTTCTTCAGTGTTGTCACATGAAAAGATATAATACAATATTTACAAAAATGTGAGGGGTGTACTCACCTCTGTGAGATACTGTATCTACAAAATGTTATAAGGGAAATTATACATATCTTCATGACATGAAAGATTTTTACATTTTAGTGCTATAAATATGTCAATATAGTTGGTCTTAGCACCTTTCTAAATGTAAAAAAATGTATGTCTTGTGTCTTTGAAAGTTATGTATTAATACAATGAGACCATGTGCTGCCATACATTTCACTGCTTTTTAACGTTTTTTTTTTTTTACAGTGCAGCTGCAGTATCAGTTCAGTCACTGTGACTCTGACTGACGGAGGTTTTTGTACGACTCTTTATCACTGTGTGAATGCATGTTTACTGTTGATCCAGTGGTAACTCTTACAGTAATAATGTCCAGCATCTTCAGTCTGGACTCCACTGATGGTCAGAGTGAAATCACTGTTAGATCCACTGCCACTGAATCTAGATGGAGTTCCTGACTGGAGGGTCTTTACAAAACGAATCAGGAGTTTAGGAGCTTCTCCAGGTTTCTGTAAGTACCAGTACACACAGGAGTCTGGACTGCAGGGTGCACTTCTACTGAGTTTACAGCTCATCTCAACATTTTCTCCTGGTTTAACAGTTTTCACTGCAGGAGTCTGAGTCACTGTGATCTGAGCTCTACAGCCTGAAAAACAAATCATTTATTAGTCCATAAAGTATATATTATTTGACATATTTTTAAGATTAGGATTATATAATTTAAATGATTTATATTAGATAAATACTGTTCACCTTGTAGTATAAAGCAGTATAAGAGCGTCCAGATGATGATGAAGGTCATGTTGATGAAGATTGTTGTGTGTGTCAGTGATGAAGTGTTAAACTCACAGCACTATAAACACTCTCAGAGCACTGAAGCATCTGATCAACATGCAAACACACTCCAGATCATTTACCTGAAGACAGCAGAAACACTGTTTTGTCATTTAGTATCTTTGCTAATAAATTTCTATTGATCATTTTCAGAAACAGACACTCCTGATTTACTTCATGTTATTTTGGGTGGATCTTCTCCCTCTAAACACTTGTACCAATGGAAGTTACGGAAACAGGGACAGGTCGCTCTAAGCACCTGATACTGGACCAGTGATTAGGTTCGTTACAGGAGGGTAAGTAACCGGGACACACAAGGACACAGATAATAACTGGAAATGTCTTTGTATTTTGTTTGAGCAAAAAAAAAATAAAACAATTGTAACACAGTCACAATAACAATTAAATAAAATAAATAAAACCAAATTAAATGATTGTTTCTTTTCAATTCCCCTTTTGTTGTTTTTCCGTTTTTTTTATATCTTTGAGCTCTGTTTACTATTTGCTTCTAGTTATTATATAGTTATTGTTTATGTTTCAGTTGTTTAGTTTCTAATTTAGTTTATAGATATTCAGTTTCACTACTTTTAGTTTAATAAGAGTTTTCCTTATCTTTGGGTTATTAGTTTGTTTGTTTTTTTTTTTCAACACTTTTACATTTTACTCATAGAAAAGATTAACCCAAATTGAAACAAATGAGGAAAGAAAATTACATCACAGTAGTACAATTCGAACAATTCGAAAACAATTCAACTCTTCAAACAATATAACAGTCTGAATGTTCCTTTGTCAGCCAAAGTGAGAAAAAAAAATGTTGGTGTGTGCAAAAAGTCTCTAAGTGTAGATGTAGATGAAGGCTGTATTTCAACAGTCAATAGTCGATGAAGGGAAGAAAAAAAAAACAGATCCTACAGATCGGAATGTACTCAATGAAATAGATTCCACCTGATCAGCAGAAAAGCATCAATCCAGGGTGTGCACAGGACTTCTCTGTCTGCATCTCTCATAGGTTGGTTGGGAGGCTCGCCATCTCGGTGTTCAATGAAATCACAGAAAAAAAACCTGACCTGTTTGTACAAACAGCATCTTAAGTTTCAAAAGCATTTACAAAATATTTCCTTTGGAAAAAAACACAATATACACTACACATTCATCAATCTATATGAAAATAGTTTTCAAAAACCCTTTTCTTTCATAGTCAACATATATAAAACATATATATGAATATATAAGAATATGTCATCATGTGCAATATATCATTAAAGTGCTTAAATGGAATATTATATTACATCTCACACTCCTTCAGAAACTATTACACACATAAAACACTTCAGGACATCAATAAACATATATAACATTCATTTTTTCAGTAAATTGAACAATATTAGACACTCACCAAATCCGGGGGGGGGGTTGGGTTAATATACTTTTAACATCCCGCATCGGATTTTACAAGGGGTTCTCAATTAGTAGTCATCAGCGGCAATATCAACAATAACATTCTAAAAATAACCCAATATAGTTAGATAACAGGTCTACAACATATTATACATCATATTATTTGAATATTAGAAAGGATTATTTTGATATTTGCCTCAGATTGATCTTTGCTCACTCTCTCGTGATCAGCAATGCGTGTATCTCTCATTGCTCCCGCGTCTCGTCTCGATGACGTCACGTGCGGTCTCAATTTAGACTAAATATATCATTTAAGCAATTTGTCACTTTATCAATTTATTATTTCATTATTTCACACTGCAATGACTTTAATCAGCTTTATGTTTAATATTTTCAACATTTTATTAGAATTATAATTATTTCAAAATTATATTATTTACTTTGTTTCTTATATAACTGAATTCTAACCTGTGTTACACCCTGTTTTAATGATCAGTTTCATTCAGACTTTGATGCTGAGAGCATTTAATACCTGTGCTGCAGATTTGATATCATCATGATACTGTAGAACAGGTCAAAGGTCATCCAATAGAGAATGACCATCTAAATCTGGCTAAAGAATTAATCATAAAGCCGTTAATTAGATTTAGCAGAATTTAAATCACACATGTTTTGTAAATGTGATGAATGTAGTTTTTGATTAATTATAAAATTTCCTCCTTCATGCAATAACAAGTATTTCATTTAAAGATGAATATTTAGTGTGTGTTTTCAGCTCAATCATGTTGATGTTGAGAAGAGCTGCTGTTGAGTCTCATATCAGTGTGTGTGAGTGTCGTTCGTCTCTTTCTCTGCTGGAGTTTGTGTTCGTTTGAGTGTGACGGAGGTTTTTGTACGACGCTTTCACTAGAATGAAGCACTGTGGTACACTTTCGGTGGAGGAACTAAACTGACCATCAGTAAGTCTCTAAAATTCTCTAAAAATGTTCATATATAATTGTTTTGTTTTTAGATTATTCAAACAAGCATTTTGCAAAAAGGTTTTAAAAATTATAAAATTGTTTGAAAAAAAATTAACTACAATATTTCATAGTAAATTTAATTGTTTCCTAATTTCTTTAAATCTGTCTGGTTTTTTACAATTACATGTTTATATTCAGTGATATTTCATGATATTTATATTTTTTCATTGCAAGGCATATTTTATGTTGCTTTTATATATTTATTTCTTTTAACAAGAGTAATTTCAGATATTATATTAACTGACATTGTTTGTATTTTAATATATTGATTGCAATATTTTCTGAAATTTTCAATTATTTCTCAAAATACATAATTGTGTCCAAAATTCTTGGTAAATTTAATAATTCAGAAATGTTGTAATGCATGAAACAAAAGTTTGATGTTACGGACAAAATAATTCTGTTATGTAGACGTCTTATGTAGAAAGATCTGAAAAATTCATAATTTGAACTTACATTTAGTGATAATTATGAGTGTCTTAAGTGAATAATGAAATGATCATTTAAATTTGTTTCTACATATAAATCATCAGTTTGTGGACAATGTTTTTAAAATGAGTTTGAGATTAAACTGAACCTTATTCAGAAAAGATGAAATGACTGTAATATTTGCTGTATATCATGTCTGCTTCAGAGAACTGATTTATATTTATTCATATATCTTATACTTCATATATTTAGTAGCAGTGAATATTTTATTTGAACTGAGAATATTGAAATTTAAATGCAGGATCATTACTATGTGGTTTATGAAAGAAAGCAGTGATGTGGAATTTCTGTAAAGATGAAATGATTGTGATTTTTCCTCCATTACTGTGTGTGACATCTGACTAATTGATGATCTAAAGACGTTGGTGTTGTTTGTGTGTGTTTGTGTGTGTTTGTGCAGCTGGTCCCGCAGTGAAGCCCTCCGTGTCTCTGCTGCCGCCCTCTTCTCTGCAGATCTCTGGAGACTCAGCCGCACTGCTCTGCCTGCTCAGCTCTTACTCTCCACAGGGGGCGACGGTGAGCTGGACGCTGGACGGGTCAGAGGTCACCGAGGGGGTTCAGACCAGCGCAGAGAGCGAGCGGGACGGACGCTACAGCCGCAGCAGCGTCCTGAGCCTCAGCAAAGCACGCTGGGAAGGCGCGGATCGCTTCGTCTGCAGAGTAAGACATGACGGAGCTGATCACGAGGCCTCGTTCCTCAAGAGCTCCCAGTGCTGATGTTTCTCCGGTCCAGACGAGCCGTATCTGAGCGTCCGGCAGGATTCGCAGCAGTCACGTGATTTACAGCTCAATACTGAAGCAGTCTTTCAATGTGCTGCCATTGCTGTTCATTCAATAAAGCTTCTGAACGCGTTACATTTGTGTCGGACTGCATCATTGATCAGTGTGTCGTTCATTCAAAGTCCTGCACTAAAGTTTCAGCTGCTTTTGGTTGATTGTAATAGTTGAGAACAGCTGCATTTAGCAGGAAATGTCAAATGAAGCTCTTGGGGTTTGAACATGGTCACTGGAGACGGAGCTGCTCTATTCTGAGAGGATCACAATCACTAAACCTGCCAATGCAAATGTGATTTTCACCTCAAACTCACAGTTTCACTCTTTGATTGGTTCAACGCTCTCAACTGGAACACTTTTACTTCTGCTCATGAGAAATGAGTTATGAGTAATACATTTATAAACAGCTTTAGATGAAGGAGCTGCTTGAAAAACATCTGAATGTTACTGATACACCATGACTTTAGTGTAGTTTAATGTACAAAAACAAAACAGCATATGGCACTATTATTGTTAGTTTGATTTCATATTAATTTACACACTCTGTTTTCTCTGAATCTGGGCATATTTGAGTCAAACCCGTCTGTCACAGGACAGATCACAGTCTAATAGAGCTGATTTCAATCATAATTCAGTTTTGAGCACATGTGTAGTTCCTGGGTTTGTCCTCTGTGTGTCAGTAGTGTGTGAAAGTGTGTGAAAGTGTGTGAGCAGCTGCAGTATCAGTTCAGTCACTGTGACTCTGACTGACGGAGGTTTTTGTACGACTCTTTATCACTGTGTGAACACATATTTACTGTTGATATAGTGATAACTCTGACAGTAATAATGTCCAGCATCTTCAGTCTGGACTCCACTGATGGTCAGAGTGAAATCACTGTTAGATCCACTGCCACTGAATCTAGATGGAGTTCCTGACTGGAGGCTGCTTGCATAATAAATCAGGAGTTTAGGAGCTTCTCCAGGTTTCTGTAAGTACCAGGCTAAATAATGTCCAAAAGAACTATGATAATACACATTACTGTTGGGCAGAGGTGGAGATTCCAGGGGTCAGAAAGTAAAAGTCCTGCCATATTTTTATTCCACCCACTGAAGCATTAATGAGATAAATAAGTGATTAATTGAGTGATGATTGAGCATTATTGAAGACACCTGATGATAACAAGCAGAATCACCAAAGGAGAAAATCACAATTTTTAAGTTACCATCATCGAGGTCAGGGTTTGTTTTAGTTGAGCTCTTGATCCTTGACTTTTTAATATTAGATTTTGTTTGGCCAGTTTTAACTGCATTAAAACCAAACAGACAAGCAAAGTTAAAAGATGATCAGGTGTTGTTAGTTATGTTTTTACATAAACATTATTGCTCTGAATCACTGAACTCATTTAGAGCCCAATCTCTGAGTTAGATTTACATTATTGATTACTGCTTTTACAATACATTTTTTTTTTTTAAGAGTTCTGATTTAAAAAAAAAAAAAAAAAGCAGAGCTCATTTAAACACACAGACATCAAGAATCATCCTGTGAATCTCAACAGTGGTGGCCATCATAAAGCATGTTGCAGTGCATTCTGGGAGCCACCAATCAAAATTCATCCATGGCTCCCATCATGCATTGCTGCATGAATATATTATGAGCTTAATTGTCTTAGTAATTTCATTTATTCTCACTATTAAAATTTTGCTGTTTTTCTGTGACTTTTTAGTAGCTTGTTTTCTAATGTTCAGAGTTGATCTGTTGATCAGAATATGTTGCTTGTCACAGTTGTTGAGATTCACAGGCTGATACTTGATGTTTGTGTGTGCCTAAAAGAATTTTTTTTTTTTTTTGTGATAAGGACAACTTTTTTTTTTTTTTTTAATTCTGTATTGTATAAGCTGATTTTCTGCAGAATCACAGTGCCGCTGTAATCAATAATGTAAAACTAACTCAGAGATTGGGCTCTAAATGAGCTCAGTGATTCAGATCAAATAATGATTTTGAGAAAACATAACCAACACCTGATCATCTTTTAACTTTGCTTATCTGGTTGGTTTTAATGCAGTTAAAACTGCCCAAACAAAATCTAATATTAAAAAGGCAAGGGTCAAGAGCTCAACTAAAACAAACCCTGACCTCGATGATGGTAACTTAAAAATTGTGATTTTCTCCTTTGGTGATTCTGCTTGTTATCATCTGGTGTCTTCAATAATGCTCAATCATCACTCAATTAATCACTTATTTATCTCATTAATGCTTCAGTGGGTGGAATAAAAATATGACAGGACTTTTACTTTCTGACCCCTGGAATCTCCACCTCTGCTGCTGGTTTTACAGTTGATGTTCACAGTTTGTCCTGGTTGAGCTGCTGTCATTGAGGGACTCTGAGTGACGGTGATCTGTCCTCTACACTCTGAAACACACAACAAGAAGAAAATCAACTCAAAACTTTGACAATATACTTGAAGAAATGAATTGATATCAAACTTGTGCTCCACAAACCTTGAGCAAACGCTGTGAGAGTCCAGATGAAGATGATGATGAAGGTCATGTTGATGAAGATTGTTGTGTGTGTCAGTGATGAAGTGTTAAACTCACAGCACTATAAACACTCTCAGAGCACTGAAGCATCTGATCAATATGCAAATGAACTCATTCTGTATTTAAATGAGGCTCTAAATGAAGGTTCAGGAGGAGCTCGTTCATCTCATCCTGTCAGTCACAACATAAGTGTGAACTTTAAAAATTTAGCTGAATATTAACAAATAATGATGTGCATTGATAAATCTTTTATAATAAATACTGCAACATTCCATAAAAACAATAATTGTCCATTTTGATTTCTCAGTGACTTTAAACACAGAGAGGTGAATGATGTATTTTCTCTTGTGTGGACGTCAACACACTCAAAGCTTCTTAGTTTATCAGTATTTTCCATGAGATTTCTTTGATCCCACATGGAAGTCTCTTTGTTTTGGTGTTGAGGAACTGGTTTGGTCCTTCTTAGGCTGATTTTTACCATCAATCACAACAGTCGCTGGTAAAATGTACGCTAATGTGACTATAGGACGTTCGTTAAAATAAACTGAATTCATTTTTCTCTGACATCAGGATCCTTCGGCAGCTTATGTAAAGATGATGTTTTTCCACAAACAGGAACAGCACAACATCTGTGTGACATCACAATCTTGTTATTATCAATCTTATCAAAAACATCTCGGCCTACTTTAGATCCACACGCTGCTCATCGACTGAACACCAGTGGGCGGGGCCAATGATGCGATGATGTAAAAGTCATATGCAAATGATTGTGCCCATGTGACGTCACACACCACCTCTGTTCCAAACAAAGCTTTTTTACAGCTTGATTATATAAATTATTTTTATTGACGACGAGGACGTTTTAAGTTATGGAACTTGCAGGATGTAATAATGATACAAAGACCTCTTATATGCCAAAAGACCAAGAATAATTTCTCATGTCATGAATCCTTTAAACGGTGAGTGTAAAATATCATATTCTTCTGTGATGTATCCACAATTAACCACTAGTGAAAATGGCTTCCAGCGCTGTGCCAGATGTTACTGAGACAAAATGCAGAAGTGATCCTGCAGAGAGTTGGTACATCAAGATGACTGCTTCTGATTTGAGCTCTGCAGTATTTTCACTGTTTTTGTTTGTCCTGTTTTGTCCTCCTTTACTGCAGAACAACCCATTATGTCTATATAAAATGACAGAAACCATCTTTGGAAAAAATTATTTGAAGTGTAATTTAATTGTTTAGTTTGTCTCACGTCTCATTTGATTACATGGAGAGGGCGGGGTTTATGATCTATACTGCATCCATCCATCGAGATGCTTTGGCTTCACTTTTCAGGACTTGTGCGGCACATTTGGGTGGAGTAATGTAGGGAATAGTGAAGGGTTCGAATAGAGAAGAGCTTCTTCTCAGAGTCTTGAAGGGATATTTAACCTAAAAAATCTGTTATTCTCCTTCATATGCATGATCAAAACCTGTATGATTTTCATTTCTACTGCATAATTTTGAAAAATGTCTTAATTTTTGTTTGAATGCATTGTGAATATGTGGTGCTCATGGGACCAATGACCAACAGGGGCAGCAAAAACCAATAATCAGGAACAAAGATAAAAGTATGTAAATGTAAAACAAAGCCAAAGACTGAGTTCTAAATATTTTAGTGGTTAGAATTTGCTTTATGTGAATGAATGAGTGCAAATATGATTTTCATGATGACAGATGACCGGAAAAGTCATGGAAATTCATTGATCAAAATATGAGGAGAACCTACTGAATACTACAAAGTATAAACCTGAAAGTAATCTTTGCAAACGATAGTATGGGACGTTGTTGTTTTCACACGACCTCATCTGAAATCTGTTTAAATTAAGCCATAAAAGAAATTGTGGATTTAATTACTTCAAGATCATTTGATTAGATTGTTCACTTTCTCAATCTGTTTTCCTGATGTGTGGTATAGGCTTTTTACTGAACATGAACAGATTATGTTCAGTCATTTTGTTCATTTTGTTTATTTGAATAGAGTTCAATTCAATATTTCTTTTTCCTATAGTCAAAATCTCTGAACACATTCACATACCCAATCTTTGTCATATGCTAAATGTGGCCAAAGATAAAGTATTAGAAACAGAAATTAGTCCATCAGGTCCATTTTGTCTGGTTTCAGATGTGTTTGGTCTGCTGACTTGACTTGATGAAAGTTTATGAGAGAGAAAACGTTTGTAGAAGAATGTTTAGATCTGTGTGTTTGAAAACCTTCTGCTGTTGAGTGTGTGTGAAAGTGTGTGAAAGTGTGTGAAAGTGTGTGAGCAGCTGCAGTATCAGTTCAGTCACTGTGACTCTGACTGACGGAGGTTTTTGTACGACTCTTTATCACTGTGTGATCACTGGACCAGTGTGGAAACTCAGACAGTAATAATGTCCAGCATCTTCAGTCTGGACTCCACTGATGGTCAGAGTGAAATCACTGTTAGATCCACTGCCACTGAATCTAGATGGAGTTCCTGACTGGAGGGTGTTTGCATAATAAATCAGGAGTTTAGGAGCTTCTCCAGGTTTCTGTAAGTACCAGCTGAAAAAGTATGTTCCGGAATAACTGGCCACATCTGTGCTGGTTTTACAGTTGATGTTCACAGTTTGTCCTGGTTGAGCTGCTGTCATTGAGGGACTCTGAGTGACGGTGATCTGTCCTCTACATTCTGAAACACACAACAAGAAGAAAATCAACTCAAAACTTTGACAATATACTTGAAGAAATGAATTGATATCAAACTTGTGCTCCACAAACCTTGAGCAAACGCTGTGAGAGTCCAGATGAAGATGATGATGAAGGTCATGTTGATGAAGATTGTTGTGTGTGTCAGTGATGAAGTGTTAAACTCACAGCACTATAAACACTCTCAGAGCACTGAAGCATCTGATCAATATGCAAATGTTTACATCTTTCATTTAAATTAGGTTCTAAAAGAAGGTTCAGATCATGACGAGCTTATTCATCTCATCCTGTCAGAGTAACAACAACAAATATATCATGTAATTATCATGATACATGAAGTGCGAAAAACTTAAAATAATCATATATATGTTTTTTAATTCATATTGATGTGCTATCCTCACTTCATCACTATACCATTTTATAATATTTCTTTTTTTGCTTTATACATGAATTGAGTTTGCTTCAGTACTGATGAACTTTGCAACATTAAAACTTATTTAACTAACTTGAATCAACTGAATTGAACTGAGCTGAATAATGACACTTGCTTTACACCTGAAATTATATTTGTTTCATAATTGATTGACATAATATTGTAACTAGAGAGTATTGTAACACAAGAGTGACAAAATGCTTTACGGTAATTCAATATACACATAGCGACTTCACTTTATAAGACAATTTCGAAAATTACCCACCTCCATCGAGATTTCTTGTACTGTATTTGCAAAACTACTGCATTGGTGAGTGTTGTAGTCGTTGTAGTCCAGAGCTGCGCTTGGAGTATTTACGACAGTGTGATTCGCTGAAGGAACCTGTAGGGGGAGCTTCACAAATCTTACTGAGTTCCGCTTTAAACGGTTTAACACTATATATCCCCCCCCTCAAATCCGGACCTCGAGATCCACATTCCTGCAGTGTTTAGCTCCAACCCTGACAGTTAATGATATAATTAAGTGATTAAAGGCCCCGATATACTTCAAACGAAGTTCTTTTTTGTTCTTCGTTTAGGAGTAAAACGAAGTTCGAAATGCGTGACCAGCGATATACTGTAAACGAACATGTGACGCCGCCCACACTGCTGAGAGCGATGGTTAGATGATTATGCCGTGCACTTTCTTCTCAGTAACAAAATAAACACAACAAAAATGAGAAAACAGCAAGCATTTATTATAGAAAGCATAAGAAAAGCGTCCGATCATAATAACATTAGCATGTTAGCACGAACTCTGCAAATTAGCACTCCAGTCACGTCACGTCTTCATATAGCACTTTATTTAAAAGATTGCTTAAAATCAAGCAGCTTTACAGTGTCAAACATGGAAAACAGTGTTAGTGCCTCATTTTTTTACAAGCACAACTTCATTTTGTACTATAAAGCGGCTATCCAGTGTGTTCATGTTTTCACCTGCAGAGATCTTACCTCGACGAACTCAAACACACGAAATGAGTCAAAGACGCGTCCCACGCGAGTGAAGGCGAAGCCTCGGCGCACACCTCCTGTTACGTTATCGTCACTGACCAACAGTAGTACGAAGGTGTTTTGCAGCTGGAACGAACTTTTCCTGAACGTTCGCTTTGGCAAGCCGTTTCCAACTTCCAAAAAGAACATAAAACGAACTTCGTTTTGGCCTGATTTTGTTCGAAATGACGTCACATCAGTTCGTTCTTCAATTTCGTTTTTTGTAGTATACCGGGGCCTTAATTAAGGGATTATTAAGCTTTAATGATGAACACCTGCTGTTAACAAGCAGAATCACTGAAGAAAAGAGAAACACAAGAACTACAACTGACTTCAGCCACAGCCTTCGATGAAATCAACTGAAGATAAAAGACATTAAATCACTCAAGATCTGATTAAACAACTCCACAAACAGCATTACCAGCTTCACTTATTACTAACCAGACTGACTTTATTTCTGACACACGTCTAAAGAAGCTCCTATTGAGAATTAACAGAACTTTAGATGTTGATGTCTTATTGAAAATGTTTGGTTTGAGGTCGCCATCGTGGAGTCCAGCGATTGCTTTAGTTGAGCTCTTGACCCTTGACTTTTGTTAAGCTGCTTTTTTTTTTTTTTTTTTATCAGTAATTGCAGGTGTTTTTAGAAAACATTTCTGCATTGATAAAATAGATCAACATGTCTGTTTTAATGATCAAATAACTGCATTAAAGTTGTTTAAGCATTTGCTTTTAATTTGGAATTTAATGTTTAATTGTACTTTTGGAATTGAAACATTATTTGAGAAAAAAAAAACTTAAATGACGTGATACAAACCATTTGTAACACTGAAGTGATTTGTGTAAGACTGTCTGAAACTTTGAAAGTTAGATATGACACACTTAGATGTAGCGATTTTGTACAGGTTTAATCAATTTATGGGTGAAATATGAATATAATAAATCATAAAGCTTTATGATTAATTATGATACATATGTCAACCCAAGAGGGAATTAGGTACATATATGTGAATCAATTACAACGAATCATAATTAATTACATATATGGTCAGTTGTAGTTTAATAGTTGTTTTAGAGAAACTATACCCCAAGTTTTCCACAGACTATTATAAAGGAAATGTTATCCTCTGGCCACGAGGATAAATTCCTATGATAGCATCAAACGTAAAGCGATTGTGCTAGATCGAAACGTTAAAGTGACCTGGGTTTTGTTGAATGAGCAAAAGAAACAATCAAGAATGAATAATGTGTTTAATATATGAAAACTATTCATACAGAGGTTATGCGTCTAAATATATATACAGAATATACAGAATATACAAGAGCAGAAGTAAAGACAGGAAAAGAGAGAAGAAAGGTAGCGAAACTTACTACAGTCCTTGAGAGCCAGCACAGAAATCAGTTATCTAATATTCAGAAATGGTACTTGCATCAGTTTGCTTGCTGAGTTTCGGTTCAGTGCGGCTGCAGTTCATTGGCTTCTTCCGTTTCCGTGGGAGGATTTGAACTGAGGACGTGAAAGTTAGTTTCACCGGAGATGGTGGTCCCGAAAGATGAGCGCGATGGAAGCGCGTTGCCGTGACGTCCGGGAGAGACGTGCGTGAGCGGGCGATGGATGATTCAAGGCAGTCAGGAGAACACACAGGAAAATCCTGGTGCTCCTCTTTTATGACAGACAAGCCGACACACCTCCTTTATGTGGAATAGCCAATGACATAGGTGCAAAGTTGGCGGGCAAACTTTCCTTTGTCTTGTCTTGTGGCTCGATTTGCATAATTTATGATATGTTACATCAGGGTGCATTTTCCTTCATATTACCATTAAAAAATAGAACTGTGCATTTTGCAGCTATGTGACATATCTCAGTGAATGAGAGGTAGCAAGAGCTTTAAAACGAGACCAAACTCGACAGATCAGAAAAGCATATAAAAGAAGTTATGGTTTACAGACAATAGTATCATTAGAAATTACACTAGCACAACTACAATCCAAGCTAAGCTTAAACAGTGGGAATAACTATATGCAATTTGACATACAACGGCAGTTACATTTAGGCATAATTATATTTTACACATACAGTCTTCAATGCATGTTTGCGTGTCTGTGTGTGTCCTTATGTGTCTTTGTGGTGTGTGTTGGAATTTGGCTGGCCTCTTTGGGCCCACAAAGGGAGGGGTGATCCTTTGAAGACTCCAGAGCTAGGAAGTGGGATTCTCTGTTTAATTTCTGACAGAGTAACAAACGTGTCAAAGTGTCTGTTTTTCTGGACCGGCCGGTGTCGATCCGTGATTTACACAGTTCAGCAGGCTAAAAGCGTTCTGAAAATTCCAAAGTTGATTGACTACGCCGGATCTATCCAGACGCTACATAGACATCAACACTAATTATACAAACCTTAACAATGGTGACAAAAAAATACAGCTGCATAATTTATTCATGCCGCAATGCATGCTGGGAACCATGAATGTGTTTTGTTTGCTGGCATGAAGCATGGCACCGTTGTTGTGTTTCATTTGCCGAATGTTGATGTCTCTGAGTGTATAACTTGCACAAAATATGATAAACTACAATGACAGTGTTATTTGTAGTAAAGTTCAACATCAGGATCAAAATTATGGTATTACATGTTTTTTTTTTTTTTTTTTTTTTTTTTTAATCAATTGAGTTTTACTCTTCAAGACAACAACAACAAAAAGCAGTTGTTTATCTGTTATTAAAACAGACATGTTGATTTGCTCTATCAATGCAAAAGTTTTTTTTTCTAAAAACACTTGCAATTGCTGATAAAAAAGCATTTCAACAAAAGTCAAGGGTCAAGAGCTCAACTAAAGTAATCGCTGGACTCCACGATGGTGACCTCAAACCAAACATTTTCAATAAGACATCAACATCAAAACCTCTAATTAATTCTCAATAAGATCCTCTGTAGATGTGTGACAAATAAAGTCAGTCTGGCTAGTAATAAGTGAAGCTGGTAATGTTGTTTAATCAGATCTTCAAAGATTTAATGTCTTTTATCTTCAGTTGATTTCATCTAAGGCTGTGGCTGAAGTCAGTCGTAGTTCTTGTGTTTCTCTTTTCTTCAGTGATTCTGCTTGTTAACAGCAGGTGTTCATCATTAAAGCTTAATCATCCCTTAATTAATCCTTTAATTGTATCATTAACTGTTAGGGTTGGAGCTAAACTCTGCAGGAATGTGGATCTCGAGGTCTGGATTTGAGGACCCCTGCTATATATTATAGCACTGTATGCAATTGCGCCACCCAAAGTAACAAACAGGTACTGTAGTCCTGGCCGTAACAGGTTATATGGCCACTGTAACACAAACTCTTGGTCTTTAGACAGCTTTAATGCACATGAACATCCTCTAGCATAATAGGATTAACTTGTAGCTTGAATTGTTATTGGGATCTTTTACAGCTCAGAAACTTCAATCCAGAAACACTTTGAATCGTGTAGTAGACTGTACAGCAATGGCCATGTGTCTTTCCAAATAAAATATGAGTCTTTAAGTATCTCTTTATGGAAGTATTATTCTATGTACTATATTAAAATAGACAGATAATATTGTCTCTTTCCTTCAATTGAACGGCAATACATTCAGTCACGTCTGGCAACAACAAATATGTTTTCAATAGTATAGTATAAAATTAATATTAATATAAAAATGAATGATCTGTAAGTATTTTGGAGATTACAGTTTGTTTGTTTTTTGCAAACTAATTATATTGGGCTTTATTAAACTTTATGAAACTATAATGAATTTAGGCCTATATGCATTTTTATACTACAAGTCAATCTATTGAACCATTTACACAGACTTTCATAACGAGATCTGAAAGGATTTGTTGTCCTGTGGCTCCCTCTGTCCTTCATCATAAGCTGGGACGCCACTCTCTTATGAACGTGCGTATGACAGTTAGCGGAAGCTAGAGATTACAGTTTATAAAGTTTTAAATATGGATATTTTTCTTACACAAATGCATCGCTTCACTTCAGAAGGCCTTTATTAACCCCCTGGAGTCATCTGGACTTCTTTTGTAATGGATGGCTGCATTTTTTCTGTCTTTAGAATTTGACCCACCATCCACTCCCATTATAAAGCATGGATTAGCCTGGACATTATTTCATATAACTCCGATTGTATTTGTCTAAAAGAAGAATGTACCTACCTAGGATTGCTTGAGGGTGAGTAAATCATGGGGTCATTTTCATTTTCGGATGAACTATCCCTTTGAAATAGCAGGCTAATATAAAACTCTTACTGTCTGCAGTACAAATGACATGTTCAGTACAAATGAGATACTCAAATAAAAGGAAGAATTATGGAGAATTATGAAAATTAATATCTATTATTAATAAAAGGCAGCAACTGAAATCACTCAGATCTCAAACGTGTGACTGATCTATAAGAGCACAAAATCTCTTTCTGACCTCTATAATTATTAAGAGTGGCAGATTAATTTAGATGATTTAATTTCAGATGTTTGTGTGACGATGTTGTTTCAGATCCTCCTTTGAGCAGCTGCAGTATCAGTTCAGTCACTGTGACTCTGACTGACAGAGGTTTTTGTACGACTCTTTATCACTGTGTGAACACACCACCACTGTGTGCACTCTGACAGTAATAATGTCCAGCATCTTCAGTCTGGACTCCACTGATGGTCAGAGTGAAATCACTGTTAGATCCACTGCCACTGAATCTAGATGGAGTTCCTGACTGGAGTTGTTTTGCATATCTAATCAGGAGTTTAGGAGCTTCTCCAGGTTTCTGTAAGTACCAGGCTAAAGCTTCATCCCCATCATCCCATCTGTACACATCTGTGCTGGTTTTACAGTTGATGTTCACAGTTTGTCCTGGTTGAGCTGCTGTCATTGAGGGACTCTGAGTGACGGTGATCTGTCCTCTACACTCTGAAACACACAACAAGAAGAAAATCAACTCAAAACTTTGACAATATACTTGAAGAAATGAATTGATATCAAACTTGTGCTCCACAAACCTTGAGTAAACGCTGTGAGAGTCCAGATGAAGATGATGATGAAGGTCATGTTGATGAAGATTGTTGTGTGTGTCAGTGATGAAGTGTTAAACTCACAGCACTATAAACACTCTCAGAGCACTGAAGCATCTGATCAATATGCAAACACACTCCAGATCATTTACCTGAAGACAGTCACTGATTAACAGACACAAAATACAATTACTGAAGTGAAAATATAGATTAAAAATAATCCTTCTAATAGCCAACATGTTGTAAATTGTATCAGATCATTCAGTCCAGAATAAATCTACAAGATTTAGTATATTAACCTGAATCTGTGAGACTTTAATTATATTTTTTACTGTAGTTGGATTGAAACGTCACTGTTAATCCCCAAATTTACACCAAATCCATGTGTGTTCCTGCAGTTTCTGAACAGACATGAGGATCATCACACACGAGTCTCTGTCAATCACTGAATCAACTGAGTTTGATTGTGAGTCACATGATAGAAACATCGTCACTTTTAGAAATATTTATGAAATAAATGTAAAAATATATGGTGACATGCAGATGTGTTTGATGGTTGACAACAGCTGTTGGGTAATCTGGTCTTTAATTTTAAAATTAATTTTTATATCATTGTTAATTCTTTCATACATTGATATTTATATCAATTATATTCATTATCATCTGCTCTGAAATTGAGGAATGTGTTTATATGATGCTGTTAATATCTGCATTATGAGGGATGAAGTTAATAAATCAATAGATTATTAAACTGATCAAGCAGAACATGTTTATGATGCTGATGATGATTCAGTTTCGAAAGAAGAATGATGATAAATTATAAATGCAGAAAATCAAAAAATGTAAAGGGAAGACTGGGAAAAATATCCACTGAAGTGAAGATCAAAATTTACTGAATTTCAAAGAATGTAATAGGATAACAGGAGACAAAAATGACTTTTGAAAAATCACAATCAAAAAGGTAAAAAACTGATTCAGCTCAACAAAAGTGATGTTCAATAAGATCATATTGAGTTTTTCTTCACTGTTGAGTGTGTGTGAAAGTGTGTGAAAGTGTGTGAGCAGCTGCAGTATCAGTTCAGTCACTGTGACTCTGACTGACGGAGGTTTTTGTACGACTCTTTATCACTGTGTGAACACATATTTACTGTTGATGACATGGAAACTCTGACAGTAATAATGTCCAGCATCTTCAGTCTGGACTCCACTGATGGTCAGAGTGAAATCAGTTCCTTCATATCTTCCATTCCCACTGAATCGACTGGAAATGGTACCATATCGATCATTTACCCCAGTAATGATGAGTTTAGGAGTTTCTCCATGTTTCTGCTGATACCAAGCTAAACCATATCCATATATCCCAGTATCAGTTTTACACTCTATTTTGGCGTTTTGTCCTTCAGAAACAGTCACAGCTTCAGGCTGAGTCACAGTGATTCCTCTGGATGCTGTCGATAACAACATTAATGTGTTTAATCAGATGAAATGAACATTAAAGACTCAAAAATGACGAGCTTTCACGTCTGTTACCTGGAATAAAAGCTGCCAGAATCCAGATGAAGCTGCTGAAGAGATTCATGGTGTTTGTTGGGTTTGTACCGTGGTAAACAGCAGTGTGTTATAAAGTGTTTGAGTCTGAACGCTATAAACACTCGGAGCGCTGAAGCATGAGCCGATGCAAAGTGACTCTCTGAGCAAAAACCCTGCTGGAGTAAAACACACATGAAAATGAGCACATGCAGATGAAACTGATCAGTTTTGAGGCTTTAAATGTGTTTTATTCTCATGATCCAACAGACGAGTGTTTTCACTTCTGGACAAGTTTATAAATCATTTCTTTTTCATTCAGTCTCTGGTTCAGACTACAGGTTTCTGATGAATCAAATGACAGAGTTGAATCTCTAAAAGAAACAAGTATTTCACTGTGACCTCCATGAGAGGTCAAAGGTCATTCCAGAGGTCACAGGTCAACAAAACTTATTAAAATGCTTTGAGAAATACATGATCATTTAGAAACTCACAGTTAAGATGTGTGATGATCAGTACAGAGTCTTTCTGATTCTATTATTTATTCAGATTTAATAGTTTTCATGCATCAAGAGACATTTAGAGATGATGAGGCTGTTTCTGTGAAAGTCACTTCAGTCCAATAATCATTATTTAATGTTGAGAAGAGCTGCTGTTGAGTCTCATATCAGTGTGTGTGAGTGTCGTTCGTCTCTTTCTCTGCTGGAGTTTGTGTTCATTTGAGTGTGACGGAGGTTTTTGTACGACGCTTTCACTAGAATGAAGCACTGTGGTACACTTTCGGTGGAGGAACTAAACTGACCATCAGTAAGTCTCTAAAATACTCTAAAAATGTTTATATATAATTGTTTTGTTTTTAGATTATTCAAACAAGCATTTTGCAACAAGGTTTTAAAAATTATAAAATAGTTTGAAAAAAAATTAACTGCAATATTTCATGGTGAATTTAATAGTTTCATAACTTCTTTAAATTTGTCTGCTGTTTCACAATTACATATTTATATTCAGTGATATTTCATGATATTTATCTTTTTTCATTGCAAGGCATATTTTATGTTACTTTTATATATTTATTTCTTTTTACAAGAGTAATTTCAGATATTATAAAAACTAACATTGTTTGTTTTTTAATATATTGATTGCAATATTTTCTGACATTTTCAATTATTTCTTAAAATACATAATTGTGTCCATAATTTTTGGTAAATTTAATAATTCCGAAATTTTGTAATGCATGAAACAAAAGTTTGATGATACGGACAAAATAATTATAGTTTTGTAGACGTCATCATCAGACAAAGAAACAGATCTGAAAAAAATCATAATTTGAGCTTACATTTAATGATAATTATGGTTAACATTAATAATGATCATTTAAATTTGTTTTCTACATATAAATCATCAGTTTGTGGACAATGTTTTTAAAATCAGTTTGAGATTAAACTGAACCTTATTCAGAAAAGATGAAATGACTGTAATATTTGCTGTATATCATGTCTGCTTCAGAGAACTGATTTATATTTATTCATATATCTTATACTTCATATATTTAGTAGCAGTGAATATTTTATTTGAACTGAGAATATTGAAATGTAAATGCAGGATCATTACTATGTGGTTTATGAAAGAAAGCAGTGATGTGGAATTTCTGTAAAGATGAAATGATTGTGATTTTTCCTCCATTACTGTGTGTGACATCTGACTAATTGATGATCTAAAGACGTTGGTGTTGTTTGTGTGTGTTTGTGCAGCTGGTCCCGCAGTGAAGCCCTCCGTGTCTCTGCTGCCGCCCTCTTCTCTGCAGATCTCTGGAGACTCAGCCGCACTGCTCTGCCTGCTCAGCTCTTACTCTCCACAGGGGGCGACGGTGAGCTGGACGCTGGACGGGTCAGAGGTCACCGAGGGGGTTCAGACCAGCGCAGAGAGCGAGCGGGACGGACGCTACAGCCGCAGCAGCGTCCTGAGCCTCAGCAAAGCACGCTGGGAAGGCGCGGATCGCTTCGTCTGCAGAGTAAGACATGACGGAGCTGATCACGAGGCCTCGTTCCTCAAGAGCTCCCAGTGCTGATGTTTCTCCGGTCCAGACGAGCCGTATCTGAGCGTCCGGCAGGATTCGCAGCAGTCACGTGATTTACAGCTCAATACTGAAGCAGTCTTTCAATGTGCTGCCATTGCTGTTCATTCAATAAAGCTTCTGAACGCGTTACATTTGTGTCCGACTGCATCATTGATCAGTGTGTCGTTCATTCAAAGTCCTGCACTAAAGTTTCAGCTGCTTTTGATTGATTGTAATAGTTGAGAACAGCTGCATTTAGCAGGAAATGTCAAATGAAGCTCTTGGGGTTTGAACATGGTCACTGGAGACGGAGCTGCTCTATTCTGAGAGGATCACAATCACTAAACCTGCCAATGCAAATGTGATTTTCACCTCAAACTCACAGTTTCACTCTTTGATTGGTTCAACGCTCTCAACTAGAACACTTTCACTTCTGATCATGAGAAATGAGTTATGAGTAATACATTTAGAAACAGCTTTAGATGAAGGAGCTGCTTGAAAAACATCTGCATGTTACTGATACACCATGACTTTAGTGTAGTTTAATGTACAAAAACAAAACAACATATGAATCTACATATCAATTTACACACACTGTTTTCTCTGATTCTGAGCATATTTGAGTCAAACCCGTCTGTCACAGGACAGATCACAGTCTAATAGAGCTGATTTCAGTCATAAGTCAGTTTTGAGCACATGTGTAGTTCCTGTGTTTGTCCTCTGTGTGTCAGTAGTGTGTGAAAGTGTGTGAAAGTGTGTGAGCAGCTGCAGTATCAGTTCAGTCACTGTGACTCTGACTGACGGAGGTTTTTGTACGACTCTTTATCACTGTGTGAACACATATTTACTGTTGATGTAGTGATAACTCTGACAGTAATAATGTCCAGCATCTTCAGTCTGGACTCCACTGATGGTCAGAGTGAAATCACTGTTAGATCCACTGCCACTGAATCTAGATGGAGTTCCTGACTGGAGGGTGCTTGCTAAATAAACCAGGAGTTTAGGAGCTTCTCCAGGTTTCTGTAAGTACCAGGCTAAATAATGTCCATCAGAACTATAATAATACACATCACTGCTGGTTCTACAGTTGATGTTCACAGTCTGTCCTGGTTGAGCTGCTGTCATTGAGGGACTCTGAGTGACGGTGATCTGTCCTCTACACTCTGAAACACACAACAAGAAGAAAATCAACTCAAAACTTTGACAATATACTTGAAGAAATGAATTGATATCAAACTTGTGCTCCACAAACCTTGAGCAAACGCTGTGAGAGTCCAGATGAAGATGATGATGAAGGTCATGTTGATGAAGATTGTTGTGTGTGTCAGTGATGAAGTGTTAAACTCACAGCACTATAAACACTCTCAGAGCACTGAAGCATCTGATCAATATGCAAATGAACTCATTCTGTATTTAAATGAGGCTCTAAATGTAGCATTCAATTTAGGACCAATTTAAATTGTGATAAGATGAAATGTTTTAAAACTATATTATCATTATCTAAGCTTCATCAGCTCGACTGTAATTCGGCTGCAGGTACAAGACCGCAGGTGATCACAGCTGTACTGATGACAGAAACCCTTCAACAGTTTTATTCATGTTATCTTGCACTACATCACTGCGCCACTAGAGGGCGGTGTGAACAGACAGACACACCACTGATGAACAGGACAGAGATTAACAAGTACAGTTAATACAGTGATGAATTATTCAATGGGGCTGCTGTGTGTGTAACTGTAACGGCTGCAAAAGTCACAAACAGTACTTTAGTTCTGACCTAAAGTCATTGTTTGAGCCAAAGGGTACAAGCCCTGCAAAGTTTACTTAACAGGGTATATGGCCAACATCAGACAAACACTTGGTCTTTGGATAGCTTTAATGCACATATACACTCTCTAGCATAATAAGTTAACATAATAGGTTTAGCATGTAGCTTGAATTGTCTTTGGGATCCTTTAAGCTCAGAAACATCAATCCAGAAACACTTTCTATAGCTGTGAGAAACAAACGTGTATAAAACACATCAGGGGTTGAATACAGGTGGAGTTTATTCTGTAGAAAGAACATCATCAGACCTTCTCTGAGACTTTCTGAACTGTGTCATGTCAGATAACGTGATCACAACATTGAACCAAAACACACACATATTCCCTGACATGCAGGGGGCGCAGGTGAGCTGGACGCTGGAGGGGTCAAAGGTCACAGAGAAGGTTCAGATCAGTGCAGAGTTTGATGTACAAAAACAAAACTACCTACTGTAAGGCACCATTATTGTTTGTTTGATCTGATATCAGTTTACTCTCTCAGTTTCTCTGATTAGTTGAGTCAAACACTACTGTCAGGATTTACTAAAGACACGCAGTGAAAAATTTGAGCTGAAAAGCGTGAGCAGTTATTTCTGCACCTGACATTATTGCACATGCATTTGTAGGAGTTTCCCTTTCAGACACAAAATTTATGGGAGGAGAATATTTAAATGAATCACTCAAGGTGATTTACTAAGGTTTGTGCTAGTCAACTTACTGGTATTTGCACCATTGTGCACAAAGTTTCAGCTGAGGAGAAACTGAGGAAAGGATGGTCAGTTTCATCAGAAGGGTGTGTGAGTGTGAAACACAGTATTCCAGTCTTGTGATTATTGTGGACTATAACTGCACTACTGCTTTATACTGCATATATGTGCTTAGATTAGTTATTTGTTTGGTGATTTGGTAAAGCTCTTTCTCCGATCAGTGGAGCTCTCTCAGTGAACTCGAACAAGCTCCTACAGCAAACAGGCAACGCTCTCGTAACTTTGGCTAACGTTCTGGCAATGTTCTCTCAAAGTTACGAACAAACGTTCTTCCAGTAACATTAATAGAGTGTTTGTTCAATGTTATCTGGTCTTTAATAATGTTCTCAAAAGGTTATCACAAAAACATTATTTATACATGTTTGCAGAAGAGTTTTTAAATGTTCTCATAACGTTGGAGGAAAACGTTCTTGGAACAAAAATGTGTTAGCTGGTGAAGTATATTAAATTGAAGATATAAAAAGGTGAAAATAAAATATGGTGGCAGAATTGTGTTAAATGAAGGTTTATTCATCTTAAATACACTTTATTGCTTTAAACGTGATTATTGAATCGTATTTTAGGAACAGTTTAAGATCTCAAGTATCAGTTTGAAACTCAATGATATTTTCCTTTTTAAGTTATTTCATAATCAATCAGCATATTTACCAGAATGTGAACCATATTCTGAACGTTTTCTCTTTTCATTTATACAGGAGTTTGTGATCATTAATGTGTTTATGGAATAATGATGTGATTTTCTTCTTCATGTTGTTTCTCTCGCTGTTGGAGAATTTCTCCCAGTTTTCTCTTGAATCCTAAAGGAAAGCCGCTGGTCAGTGTGATTTCTCTGTGAGCGTCAGCGCAGAGATCTCCTCTCTGAACACAGCGACACTGGTGTGTGTGGCCAACAAGGGCTTCCCGTCAGACTGGAGCCTGAGCTGAAGGTGGACGGGAGCAGCAGGTCTCAGGAGAGCAGCGCTGGGCTCCTGGAGAAGGACGGTCTGTACAGCTGGAGCAGCAGCAGGAGTGGATGGAGACACTGTGAGGACACACGGAGCGGCCGGCCTGTGTGAGGAGACGGCAGTGTTCAGAGGAGATCTGCTGCTCTTCTCACTCATGGAGACCAACAGTGTGTTTCTCTGCAGCACATGAGGGACTCATTCATTCTCCATCAGCTTCATTCGCTTCATCTGCATCTGCTTTCTGCCTTTCACACAAGACTATGTGTGTGATTTTATTAAACTTCAGTCATTAAATAAAACATAATTGTGTCTTTGAGCTCTTCTTTTTGTCATTTTTGTTTCTGGTCTTTCATTGGATCAGGGCTTTAGTTCATATTTCATAAATAAACTTCACTCAATGGAGCATGAAAACACCTGCAGATACATGATGAAACGAGAACATGCGGCCAAATTATGAACCTCACAGATATAGTGTTAGATTCATTTAATAAGATAAAGAGAGTTATAGTTACCATGTGAAAAACTTAATGAATGCTTAATATTTCATTTAATATTTAAGAAAATCTTCACTGTTGAGTGTGTGTGAAAGTGTGTGAAAGTGTGTGAGCAGCTGCAGTATCAGTTCAGTCACTGTGACTCTGACTGACGGAAGTTTTTGTACGACTCTTTATCACTGTGTGAACACATAACCACCGTGGTCACTCTGACAGTAATAATGTCCAGCATCTTCAGTCTGGACTCCACTGATGGTCAGAGTGAAATCACTGTTAGATCCACTGCCACTGAATCTAGATGGAGTTCCTGACTGCAGGCTTTTGGTCCGATAAATCAGGAGTTTAGGAGCTTCTCCAGGTTTCTGTAAGTACCAAGCAACACATGGTGGACTGCAGGCTGGAGCTCTACTGAATTTACAGCTCATCTCAACAGTTTGTCCTGGTGTTGCAGTTTTCACTGCAGGAGTCTGAGTCACTGTGATCTGAGCTCTACAGCCTGAAAAACAAATCATTTATTAAACTATAAAAATATATATTGTTCACTATATTTTTTAAGCTGTGTTAAAATTATACAATTTAAATGTTTTATTTCACCTTGTAGTATAAAGCAGTATAAGAGCGTCCAGATGATGATGAAGGTGTTGATGAAGATTGTTGTGTGTGTCAGTGATGAAGTGTTAAACTCACAGCACTATAAACACTCTCAGAGCACTGAAGCATCTGATCAATATGCAAACACACTCCAGATCATTTACCTGAAGACAGCAGAAACACTGTTTTGTCATTTAGTATCTTTGCTAATAAATTTCTATTGATCATTTTCAGAAACAGACACTCCTGATTGACTTCATGTTATTTTGGGTGGATCTTCTCCCTCTAAACACTGTTTTAATGATCAGTTTCATTCAGACTTTGATGCTGAGAGCATTTAATACCTGTGCTGCAGATTTGATATCATCATGATACTGTAGAACAGGTCAAAGGTCATCCAATAGAGAATGACCATCTAAATATTGCTAAAGATTTCATTATAAAGCAGGTCATTAGAATTAGCAGAGTTTAAATCACACATGTGTTTTGTAAATTTGATAAATGTAGTTTTTGACTAATTATAAAATTTCATCCTTCATGCAATAACAAGTATTTCTTTTAAAGATGAATATTTAGTGTGTGTTTTCAGCTCAATCATGTTGATGTTGAGAAGAGCTGCTGTTGAGTCTCATATCAGTGTGTGTGAGTGTCGTTCGTCTCTTTCTCTGCTGGAGTTTGTGTTCATTTGAGTGTGACGGAGGTTTTTGTACGACGCTTTCACTAGAATGAAGCACTGTGGTTCACTTTCGGTGGAGGAACTAAACTGACCATCAGTAAGTCTCTAAAATTCTCTAAAAATGTTTATATATAATTGTTTTGTTTTTAGATTATTCAAACAAGCATTTTTCAACAAGGTTTTAAATATTATAAAATAGTTTAAATAAAAAATTAACTGCAATATTTCATAGTAAATTTAATTGTTTCATGGTTTCTTTAAATTTGTCTGCTGTTTCACAATTACATGTTTATATTCAGTGATATTTCATGATATTTATCTTTTTTCATTGCAAGGTATATTTTATGTTGCTTTTATATATATATTTCTTTTTACAAGAGTAATTTCAGATATTATATTAACTAACATTGTTTGTTTTTTAATATATTGATTGCAATATTTTCTGAAACTTTCAGTTATTTCTTAAAATACATAATCGTGTCCATAATTTTTGGTAAATTTAATTATTCAGAAATGTTGTAATGCATGAAACAAAAGTTTGATGATACGGACAAAATAATTATAATTTTGTAGACGTCATCATCAGACAAAGAGAAAGATTTGAAAAATTCATAATTTGAACTTACATTTGCTGATAATTATGATTGTGAGTGTCTTAAGTTAATAATGAAATGATCATTTAAATTTGTTTTCTACATATAAATCATCAGTTTGTTTGTTTTTAAAATGAGTTTGAGATTAAACTGAACCTTATTCAGAAAAGATGAAATGACTGTAATATTTGCTGTATATCATGTCTGCTTCAGAGAACTGATTTATATTTATTCATATATCTTATACTTCATATATTTAGTAGCAGTGAATATTTTATTTGATCTGAGAATATTGAAATGTAAATGCAGGATCATTACTATGTGGTTTATGAAAGAAAGCAGTGATGTGGAATTTCTGTAAAGATGAAATTATTGTGATTTTTCCTCCATTACTGTGTGTGACATCTGACTAATTGATCATCTAAAGACGTTGGTGTTGTTTGGGTGTGTTTGTGCAGCTGGTCCCGCAGTGAAGCCCTCCGTGTCTCTGCTGCCGCCCTCTTCTCTGCAGATCTCTGGAGACTCAGCCGCACTGCTCTGCCTGCTCAGCTCTTACTCTCCACAGGGGGCGACGGTGAGCTGGACGCTGGACGGGTCAGAGGTCACCGAGGGGGTTCAGACCAGCGCAGAGAGCGAGCGGGACGGACGCTACAGCCGCAGCAGCGTCCTGAGCCTCAGCAAAGCACGCTGGGAAGGCGCGGATCGCTTCGTCTGCAGAGTAAGACATGACGGAGCTGATCACGAGGCCTCGTTCCTCAAGAGCTCCCAGTGCTGATGTTTCTCCGGTCCAGACGAGCCGTATCTGAGCGTCCGGCAGGATTCGCAGCAGTCACGTGATTTACAGCTCAATACTGAAGCAGTCTTTCAATGTGCTGCCATTGCTGTTCATTCAATAAAGCTTCTGAACGCGTTACATTTGTGTCGGACTGCATCATTGATCAGTGTGTCGTTCATTCAAAGTCCTGCACTAAAGTTTCAGCTGCTTTTGATTGATTGTAATAGTTGAGAACAGCTGCATTTAGCAGGAAATGTCAAATGAAGCTCTTGGGGTTTGAACATGGTCACTGGAGACGGAGCTGCTCTATTCTGAGAGGATCACAATCACTAAACCTGCCAATGCAAATGTGATTTTCACCTCAAACTCACAGTTTCACTCTTTGATTGGTTCAACGCTCTCAACTGGAACACTTTCACTTCTGATCATGAGAAATGAGTTATGAGTAATACATTTAGAAACAGCTTTAGATGAAGGAGCTGCTTGAAAAACATCTGCATGTTACTGATACACCATGACTTTAGTGTAGTTTAATGTACAAAAACAAAACAACATATGAATCTACATATTAATTTACACACTCTGTTTTCTCTGATTCTGAGCATATTTGAGTCAAACCCGTCTGTCACAGGACAGATCACAGTCTTATAGAGCTGATTTCAGTCCTAAATCAGTTTTGAGCACATGTGTAGTTCCTGTGTTTGTCCTCTGTGTGTCAGTAGTGTGTGAAAGTGTGTGAAAGTGTGTGAGCAGCTGCAGTATCAGTTCAGTCACTGTGACTCTGACTGACGGAGGTTTTTGTACGACTCTTTATCACTGTGTGAACACACCACCACTGTGATAACTCTGACAGTAATAATGTCCAGCATCTTCAGTCTGGACTCCACTGATGGTCAGAGTGAAATTACTTGCAGATGAACTACTGCCTCTGACTCTAGATGGAGTTCCTGACTGGAGAAGGTTTGCTTTATAAATCAGGAGTTTAGGAGCTTCTCCAGGTTTCTGTAAGTACCAGCTGAAATAGTAAGTTTTACTTATAGCACCCCCCAACCACCCCGTTACTGTAGAAGTGTACACATCTGTGCTGGTTTTACAGTTGATGTTCACAGTTTGTCCTGGTTGAGCTGCTGTCATTGAGGGACTCTGAGTGACGGTGATCTGTCCTCTACACTCTGAAACACACAACAAGAAGAAAATCAACTCAAAACTTTGACAATATACTTGAAGAAATGAATTGATATCAAACTTGTGCTCCACAAACCTTGAGCAAACGCTGTGAGAGTCCAGATGAAGATGATGATGAAGGTCATGTTGATGAAGATTGTTGTGTGTGTCAGTGATGAAGTGTTAAACTCACAGCACTATAAACACTGAAGCATCTGATCAATATGCAAATGAACTCATTCTGTATTTAAATGAGGCTCTAAATGAAGGTTCAAGAGGAGCTCGTTCATCTCATCCTGTCAATCACAACATCAAATATGGGTCATGTAATCATCAATATACTGTGAACTTTAAAAATGTGGCATAAAATTTAGAACAATTCAAACCACATGTGAAAAGACACTGTGAAAATGAAATGTAGATGAAACTTATCATCATCTAAGCAAAATCACATGAGCAAAAGTGCTTTAGTGATCATCAGCTCGACTGTAATTCGGCTGCAGGTACGAGACCGCAGGTGATCACAGCTGTACTGATGACAGAAACCCTTCAACAGTTTTATTCATGTTATCTTGCACTACATCACTGTGCCACTAGAGGGCGGTGTGAACAGACAGACACACTGATGAACAGGAAGTTTATTCAATGACTATTATATATATATTTATATTTTTTAATAATTTTAATTGCGCCACCCAAAGTAACAAACAGGTACTGTAGTCCTTGCCGTAACAGGTTATATGGCCAATGTAAGACAAACTCTTGGTCTTCAGACAGCTTTAAAGGTCCCGTTTTTCGTGGTTTTTTGAAGCTTTGATTGTGTTTATAGTGTGCAATATAACATGTGTTCATGTTTCGCGTGTAAAAAAACACAGTATTTTTCACATAATTTACTTATCTGTATACCGCTGTTTCCACTGTCATAAAAACGGGCTGATGACTTCCTTGTTCTATGAAGTCCCTCCTTCAGAAATACGTAACGAGTTCTGATTGTGCCAACGGTTCCTGTGTTGTGATTCGACAGCAGCTTAGCGAACCTTGCCCGGAAAAGTCACGCCTCTTACCATAACGTGGAGATGCATGCGCTCAGTGTTATTGTAAACATGTCTTTAATTTTACCCTATCAATTTGAGCCGGAATCAGACCCGGTGATTGGACTGCGGGATGAAAATAACAGCGTTGCGACGACATGGCGACAAACACACTCTACAAACGCAACTCTTGTGTATTCCTGTGGGCGGAGGTTAGTCAAAAAACTGTTTTAGTGACGTCATTAAAGAAGGAAGTAGAGGGATGTAGTCCAAACAGGCCGTTCGATGTAGGCGACTTCTGTTAAATAAAATATCTCGCTTGGCATTGAACTTTGAGCTTTAAAATTTTACAGATTTTATTTATACTCTAATAACAACATTACACACTAACTAAAGTTTGAAACATGGGATCATGAAGAACGGGACCTTTAATGCACATGTACATCCTCTAGATTAATGAATGGTGAAAAGTGTTGATTATTGCCTCATATTTAGATCTGTTCATCACAGGGAAGGTTGCAGTGATGAGAAACTGAGCAGATGACAGACAGTCTGTTGATGGTGTGAATGCAGTGATCTCGTCATTACAACTAAATTTCTGCACTCAGGAAATGCTTACACCATAACTAACAATGCAAACATGATGTAAATACAATAAGAGATTGATTGTGTAGTGTAAGAGTATAGCTAAGTATAACTATATAACTAATTTACAGTATAACTAAGATTAGGAAGAAATAATAATAAAAGTACATGATCAAAAATATCAATGACTTTAAAATATTGAGTGAGTGGAAATGAGGATAAATAAACCATAAATGATGAAGCTCAACAAAGCTGATGTTAAGATCATATTTGTGTTTCTGCACTGTTGAGTGTGTGTGAAAGTGTGTGAAAGTGTGTGAGCAGCTGCAGTATCAGTTCAGTCACTGTGACTCTGACTGACGGAGGTTTTTGTACGACTCTTTATCACTGTGTGAACACATTACCACTGTGTAAACTCTGACAGTAATAATGTCCAGCATCTTCAGTCTGGACTCCACTGATGGTCAGAGTGAAATCACTGTTAGATCCACTGCCACTGAATCTAGATGGAGTTCCTGACTGGAGGCGGTTTGCTAAATAAATCAGGAGTTTAGGAGCTTCTCCAGGTTTCTGTAAGTACCAGGCTAAATAATGTCCATAAGAACTATGATAATACACATTACTGCCGGTTTTACAGTTGATGTTCACAGTTTGTCCTGGTTGAGCTGCTGTCATTGAGGGACTCTGAGTGACGGTGATCTGTCCTCTACACTCTGAAACACACAACAAGAAGAAAATCAACTCAAAACTTTGACAATATACTTGAAGAAATGAATTGATATCAAACTTGTGCTCCACAAACCTTGAGCAAACGCTGTGAGAGTCCAGATGAAGATGATGATGAAGGTCATGTTGATGAAGATTGTTGTGTGTGTCAGTGATGAAGTGTTAAACTCACAGCACTATAAACACTCAGAGCACTGAAGCATCTGATCAATATGCAAACACACTCCAGATCATTTACCTGAAGACAGTCACTCATTAACAGACACAAAATACAATTACTGAAGTGAACATCTAGTAAAAATCTTTTTTTTTTTTCATAAAATGCAATCTTCTTATAGCCAAACTGTTAAAAAAAAATCATTCAATTCAATTCTGAATACATCAAGACCAACTTCAGTATATTAATCTGAATATCTGCTGTGAGATATTTAGAAACTTAACTGGATGTTGGCAGTAAGTAAATCATCAGATATTAATATTAATATTATTATACAACGGTTGACTATTAAATACTTTGTAGCACTTTATAGAAATGAAGCACTTTCAGCTTGTTCATATTTTTAAACATTTTTGTGCAGTTACACATCGAATGTTTGTCAGTAAACACTGTAAAGATGATTTTCTTTGTTTTCATTCACTGAACTAGTAACAATCATTTCTGTCATTTCTACTTGATTTTATGAGTTTTCAGCTCTTTTTTTCCCTCAGATAATTCAAAAATTATAAATGGTTAAAAGTGAAAGAAAATAACACTATGGTATTTTGGCACCACTTGAAAATTTAAAGATGCCCTAGAATTGAAAATTGAATTTACCTCGGCATAGCTAAATAATTAGAGTTCAGTACATGGAAATGACATACAGTGAGTCTCAAACTCCATTGTTTCCTCCTTCTTATGTAAATTTGATTTGTGCAAAAGACCTCAGAAGAACAGGCAAATCTCAACATAACACTGACTGTGATGCAATAGTCAGGATCATTAATACGCCCCCAACTTTTGCATATGCCAGCCCATGTTCAAGGTATTAGACAAGCCAGTATTAACGTCTGGAGCAGCACAGCCGAATAAACAGACTTTATGCAGGTAAGCAAGCAAGGACAATAGCGAAAAATGGCACATGGAGCAATAATAACTGACATGATTCACGATATCATGATATTTTTAGTGATATTTGTAAATTGTCTTTCTAAATGTTTCGTTAGCATGTTGCTAATGTACTGTTAAATGTGGTTAAAGTTACCATCGTTTCTTACTGTATTCACGGAGATAAGAGCCGTCGCTATTTTCATTTTTAAACACTTGCAGTCTGTATAATTCATAAACACAACTTCATTCTTTATAAATCTCTCCAACAGTGTGTAATGTTAGCTTTAGCTCGTTAGCCACTATCAAACTCATTCAGAATCAATGTAAACATCCAAATAATAAACTTACATATCTGCATACGCTGCATGACAAACACTTTGTAAAGATCCATTTTGAGGGTTATATTAGCTGTGTGAACTTTGTTTATGCAATGTATTATAGAGTCGCGAGCTCAGGGGCGGGGAGCATGAGCATTTAAAGGGGAAGCACGCTGAATCGGCGCATTTCTAATTATGCCCCAAAATAGGCAGTTAAAAAATTGAATGCCACTGGTAACTGATTTCTCTGTGCTTCTCTCAGGCGTCACTCCTCCTAAAGTGAAGTTATCTCATATTTTATAAATAAACTTCACTCATTGGAGCATGAAAACACCTGCAGATACATGATGAAACGAGAACATGCGGCCAAATTATGAACCTCACAGTTATAGTGTTAGATTCATTTAATAAGATAAAAAGTTTTATAGTTGAAATATTTACCATGTGAAAAAACTTAAATGCTTTATATATAATTTAATATTTATGAAAATCCTCACTGTTGAGTGTGTGTGAAAGTGTGTGAAAGTGTGTGAGCAGCTGCAGTATCAGTTCAGTCACTGTGACTCTGACTGACGGAGGTTTTTGTACGACTCTTTATCACTGTGTGAACACATATTTACTGTTTGGATAGTGGAAACTCTGACAGTAATAATGTCCAGCATCTTCAGTCTGGACTCCACTGATGGTCAGAGTGAAATCACTGTTAGATCCACTGCCACTGAATCTAGATGGAGTTCCTGACTGGAGGGTTTTTACAAAACGAATCAGGAGTTTAGGAGCTTCTCCAGGTTTCTGTAAGTACCAGGCTAAATAATGTCCATAAGAACTATGATAATACACATTACTGCTGGTTTTACAGTTGATGTTCACAGTTTGTCCTGGTTGAGCTGCTGTCATTGAGGGACTCTGAGTGACGGTGATCTGTCCTCTACACTCTGAAACACACAACAAGAAGAAAATCAACTCAAAACTTTGACAATATACTTGAAGAAATGAATTGATATCAAACTTGTGCTCCACAAACCTTGAGCAAACGCTGTGAGAGTCCAGATGAAGATGATGATGAAGGTCATGTTGATGAAGATTGTTGTGTGTGTCAGTGATGAAGTGTTAAACTCACAGCACTATAAACACTCTCAGCACTGAAGCATCTGATCAATATGCAAATGAACTCATTCTGTATTTAAATGAGGCTCTAAATGAAGGTTCAGGAGGAGCTCGTTCATCTCATCCTGTCAATCACAACATCAAATATGTATCATGTAATCATCAATATACTGTGAACTTTAAAAATGTAGCATAAAATTTAGAACAATTCAAACCACATGTGAAAAAACATTGTGTGAAAATGAAATGTAGATGAAACTTATCATCATCTAAGCAAAATCACATGAGCAAAAGTGCTTTAGTGATCATTTGTTTGATGTCTTCAGGGTATCTAGATGATACACAGATAAATTTGGGGTTAAATAGACAAATGGTCTAGGATGAACCCTTCAGTGTTTGGATCTCTGATAATCTCACCTGTGCTCGATATTCTCAGTCGTCTGAAGCTCTAAAATGATGTTATTGACTTCAAATCTTCTCATCTGCTGCAGCCTCATATTTGTGAATGAACTTATTCAGTGTTTCTAGCACAAATCACTGTGACTCTGACTGACGGAGGTTTTTGACTCTTTATCACTGAACCAGGATAGAGGTTGATGATCCCAACTCTGATAGACGTCAGGACTGCTTTTACAGTACATGGTGAATGTGTTTCCTAGATGAACAGATTTCACTGCAGGCGTCTGAGTCGCTTCACCAACTGATTTATTATTATTTATAATGTTTCCTGAGGTGCACTTATAATGTTCATATGATTTTTACAACAAATAATTGTCATAATTTAGAAATAAATGGCTATTTCCACTCTGATTTTAGCGCTCTGATTGTTTACATGTGAAACCTTCTCGAATACTATCACTACATTTTTACTATTACAGCTGTCTAAATGAACGAATGGTGAAAAGTGTTGATTATTGCCTTATATTTCGATCTGTTCATCACAGGGAAGGTTGCAGTGATGAGAAACTGAGCAGATGACAGACAGTCTGTTGATGGTGTGAATGCAGTGATCTCGTCATTACAACTAAATTTCTGCACTCCAGAAATGCTTTCACCATAACTAACAATGCAAACACGATGTAAATCCAGTCAGAGATTGATTGTGTAGTGTCAGAGCGTCACTGATTATAACAGGAGTTTTGGGAAGTGTCCAGATAAACTCTCGCTGTTTGATCGACAGCTTCAGTTCCGCAGATCTTTACTGTATAACTAAGATTAGGAAGAAAAAATAATAAAAGTACATGATCAAAAATATCAATGACTTTAAAATACTGAATGAGTGGAAATGAGGATAAATAAACCATAAATGATATAAAAATGATGATAACATCAAAAGAATTTCTAATTATCTGAAGAAATACTGATGAAGCTCAACAAAGCTGATATTAAGATCATATTTGTGTTTCTGCTGTTGAGTGTGTGTGAAAGTGTGTGAAAGTGTGTGAAAGTGTGTGAGCAGCTGCAGTATCAGTTCAGTCACTGTGACTCTGACTGATGGAGGTTTTTGTACGACTCTTTATCACTGTGTGAACACTGGACCACTGTGTAAACTCTGACAGTAATAATGTCCAGCATCTTCAGTCTGGACTCCACTGATGCCACTGAATCGAGATGAAGTTCCCCTGCAAACAAGCCTCCCATTAGCATTGGCCCTGCACGGGCAGCCCTCACTTAGCCTCCGTGAAGCCTTAGTGCTGTTTAATTAAAAATAAAGAAGTTTGAAGTCACCATTATGGAGGAAAGCATTTGCTTTAGGTGGGCTCTTGACCTTTGCAAGTGTGATGAATTTCAGGATCGTATTTCAGATTTTCTATGAGTGTGTACTACTTGATTGACATACTTTACTCATAAAGATAGTTTACCCCAAAAATTCTGTCGTTTACTCACAATCATGCAATTTCAATCTGTATGTGTTTTCATTTTGGGGTGAACTTTTATTTAATAAAAGGACCAGTGGAGCCATAGCCTTGAGGGCAACACCCCGACATAAAGTTTAAGTGACCTGAGTTCTTTCATGGTTCTTTCATGATCTAGTTTTCCTCTACTATCACTTTCACTCCCATCGTATCAAAATGTATCCTCATAGAGATCTTTTTTGTAAAAAATTAAAAAGAGGTAAAATAGGTAACGTGTCTTAAAGGAAAATGAACTTTGATTTCAACAGGGTTAAATGAACACATATAAGCATCTTTTAAAAAGCTTTATTGATAAAAGTGAAATACGAGTGCAAGGATTTCATAATCTCTTTGTGACAAGCACAGTCCAGATTTACAGTAAAGCAGAGCTTAGAAATTTATCTTTCTTTTTTACCTGTTGGATGAAACTCAACAGTTTCTCATATGGCCTCTAGATGGCAGTGCTTGATATACAGTTAAAAAGCCTGACAATGATTACATGCACATCATTTTACGATGAATAACAATTTCTTTTACAGTTTCACTGCTATATTTTCAATAGCATCTTACTGTATAAACGAATATCACCTTAGTTAATTGAACAGATGCAGTTAGCTAATTCAAAGCAACTTACAAATGGGAAATGCAGGCATTTGTAGATTCATATAATATTGCAATTATGATCAATGATAATATCGCTTAACATCACACGAAGGACATGCTTTTGAACAAAGCACAAACATTTTTAGGATCCTGTTTTCAGCATAATTTGAACAAAGGCATGATTTGTGTTTATTTTTTGACAAATCTTGCCAAGTATCCCAGGGGTCCTTGCTTTCTTTCTCCTGCTCTCTTCTTGATGTTTTCCAGTGTTCCAGCTTTTTCAGACTCATTTATTTCCTTCATCTTCTCAATCAGAAAATCAATGTGCTGAAGTGTGAGTAGAGAATCAGCATTGAGTGCGATCTTCTCCAGAGTTTCCACACAGTGAAAAGCTTCATTCACCAGCTTTATTTTCTCAAACTCTAATTCTTGCAGTTCTTCTTCCAGCATCTTGACCACACATTTGCCGTCTCCAATCTTACCATCATATTTCTTCTGTAAATCTTCATATGTTCTCTTCTCTTTCTTTGTCTTTGTTACATATATTTTCGCTGCTTTGATGTGTTTGCTGAAGTGGCATTTATTTGTGCATACTGTACAGTGATTATTTCTCATTGAACTGCACCATGAAAGATCACTGGTCCACCAGCATCCTGGATAATGACAGTTCTCCTCACAGACGGTGCAGCACATCGCTGCTTTGGCTACAGAAGTATCAATATCAACCCATTCTTTGTAGGGCACTTCAACTTCATATTTAAAGTTTGCAGGTTCCTTGTTCTCCTCGAGAGCCTCTTGAGTTTGTTTCAGCTCATTTTGCTTTAGTTCTGTCGTTTGAACACGTGCTTTTAGATTGGAAATATTTGCCTCCAACTGCTTCCGTTTCTGCAACACATCTCGGGTCATCTTTAGGGATTTTGGTTGTATTGTGTCAAGAAACTTGAATAATTGCATAATTCCTTTAAAACTGAGATTCCATGATTGATTCAGCCTCTGTTCACGGTCTTCCTCATCTTCATCATCATCTTCATCAGCTTTTGACTGACAGTTGTTAAACCGGAAATACACTGGCTGATTCTTGTCATTCACTGCACACTTGATTTTAGCCTCTTTAACAGCCGTCAGGGCATTTTTAGGTGGAGCTCCATCTGAGTATGTGAAGAGCAGGACAATAAATAAAGACTGAACAGCATCAAATATGTATATTTGTCTGTCAGAGAGTCGATTCTGTGTTGCTTTAATCACCAGACACACTGCTTGTATTTCATGGATCACTTCAGCAGATTTACTTAAACTAAGCAAACTCTTGGTGATCTTTTTTTCAAGATCGATTATAATCGTTTATAATGAACTAACTTCAGTGCTATTGTTATTATTGATCAAAATATATTATTTACATTAAAACTGTAACAAATAAGTGTTATTAGCATTTTGTTCAATTAAATATTTAATTAATAAATTCGGTTTGTTACATTTTTGTAAAATAAGCAAATTAAACCAAATAACAGATTACAATAGAACCCAAATTCTGGAAAAGTTGGGACAAATTTGTATAAAATGAAAACTAAAAGACTTTCAAATCACATGAGCCAATATTTTATTCACATTAGAACATAGATAACATAACAAATGTTTAAACAGAGAAATATTACACTTTTATCCACTAAATGAGCTAATTTCAAATTTGATGCCTGCCGCATGTCTCAAAAAAGTTGGCACGGGGGCAACAAATGGCTGAAAAAGCAAGAAAGTTTGAAAAGATTCAGCTGGGAGAACATCTAGCAACTAATTAAGTTAATTGATATCAGGTGTGATACATCATTAGCTATAAAAGGGAAGTCTTAGAAAGGCAGAGTCTCTCAGAAGTAAAGAGCTGTGAAAGAGTGCGTAAAAAGATTGTTGAATACTTTGAGGAACATTGTTTTTAATGTCAAATTGCAAAGGCTTTGCAAATCTAATCATCTACACTGCATTACATCATCAAAAGATTCACAAAGCTGGAGAAATCTCTGTGTGTAAGGGACAAGGCTGAAGACCTTTATTGGACCTTTATCGACACTGCATCACTCATTGGCATAATTGTCACATTACTCATTGTCTCATTACACATTGATCATATTACTAAATGGGCCCAGGAATACTTCCAGAAACCACTGTCGGTAAACACAATCTGCCGTGCCATCTGCAGATGCCAACTAAAGCTCTATTGTGCAAAAAGGAAGCCATATGTAAACATGGTCCAGAAGCGCCGTCATGTCCTGTGGGCCAAGGCTCATTTAAAATGGACTGTTTCAAAGTGGAAAAGTGTTCTGTGTTTAGAGTCTAAATTTGACATTCTTGTTGGAAGCCGTGTCCTCCGGGCTAAAAAGGAGGGAGACCTTCCAGCGTTCAGCTCAACAGCCAATCATCTCTGATGGTATGGGGGTGCATAAGTGCATACGGTATGGGCAGCTTACATGTTTTGGAAAGCACTTTGAATGCTAAAAGGTATATAAAGGTTTTAGAGCAACATATGCTCCCCTCCAGACAACGTCTATTTCAGGGAAGGCCTTGTGTATTTCAGCAGGACAATGCAAAACCACATACTAAAGCTATTACAACAGCATGGCTTTGTCGTGGAAGAGTTCGAATGCTGAATTTGCCTGCCTGCAGTCCAGATCTTTCATCTATAGAGAACATTTGGCGCATCATTAAACGAAAGATGACCTTAAACTCTTCAGCAGCTGGAAACCGATATCAGGCAAGAACGGGACCAAATTCCAACACCCAAACTCCAGAAACTCATAACCTCAATGCCCAGACATCTTCACACTGTTTTGAAAAGAAAAGGAGATGCCACACCACAGTAAACATGCACCCGTCCCAACTATTTTGAGACCTGTATCAGGCATCAAATGTGAAATGAGTTCATTTTGTGCATAAAATTGTAAAAATGTGTCAGTTTAAACATTTGTTATGTTATCTATATTCTATTGTGAATAAAATATTGGCTCATGTGATTTGAAAGTCTATTAGTTTTCATTTAATTAAAAAACGTCCCAACTTTTCCGGAATTCAGATTGTGTGTTGATGTGTTTTGCTATGAATCCTGGGAGCTGTCTGGTCTTAAAAGTTTGTTATGAAATTTACAGAAAAAAGTGGACAAACGTGCAGTGACTTACGGGATGACCAACACTGTAAATGGGAGTCCTTAGAGGTGATGCTGGGGCAGAGTAGAGAAGAACTGACCTGTGAATCAAAAGAGGATGTTCAAACCACATGTGGGTTATTATGCTGTTTAGATTGGAATGAATTCATAATTCCAAACATAGTGTTATGCGACAGAAATTTTAATTTGTTTGGGCTTTTTTATTCCAATGGAGGAGTTTGAGCATTTTCAATCGCACTGGACTTTTAAACTGATTGTAATTGTATTAATTGTTGAGAGTGGGAACTTTTTATTAGATTTAAAAAAGAGCAGGGGCTTGAGCCTATGGAGAGTTAACTCCAAAAGAGTCTATTCCTCAACTCTGAATCCCCCTAGAGTTGGGGTCAATTTCAGCACAGGAATCCACTCTACTTGTCAACTAGGACAGGGCCTCTGTTTCTGCATACATGATCACTCACTTGTTCAGATGATTCTCTATTCCTAATATAATATTCCTAATATAGTGCATGGCAGTTGAGTGCAGTATATCAGCAAGAAGTGAACGAAATGAACCGAGGTATCCGGACACTGATGCATTACACTTTGCGTAAGCTGGAGCTGTCGCAGAAACAACAGTCAATACGTGTATATTATTGTATGTATTGTGTTTATTTTTAATATCCTGTCTAAGTACCTTTTAAGACAGCTATTTATTGTGAATTTTCCTTCTGCAAAATTAGAGTCAGACTAATTTAGAATCAAACCCTCAGATCCCCCAGTTAATGGTTGAGTGTGTTTTCCAATAATGGAACATGTAATGTCAGACTAAACAATTCTAATTGTGAATATGTCAAAAGAATCAACCACAACTGGGGCAATAGTGAGCATCCTTCTGAAAGCTATAATGACGAATGGAATCCCACCCCCATGGTCTGATGTGTTTAAATGTTTTCTTTGTTTTTATGTTTCCCTTTTAAGGACTTCAGGACTTTTAAGGACACCACAGATTTCTGTAATATCAATATGCTTATATATGTAACACACTATATGAATAAAATGGTATTGATACATTTGTATATTTATGACAAGCTTTAATCCTCAGAAATAAATATCTATTACCTTGTATGATGGATCAACTTCACTGATGGGTCTGAATGTGTGTTTGGCGTGTTTCAGTGAATCTTTGCACACTACACACACAGGCTGTTTGTCCTCCAGACAAAAGAGTTTGAGTTTTTCATTGTGTAAACTGCAGATCTCCTCAGACCCTGATGAACGGATATCCTTCAGGAACGACTCACACAAGTTTTTTAGTGCAAGATTAACTGGAGGTTCGAGTTTTGAGGATCTTCTGCAGACAGGGCAATCCTGAGTTTTGGTGGTTCTCCAGAACTGTTGAAGACACTCTTTACAGAAACTGTGACTACACGACAGAAGAACAGGAGACTTAAAGATTTCACAGCACACGGGACAAGAAAGTTCTTCTGAAGAAACATGCAGTGACGCCATTTTGACAGTTTGAGCTCCAGCTATCTAAACTTTACTTGTGAACAATAGTTTCAAATAAGATCTGCTGTCTGCTCAGAACTGAACTACTCATAAATCATTGTTGGACGTTTTTCTCTCCGTTCTTCATTGATCTCTGATTCTTTTGCTTTTGTCAAAAAAGAAGCGAGTCAGTATGAAAGAAAGGAGAAATAACAAGTCAATCTCTTCCCGATAAGTGTTAAGAGGGTCAAGTACAACATAGGGTGTGTTGAAACGGGTCAAAGTACAACATCAGGATTTCCTCAGGTTAAATTTTAACAAAATGCATTCAAAATGAACTTGCGTTGAAACTGTCACTCAGAACGGCTGATGGCACCTGAAGTTAACAAACAGAACCACTGAAGGAAAGAGGAACAAACATTTGAAGTCACCATTATGGTGATCAGTATTCCCAGTTGGGCTCTTCACTCTTGACTTCTTATGTTAGCTTTTTCTGTGGCTGATTTAATGGCACTTTTATGGCAGTTGAAGATGTTGTACCGAAATAACATTATATAATATTTCTTGTATTTAATGCTGATCTCATTATGAAGTAGCTTATGTATTAAGTAACTTCACTGATCAAATAAAAAAGTCTAATCACTGATCAGAAGGTAGTTTTGTTGATACAATTAAACATTATGCATTGCCGTCAACATTGTGGTACTATTGGCTGATTTTCAGCACTATTGTGCCAATCATATATTCAGAAAACTTTGTGAGCAGTATTTTATTAACTACAGTGTTATCAAGACACAGACATCAACAATCAGCGAGTGAAATGCAACAATGGTGACATGCTTCACGCCAGCATATGAAACTCAATCATGGCTCCCAGCATGCATTGTGGCACAAAAAATTGCAATTGCAAACTGATCAGAATTAATACCTGCTATTTACAAGCAGAAACATTGAAGGAAAGAAACACAAGAACTACAACTGACTTCAGCCACAGCTTTAGATTAAATAAACTGAAGATAAAAGACATTAAATCTCTGAAGATCTGATTAAACATCTCCACAAACAGCATTACCAGCTTCACTTATTACTAACCAGACTGACTTTATTTCTGACATACTGAAACAAGAAACATCTCAACAAAAGTAAAGGGTCAAGAGCTCAACTAAAGCAAATGCTGATCTTCCTGATGGTGACCTCAAACCAAACATTTTCAATAAGACATCAACATCTGAACCTCTGGTAATTCTCAATAACAACTTTTGTAGATGTGTGTCAGAAATAAAGTCAATCTGTTTAGAAATAAGTGAAGCTGGTAATGCTGTTTGTGGAGATGTTTAATCAGATCTTGAGTGATTTAATGTCTTTTATCTTCAATTGATTTCATCTAAGGCTGTGGCTGACGTCAGTTATAGTTCTTGTGTTTTTCTTCAGTGATTCTGCTTGTTAACAGCAGGTGTTCATCATTAAAGCTTAATAATCCCTTAATGAATCACTTAATTCATTAACTGTTAGGGTTGGAGCTAAACTCTGCAGGAATGTGGATCCCGAGGTCCGGAGTTGAGGACCCCTGATCTAGCGGGAAGCTTCCCAACCAACACATCCCTGTGTGGCCTAGAAGGGTTTGACCTGCTGTATAACTGGGGCACCGTCAGTTTTGTCTGCAGTTTCCATGGAGGCCCCACACGGGTTAGCCCAGATGAAATGAACACTGCTCAGTGTGCACACTACAGGCTGTTAAATGTAACACAGAATCAGTGTAGGATTTAATGAGATAATTAAGTAATGATTGTGCTTTATCGAAGATAGCTGCTGTTAACAAGCAGAATCAACAAAGGACAGAGAAACAAGAACCACAACTGACTTCAGCCACAGCCTTAGATAAGATCAACTGAAGATAAAATCATTCATTAAATCTCTCAAGATCTCAGCAGATCTGTTTTAAATCTACAAAAGCTAGCTTAACAGAGGTTTTTTGTTGTTGAAATTTTATTGAAATTTGTTTGGGTTTTTGATATCACCATCACGGTAATCGGTGTTTTCTTTAGTCGGGTACTTTGACTTGATATTTTAATGTCAGAGTTTATTTGGCTGCTGTAATGTAGGAGTCTTGAACCTCAGCAAAGCATGGGAAGACATGACGGAGCTGATCACGAGGCCTCGTTCCTCAAGAGCTCCCAGTGCTGATGTTTCTCCGGTCCAGACGAGCCGTATCTGAGCGTCCGGCAGGATTCACAGCAGTCACGTGACTTACAGCTCAATACTGAAGCAGTCTTTCAATGTGCTGCCATTGCTGTTCATTCAATAAAGCTTCTGAATGCGTTACATTTGTGTCGGACTGCATCATTGATCAGTGTGTCCTTCATTGAAAGTTTGATTCAACGCTCTCAAGATGGAACACTTTCACTTCTGCTCATGGAGTTTCAGTAGTTTTATATGGCAAGTTTATCAGGGGTACAGTATGATTGAACACTGGAACTGAGGAAGAGTGTGTTTTGTTTGATTTGATATCAGTTTGTCTCTGAATCTGAGCATATTTGAGTCAAACCCGTCTGTCACAGGACAGATCACAGTCTTATAGAGCTGATTTCAGTCATAAGTCAGTTTTGAGCACATGTGTAGTTCCTGTGTTTGTCCTCTGTGTGTCAGTAGTGTGTGAAAGTGTGTGAAAGTGTGTGAGCAGCTGCAGTATCAGTTCAGTCACTGTGACTCTGACTGACGGAGGTTTTTGTACGACTCCTTATCACTGTGTGAACACCCAGCCATTGATCCAGTGGCTACCAAGACAGTAATAATGTCCAGCATCTTCAGTCTGGACTCCACTGATGGTCAGAGTGAAATCATTGTTAGATCCACTGCCACTGAATCTAGATGGAGTTCCTGACTGGAGATTTTTTACAAAACAAACCAGGAGTTTAGGAGCTTCTCCAGATTTCTGTAAGTACCAGAATTAATGATCTCCATTAAGCAAATCTGTGGTTTTACAGTTGATGTTCACAGTTTGTCCTGGTTGAGCTGCTGTCATTGAGGGACTCTGAGTGACGGTGATCTGTCCTCTACACTCTGAAACACACAACAAGAAGAAAATCAACTCAAAACTTTGACAATATACTTGAAGAAATGAATTGATATCAAACTTGTGCTCCACAAACCTTGAGCAAACGCTGTGAGAGTCCAGATGAAGATGATGATGAAGGTCATGTTGATGAAGATTGTTGTGTGTGTCAGTGATGAAGTGTTAAACTCACAGCACTATAAACACTCTCAGAGCACTGAAGCATCTGATCAATATGCAAACACACTCCAGATCATTTACCTGAAGACAGCAGAAACACTGTTTTGTCATTTAGTATCTTTGCTAATAAATTTTTATTGATCATTTTCAGAAACAGAAACTCCTGATTTACTTCATGTTATTTTGGGTGGATCTTCTCCCTCTAAACACTGTTTTAATGATCAGTTTCATTCAGACTTTGATGCTGAGAGCATTTAATACCTGTGCTGCAGATTTGATATCATCATGATACTGTAGAACAGGTCAAAGGTCATCCAATAGAGAATGACCATCTAAATCTGGCTAAAGATTTCATTATAAAGCAGTTTAAGTCACATGTGTTTGTAAATGTGATCAATGTAGTTTTTTGACTGATTATAACAAGTAACAATAACAAGTATTTCTTTTAAAGATGAATATTTAGTGTGTGTTTTCAGCTCAATCACGCTGATGTTGAGAAGAGCTGCTGTTGAGTCTCATATCAGTGTGTGTGAGTGTCGTTCGTCTCTTTCTCTGCTGGAGTTTGTGTTCATTTGAGTGTGACGGAGGTTTTTGTACGACGCTTTCACTAGAATGAAGCACTGTGGTACACTTTCGGTGGAGGAACTGAACTGGTGATCAGAAGTAAGTCTTTATTCAATGATCTTATTAATTTATTTTTAATTTTTTGATTATTTCAACAAACATTTGTTAACAAGATTATTCATAGAAAAAAATGGGTTTTTAAAAATTTTCATTAATTGCAATATTTAATTTAATAATTTTACATCATGTAAATTATTTTACATGAACAATTTAACATTATTGGTGACATTTGATTGTATTTTAATGTGTGGATGGCAGTATTTTATGATATATTCAATTATTTCTTGATATATATATAATTCTGTCTGTAATTAATGGTAAATGTAACAATTATGTTTTTTTAAAGTCATGACACCAAAGTTTAATAAAACAGACAAAATAAATCTAATTGTGTAAGCGTTATCATCAGACAAAGACAAATTTAATTATTGAACATTTTAAAAATTAATTTAAACTATTAAGTTTAATGATGATTATGATTGTGTCTTAACAGAAGAATTTTTTGAAAATGTATAATTGAATCTGCTGAAAATTACTATTATGTCAAAAAAGAAGAATAGTTTTAAAAATACAATTAATGCTGAAATTATTATTTAAATTCATTTTTTAAATCTTGTGAAGAAATCACAGTATATTGATTCAACTTTCATGTTGATGTTTTTAAAAATTAGATTGAGATTCAAATGTTTTGTAACTTAATTCCAAAAAAAAAATCAAACAAGTATATTTTTCATATTTTTCATTATTTATTTAAATTGTAATATTCCTATTGTCTTTAAATGTCTTTTTTTACATTAATAATTTAAGTTTGTATTATTGCTAAAATTTCATTCATTTCATGTATTGACTGCAGTACTTTAACCTCTATTCAATTATTTCTTGATATATATAATTGTCTATAATTCTTGATAAATTTAACAATTAAGGGTTTTTTATATGCATGAAAAAAAAGCTTTATAATACAGACAAATATAACTTTGTTGGGTTCATCAGACAAAAAGAAACTTAGTTGAAGAGCATTTTGAAAATTAATATAAATTTGATATTAATTTAAAATATCAAATTTGAATCTGATGATTATGATTATGAGTGTCTGAATAGCAGAATATTTTTAAAATACAATTAATATTGAAATGATCATTTAAATTTGTTTTCTAGATCTTATAATGAAATCTTAATATAATCATCAATTTACAATGTTTTTCAAAATCATTCTGGGGATCATTTTAAAATTTAACTTATATTTGAAGTCAAATTATGATAATTTCTACAGTTGTTCATGTGTGTTTGTGTGTGTTTGTGCAGCTGGTCCCGCAGTGAAGCCCTCCGTGTCTCTGCTGCCGCCCTCTTCTCTGCAGATCTCTGGAGACTCAGCCGCACTGCTCTGCCTGCTCAGCTCTTACTCTCCACAGGGGGCGACGGTGAGCTGGACGCTGGACGGGTCAGAGGTCAGCGAGGGGGTTCAGACCAGCGCAGAGAGCGAGCGGGACGGACGCTACAGCCGCAGCAGCGTCCTGAGCCTCAGCAAAGCACGCTGGGAAGGCGCGGATCGCTTCGTCTGCAGAGTAAGACATGACGGAGCTGATCACGAGGCCTCGTTCCTCAAGAGCTCCCAGTGCTGATGTTTCTCCGGTCCAGACGAGCCGTATCCGAGCGTCCGGCAGGATTCGCAGCAGTCACGTGATTTACAGCTCAATACTGAAGCAGTCTTTCAATGTGCTGCCATTGCTGTTCATTCAATAAAGCTTCTGAACGCGTTACATTTGTGTCCGACTGCATCATTGATCAGTGTGTCGTTCATTCAAAGTCCTGCACTAAAGTTTCAGCTGCTTTTGATTGATTGTAATAGTTGAGAACAGCTGCATTTAGCAGGAAATGTCAAATGAAGCTCTTGGGGTTTGAACATGGTCACTGGAGACGGAGCTGCTCTATTCTGAGAGGATCACAATCACTAAACCTGCCAATGCAAATGTGATTTTCACCTCAAACTCACAGTTTCACTCTTTGATTGGTTCAACGCTCTCAACTGGAACACTTTCACTTCTGCTCATGAGAAATGAGTTATGAGTAATACATTTAGAAACAGCTTTAGATGAAGGAGCTGCTTGAAAAACATCTGCATGTTACTGATACACCATGACTTTAGTGTAGTTTAATGTACAAAAACAAAACAACATATGGCACCATTATTAAATAAACCATAAATGAAAATTATGATAACATCAAAGAAATTTCTAATTATCTGAAGAAATACTGATGAAGCTCAACAAAGCTGATATTAAGATCATATTTGTGTTTCTGTTGTTGAGTGTGTGTGAAAGTGTGTGAAAGTGTGTGAGCAGCTGCAGTATCAGTTCAGTCACTGTGACTCTGACTGACGGAGGTTTTTGTACGACTCTTTATCACTGTGTGAATGTTACATCACCCACACAACCACCATCAGAACCTTTTCTGCAATGAAGACTCTGACAGTAATAATGTCCAGCATCTTCAGTCTGGACTCCACTGATGGTCAGAGTGAAATCACTGTTAGATCCACTGCCACTGAATCTAGATGGAGTTCCTGTGTGGAGTATTTTTGCATAATAAATCAGGAGTTTAGGAGTTTCTCCAGGTTTCTGTAAGTGCCAGGCTAAACCTTCATTCCCATTATTCCATCTCTGCACATCACTCCTGGTTTTACAGTTGATGTTCACAGTTTGTCCTGGTTGAGCTGCTGTCATTGAGGGACTCTGAGTGACGGTGATCTGTCCTCTACACTCTGAAACACACAAAAAGAAGAAAATCAACTCAAAACTTTGACAATATACTTGAAGAAATGAATTGATATCAAACTTGTGCTCCACAAACCTTGAGCAAACGCTGTGAGAGTCCAGATGAAGATGATGATGAAGGTCATGTTGATGAAGATTGTTGTGTGTGTCAGTGATGAAGTGTTAAACTCACAGCACTATAAACACTCTCAGAGCACTGAAGCATCTGATCAATATGCAAATGAACTCATTCTGTATTTAAATGAGGTTCTAAATGAAGGTTCAGGAGGAGCTCGTTCATCTCATCCTGTCAATCACAACATCAAATATAAAAATAAAATAAAAATGTAGCATAAAATTTAGAACAATTCAAACCACATGTGAAAAAACCCTGTGAGAAAATGAAATGTAGATGAAACTTATCATCATCTAATCAAAATCACATGAGCAAAAGTGCTTTAGTGATCATCAGCTCGACTGTAATTCGGCTGCAGGTACGAGACCGCAGGTGATCACCAGGGCCGGATTAACATAAGGGCTAGGTGGGGCTGAAGCCCCAGGGCCCACGGGTAGAGGGGGCCCGTGATTGGCTGGAGGAAATGAGATTGACAAGTCAAAGGTGGTTGATTTGTGTCTAATAAAATAACAAGAAAAAATGATTGGAAAATGTGCCTGACTGATAAATCACCGTCCAATCAAAATCACTTTACAATTCGCGACATGACATCGGGAAACGCCTCTTTGCATTATGCTATCGCATTGCATGTAGACTAGAAAATTGGCCTTTATTGCTTTTTCAGCCTCGCTGGTGTTCAAAATGATTAAAAAAAGTGATAGTGGTGCGCAAAAAAGGAAAAATAAGCTTGAAAGGGAGAAAAGGGATGCTAATCTTACAGCAAAAATTACAAAACTAACTAACTGTTTCGGTTCACATAAAACATCCGAGCTAGTGGAGGACCCCGCGCGTGCAGCGGCAGCTCACAATTATCTTCACCCACCGACACCGTCGCCGTTCTGCGTGCTTTACACGTTGAAAAAGGTGAGATAGCAGCTGCATCAAGTTATTATTTTTATTACGAGTTAAGCCCTATTCGGATAGTAATTGTTTCTCATTAAAACGTAAGGTGTTTTCAACATTTACAGGGACGAGTCGATTGATTTTATTGCCGTTTGAATTCAGAATGTCAGTGTTTTTCTCTCATCATCATCACCCGTGTAAAAATCCCGAATTAACTTTCCTACTGTTTTTTGACGAACACCAATGTCGAGTGACGTCTCCACTATCAGCCTTTGAAGCACATTTTATCAGTTTCAGTTCTGGTGCATCCATCCGTACAACTTGACCTTGACACATTCACATCACATGTTAACACAGCGGTAGAGTTACTCACGGGACACTGCTCTTATTCGCAACCACAAAAGTTCTTTATTTGCATGTGCTTTAAAGCCCTGCCAGTTAAACATGTCATTCGTGTGCTGTTCTGAGATGCGCTTTTTCTGACCCCATACACCCAAAGCGTGCACACAAGCCTGCCAAACAGCACTTGACTACTGGACTTCATCTTTCGCGTCTGACTGCGCTATAATACTGTCAAATACACAAAAGGTTTACATAAACACAGTTGGTTATGTCTGAAGTGAGTTGAGAAAATCGGACGTGTGCAGGTCTTAAAGTGACAGCATCCTAATAGTTAGCATGCGGACCCTTGTTTAGGGACCCTAGGGATACTGTAGTTCACCCCAAAAATTAAAATCCTGTCATCACATACTCACTTTCAAGTTGTTTTAAACCTGAATGAGTTTCTTTCTTCTGTTGGACACAAAAGAAAATATTTTGAAGAATGTGGGTAACCAAACAGTTGCTGGTCCCCATTCATTTCCATAGTAGGAAAAAAATATATATAATGTGGAAATCACCGGGGACCATCAACTGTTTGGTTACCCACATTCTTCAAAATAGTTTATTTTGTGTTAATCAGAGGAAAGAATTATTGTGTCAGCAATATATGCAATACAATTTTAAAATATGTTAAATATTTTGTATTTTAAATATATTTTAAAATATGTTAAATAGCATGGAATATTTAGTGTGCTTATATAAAATGATTTGATAAAATGAAATTTGTAAAAAATATAAAAATAATAATAAATAAAAAACAATTCTTGTGGTACAAGACACTGTGGCATGGCAATCATATGAAAGGGGGCCCTTGGTGTTGCTATAGCCCCAGGGCCCAACGTGGTCTTAATCCGGGCCTGGTGATCACAGCTGTACTGATGACAGAAACCCTTCAACAGTTTTATTCATGTTATCTTGCACTACATCACTGCGCCACTAGAGGGCGGTGTGAACAGACAGACACACTGATGAACAGGAACGGTCGAGGTGAATAAAAATGAGTTAATGCAGTGATGAATTTATTCGATGGGGCTCCAGTGTGTATTTAAACGGTTAAACACTATATATTATAGCACTATATGCAATTGCGCCACCCAAAGTAACAAACAGGTACTGTAGTTCTGGCCGTAACAGGTTATATGGCCAATGTAAGACAAACTCTTGGTCTTTAGACAGCTTTAATGCACATGAACATCCTCTAGCATAACAGGATTAACTTGTAGCTTGAATTGTTATTGGGATCTTTTACAGCTCAGAAACTTCAATCCAGAAACACGCTGAATCGTGTAGTAGACGGTACAGCAATGGTCATGTGTCTTTCCAAATAAAATATGAGTCTTTAAGTATCTCTTTATGGAAGTATTATTCTATGTACTATATTAAAATAGACAGATAATATTATCTCTTTCCTTCAATTGGACAGCAATAAATTCAGTCACGTCTGGCAACTTGACAAATATGTTTTCAATAGTATATTATAAAATGAATATTAATAATGAATATAATCAATGAATGATCTGATGAAGTATTTTGGAAATAATTAATTATATTGGGCTTTATTAAACTTCATGAAACTATAATGAATTTAGGCCTATATGCATTTTTTGTACTACAAAAAAACAAAACAATACTTCTTTGGCAGGACTGGTCCTTCCAGGTCACTTCACTTCCTTCAGAGTCTAGGCGAGGCTCCTCTTTAGCATTCGGAGAACACATAAATGGAACAGACTAGCAAGTGCACGTCATTGCGTCATATAAGTATAATATTAACGTTAAATTACTTTGGACAACTTAACTAGTTATTTATAAAAGAAATGCCGGTGACGGCAACCAAGCTAACAAAATGATGGTCCGGTTCAGTTAGCCATCAATAACGTAATTTGTATTTGTATAATTTATAATATCAGTAAAGTAGTAATTTGTACTGGCATTTAAACGTTAAACTTTATTTATCTGACACATAAAATTATTTACTACAGTTATAACAAATGTTTGGTAACGTAAATATACTTACATTTGAAAGCATATTGCCCGCTAACGTCCAACATTTTTTTAAAACATTTTTGAACAAGATTGCAAAGCTGCGCGCATAGGATTGTGGGTGATTTGAGAGCGCGAAGAGCGCGAAGGCTACACATATGCATCCTTTCCTGTGTATGGGATATTTTTAGAACGAAGGACCTTGTTTGAAATTCCGAGGATCCTCGACATTGGAACAGTCCTTTGACGGATGTCGATGACGTAGCATCCTCGAAATTCTGGCTTCCGAGGATCCTTCCTTGACATTGAGAAACGCCTAGAGGCTAGCTAGACCCTCCCTCCGTCTCCTCCTCCTCCTCCCCTCCGTGCTTCCTGAAACAGTCATGAACGCGCATTTAAAATCATTCTTTTCGGTTACTGGCTGGATCATGTTTATTATGATTCGTGGTCCAGGCTGCACCAGTTTGTTTTTGTTTTGTTTTTTGGAGCTTGTGGCGACTACAAAGACCGCGTTTTTTTACAGTATGTTCAGGGGACAGGCAGCTAGCGGATAGTGAGGAGATGTTTGCTGTATGTGACAAAATGTTTTGGCCTAAAAACATCTCTTAGAGGACCTTTAAAATAGCAGGCTAATATAAAACTCTTACTGTCTGCAGTATATAGTATGAATACAGTGAACAAATGACATGTTAGGATGAGATACTCAAATCAAATAACCATGGAGAATTATGAAAATTAACATCTATTATTAATAAAATGCAGCAACTGAAATCAGTCAGATCTCAAACGTGTGACTGATCTATAAGAGCACAAAATCTCTTTCTGACCTCTATAATTATTAAGAGTGGCAGATTAATGTAGATGATTTTATTTCAGATGTTTGTGTGACGATGTTGTTTCAGATCCTCCTTTGAGCAGCTGCAGTATCAGTTCAGTCACTGTGACTCTGACTGACGGAGGTTTTTGTACGACTCTTTATCACTGTGTGAACACATCTTTACTGTTGATGACGTGTCGACTCTGACAGTAATAATGTCCAGCATCTTCAGTCTGGACTCCACTGATGGTCAGAGTGAAATCACTGTTAGATCCACTGCCACTGAATCTAGATGGAGTTCCTGACTGGAGGCGGTTGGCCCAATAAATCAGGAGTTTAGGAGATTCTCCAGGTTTCTGTAAGTACCAGGCTAACCAATCATCAGCACCATCATTGTACACATCTGTGCTGGTTTTACAGTTGATGTTCACAGTTTGTCCTGGTTGAGCTGCTGTCATTGAGGGACTCTGAGTGACGGTGATCTGTCCTCTACACTCTGAAACACACAACAAGAAGAAAATCAGCAGAAGACATTAATGATCTTTAACAGAACAAGTTCATGTACTGTAGTAAATGTAGTAAATGCAGTAAAGTGAGTGTCACCGTTGAGCAGCAGCAGCAGAGAGCAGATGATCAGAGCGTGTGTCCTCATCTTTACTGGGAATGAGTGAAACTGAAGGACAGTGATGTTGGATTTACAGTCGGACTGACAGACGCTCTGATATTGAGCTCCAATCACAGGGGTGGGACACAAATTCAAAGCGTTTCCTCTCAAATGTGTCTCAGACACTGACAGCAGAGCAGAAATGAGACATATGACAATGTTAAAAATTATTTTTTACTCCTCAAACACTGATATTATATTAGTTTGTATGTGATTCATTTTCAACAGTAGCACAAACTCGATGTCGGCAGTAAATAAATGATCAAATAATCAACTTAGAAATAACTATCTTTATTTCCCGTTATTATGACTTTCTCACATTTACATTTATTTATTTTTTGGTGGAAACAGGCTTAAATGTTTCTTTTGGACTCATATTTGTCTTCAGTCTTCAGTCACCTGTGATCTGCTCTGCTTTCTGCATTTAATACAGGATGTGCTTCATTATTCAGTCATCATTTTATTAACATTTTAAATATAATTGTAAATTTGTTTCAAACTTCCTAGACGTGAATCTGTAATTGTGAAGTAAGTGAAGATCCACACTGGTGCGGTGACTGACAGCCACACAAACACCTCAAAACATTAGATTCGTCCGCGCTGAGGAGCCGTGCCGACGCACAACCCATGTGAGGAAGATCATTCCACAAATAACTGCAATTACAGGTTTCAAACAGAGATGGAGACAAAGAGGCAAACTTACAGACTGCAGCTTTAATAATTAATCAGCGTATTTACCAGAATGTGAAATGAATTCAGAACATTTTCTCTTTTCATGTGTAGGAGTTTGTGAGCATTAATGTGTTAAAGGAATAATGATGTGATTTTCTTCTTCATGTTGTTTCTCTCGCTGTTGGAGAATTTCTCCTAGTTTTCTCTTGAATCCTAATGGAAAGCCACTGGTAACTGATTTCTCTGTGCTTCTCTCAGGCGTCACTCCTCCTAAAGTGAGCGTCCTGCCGCCCTCCAGCGCAGAGATCTCCTCTCTGAACACAGCGAAACTGGTGTGTGTGGCCAACAAGGGCTTCCCGTCAGACTGGAGCCTGAGCTGAAGGTGGACGGGAGCAGCAGGTCTCAGGAGAGCAGCGCTGGGCTCCTGGAGAAGGACGGTCTGTACAGCTGGAGCAGCAGCCTGACTCTCTCTGAGGAGGAGTGGATGAAGAGCGTCTCGGTGAGCTGTGAGGACACACGGAGCGGCCAGTCTGCGTCCACTGGAGACACTGTGAGGAGACAGCAGTGTTCAGAGTAGATCTGCTGACTATATGTGTGCTTTTTCAGTCTTGATTTTATTACAATTCAGTCAATAAAACATAATTGTAACATTATGTCATTTTTTGTGTCATTTTTGTTTCGGCTCTTTCATTGGATCAGGGCTTTAGCTCATATTTTATAAATAAACTTCACTCAGTGGAGAATGAAAACACCTGCAGATACATGATGAAACGAGATCTGCTCAATTCTCAGAGGAACACAATCACAAATGTGATGCAAATGAGTTTAACTCCACTCAGTTTCACTGTTTGACTTGATATTCTGAGCCATATGTATATGAAATAAAATAAAATCATATGTTGTCAAGAGGATTGGAGGCAATAATTAAATTAATAAGGGGAAAAAGGAGTTGATTTCCTGCCTTCAGAGACTGACTATAGCGTGAACCAATAACATTTCAGTGCGGCTGTGAAGGATCATTTCATTGGTTGATCTTCAGAACGAACATGCAGCCTCTTCATTGGGACAGAGCCATCAAATATGCTTGTTTCTTTCCTGAATGATTCAGTGTTTTGAACAAATCAGTTGATTAATAATTGATTGATTCACTCATAAAGTCAGTCTCTTGTCTCCATCTACTGGCGTAACGATGTAACTTGCAGAAAGAGTCTGTAAATCACCAGCACTAATGCTGCAGGTAAACACATCTGTCGTGTCCATGATGGAGGATCTGTTTCTGTCACAAGACTCGACTATGAACATCAGGACTTCTGAAATGAATTAAAATGGACATAAAGGTGGAGATGGAGTGATGGAGGGACGCAGGAAGAATATTCTCACTGGAGTGACGTAAGCTGCTGTTTATATATGCTGCTCTTGTGTTATGATTGACAGCTGAAGATGAATGAACATACATGCTTCTGTTTACAACTACATTTGCTGAAGTTTGTGATTGTGTTCAGTTTACAGTGATCTAAAGAAACCTTTCTGAGAGAATCTCTTTATGATTTAGTGTCTGTTGTTGAGTGTGTGTGAAAGTGTGTGAAAGTGTGTGAAAGTGTGTGAGCAGCTGCAGTATCAGTTCAGTCACTGTGACTCTGACTGACGGAGGTTTTTGTACGACTCTTTATCACTGTGTGAACACATATTTACTGTTGATTTCATGGTAACTCTGACAGTAATAATGTCCAGCATCTTCAGTCTGGACTCCACTGATGGTCAGAGTGAAATCACTGTTAGATCCACTGCCACTGAATCTAGATGGAGTTCCTGACTGGAGGTATTTTGCTTCATAAATCAGTAGTTTAGGAGTTTCTCCAGGTTTCTGTAAGTACCAGAATAAACCTTCATCTCCATCACTCCATCTGTACACATCTCTGCTGGTTTTACAGTTGATGTTCACAGTTTGTCCTGGTTGAGCTGCTGTCATTGAGGGACTCTGAGTGACGGTGATCTGTCCTCTACACTCTGAAACACACAACAAGAAGAAAATCAACTCAAAACTTTGACAATATACTTGAAGAAATGAATTGATATCAAACTTGTGCTCCACAAACCTTGAGCAAACGCTGTGAGAGTCCAGATGAAGATGATGATGAAGGTCATGTTGATGAAGATTGTTGTGTGTGTCAGTGATGAAGTGTTAAACTCACAGCACTATAAACACTCTCAGAGCACTGAAGCATCTGATCAATATGCAAATGAACTCATTCTGTATTTAAATGAGGCTCTAAATGAAGGTTCAGGAGGAGCTCGTTCATCTCATCCTGTCAATCACAACATCAAATATGTGTCATATAATCATGATAAATCAAAAAGTGTGAACTTTAAAAATGTAGCATAAAATTTAGAATAATTCAAACCCCATGTTAAAAAACACTGTGAGAAAATGAAATGTAGATGAAACTTATCATCATCTAATCAAAATCACATGAGCAAAAGTGCTTTAGTGATCATCAGCTCGACTGTAATTCGGCTGCAGGTACGAGACCGCAGGTGATCACAGCTGTACTGATGACAGAAACCCTTCAACAGTTTTATTCATGTTATCTTGCACTACATCACTGTGCCACTAGAGGGCGGTGTGAACAGACAGACACACTGATGAACAGTAAATTTATTCGATGACTTATATATATTTATATATTATAGCACTATGTACAATTGCGCCACCCAAAGTAACAAACAGGTACTGTAGTCCTGGCCGTAACAGGTTATATGGCCAATGTAAGACAAACTCTTGGTCTTTAGACAGCTTTAATGCACATGAACATCCTCTAGCATAATAGGATTAACTTGTAGCTTGAATTGTTATTGGGATCTTTTACAGCTCAGAAACTTCAATCCAGAAACACTTTGAATCGTGTAGTAGACGGTACAGCAATGGCCATGTGTCTTTCCAAATAAAATATGAGTCTTTAAGTATCTCTTTATGGAAGTATTATTCTATGTACTATATTAAAATAGATAATATTGTCTTTTTCCTTCAGTTGAACGGCAATACATTCAGTCACGTCTGGCAACTTGACAAATATGTTTTCAATAGTATAGTATAAAATGAATATTAATATAAAAATTAATTAACTGTAAGTATTTTGGAGATTTTTTTTGCAATCTAATTATATTGGGCTTTATTAAACTTAATTAAACTATAGTGAATTTAGGCCTATATGCATTTTTTTATATTACAAGTCAATCTATTGGAACCATTCAGACTTTCATAAAGAGATCTGAAAGGATTTGTTGTCCTGTGGCTCCCTCTGGTGGACAGCATTAGTATTATGGCCTTCATCTCTGAATCCCATTCATATAAATGACTGATTTAAAAAAAGTTCCTGAAACTCGGCATGTTTACTCAGAAAGTCTTGTTGTCCATGTGTATGAAGTTCTGTGAATTTTGGATTCAAACATTCAAACTGATGGAAACTGATAGAAAAATAGATTTCTTCTCCTGTGGTTCCCTCTAGTGGAAAACATTAGTACAACATGTTGTAGTCCGTCGGCCATTTTGAGTTGCTAAATTTTTTTTTTGATCTCCTAAACCACTTGACTGATTCACACGAAATTTTGCATGTCATCTATAGACACTAATGACAAAAGTTATCAAAAGGATTTAAATTAGTCAAAGCGTTTAGAAGATAGTTCGTTTAGCCATGGCTCAATACACTTATAAAACTATATCTTCTCAACAATCTGATGAATCCAAACTCTGTTGATCACTTGTTTGATGTCTTCAGGGTATCTAGATGATACACAGATAAATTTGGGGTTAAATATACAAATGGTCTAGGATGAACCCTTCAGTGTTTGGATCTCTGATAATCTCACCTGTGCTCGATATTCTCAGTCGTCTGAAGCTCTAAAATGATGTTATTGACTTCAAATCTTCTCATCTGCTGCAGCCTCATATTTGTGAATGAACTTATTCAGTGTTTCTAGCACAAATCACTGTGACTCTGACTGACGGAGGTTTTTGACTCTTTATCACTGAACCAGGATAGAGGTTGATGATCCCAACTCTGATAGACGTCAGGACTGCTTTTACAGGACATGGTGAATGTGTTTCCTAGATGAACAGATTTCACTGCAGGCGTCTGAGTCGCTTCACCAACTGATTTATTATTATTTATTATGTTTCCTGAGGTGCACTTATAATGTTCATATGATTTTTACATCAAATAATTGTCATAATTTAGAAATAAATGGCTATTTCCACTCTGATTTTAGCGCTCTGATTGTTTACATGTGAAACCTTCTCGAATACTATCACTACATTTTTACTATTACAGCTGTCTAAATGAACGAATGGTGAAAAGTGTTGATTATTGTCTTATATTTCGATCTGTTCATCACAGGGAAGGTTGCAGTGATGAGAAACTGAGCAGATGACAGACAGTCTGTTGATGGTGTGAATGCAGTGATCTCGTCATTACAACTAAATTTCTGCACTCCAGAAATGCTTTCACCATAACTAACAATGCAAACACGATGTAAATCCAGTCAGAGATTGATTGTGTAGTGTAAGAGCGTCACTGATTATAACAGGAGTTTTGGGAAGTGTCCAGATAAACTCTCGCTGTTTGATCGACAGCTTCAGTTCCGCAGATCTTTACTGTATAACTAAGATTAGGAAGAAAAAATAATAAAAGTTCATGATCAAAAATATCAATGACTTTAAAATATTGAGTGAGTGGAAATGAGGATAAATAAACCATAAATGATCTAAAAATGATGATAACATCAAAAGAATTTCTAATTATCTTAAGAAATACTGATGAAACTCAACAAAGCTGATATTAAGATCATATTTGTGTTTCTGCACTGTTGAGTGTGTGTGAAAGTGTGTGAAAGTGTGTGAAAGTGTGTGAGCAGCTGCAGTATCAGTTCAGTCACTGTGACTCTGACTGACGGAGGTTTTTGTACGACTCTTTATCACTGTGTGAACACATATTTACTGTTGATGTAGTGTAAACTCTGACAGTAATAATGTCCAGCATCTTCAGTCTGGACTCCACTGATGGTCAGAGTGAAATCACTGTTAGATCCACTGCCACTGAATCTAGATGGAGTTCCTGAATGGAGGGTGCTTACACGACGAATCAGGAGTTTAGGAGTTTCTCCAGGTTTCTGTAAGTACCAAGCAACACATGCTGGGCTGCAGTCTGGAGCTGTACTGAATTTACAACTCATCGTAACAGTTTCTCTTGGTGTTGCAGTTTTCACTGCAGGAGTTTGAGTCACTGTGATCTGAGCTCTACACCCTGAAAAACAAATTATTTATCAGTCATTAAAATATATATTATTTTTCACATTTTAAAATTGTGTTAAAATTATATAATTTAACTTGTTCCAAATACATGCTGTTGTACACCTTGTAGTATAAAGCAGTATAAGAGCGTCCAGATGATGATGAAGGTCATGTTGATGAAGATTGTTGTGTGTGTCAGTGATGAAGTGTTAAACTCACAGCACTATAAACACTCTCAGAGCACTGAAGCATCTGATCAATATGCAAACACACTCCAGATCATTTACCTGAAGACAGTCACTCATTAACAGACACAAACATCAATTACTGAAGTGAACATCTAGTGATGATGAGTCCTCTCTGAACACAGCGACACTGGTGTGTGTGGCCAACAAGGGCTTCCCGTCCAGTGGTGTATAAAGTACTCGAAAACCATACTTGAGTAAAAGTATAGATATCTTACCAGAAAATGACTTTGGTAGAAGTCAAAGTCACTGTTTAGAATGTTACTTGAGTAAAAGTTTTAAAGTATATGATATTTTTTGTATTTAAGTACGAAAAGTATTTTTTTGATATTAAAATGAATTATGAAAGTAGTCGATACTTACGTATTAAGTATTGAAAGTAAAAGTACAAGTAAATGTAAAATACAAAAGGAGCAAAAAATATAATTAAAAATTGTTATACTCTTACGATAACTCTTTCGTACATTTTATTTCTTTGAATTAAAAAATGGCTAAATGTTTATTGTATTTTTTAAATATAAAAATACTAATATATTAATTATACATTGATCGTTCATGTTAATTCATAGTGCACTATAACTAATGTAAGAGACAACTTTAAAATGTAAAAATGTAAATGTCGAAATTAACAATGTACAATACTTTTATTAACATTTTATATTGTAAAGTGTTACCATTTCATGACAGTCATGATTAAAAATGACCATCTTTACACACAAAGGCATAGCATGGGTCTATTATATGTATACTTTCACACATTATTTGCCTCTATTTTAGAAAAATTGATGATTATCTAATGAAAATATGTGTTACAGTGCCGATAAAAAAGAACTGAAATCGAATACATTTCGATTTGTTATGTTTCTGTCGCTGCATGATGAGAATACAGTTTAAATATACAGTGAACAAATGGACATAAACTAATGCAAATGAATGGTAACAATCGTGACATTAAACAGTTGGTGTTTTTATCACATTGTTTTAACCGCTTAAGATACTACTAATGTTAGCATCCTCTCAGCCTCGACGGCAAACAGACTGTTCTCCACAAATGCAGCATCTACTCAACAAACTAATTACTTTATAATGATATGAAAACAAGCACACTCTTCTCAGCCGCTCCAGCAACGGACGCAACCCGGAAAATTAAATCAGCCGCGGTTGTGCGAGCACTTGTTTGCACATGCTTGCTTGCAGTCTGTGTTCTTCCGACTTATTTTGTAGTAAGTAACTAAAATGCTTTGGGAAAACGTATCGGAGTAAAAGTATACATTTTTTTTTAGGAAATGTAGTGGAGTAAAAGTAAAAGTTGAAAGAAATATAAAAACTCAAGTAAAGTACAGATTCTCCCAAAAAATACTTAAGTACTGTAACAAAGTATTATTACTTCGTTACATTACACTACTGTTCCCGTCAGACTGGAGCCTGAGCTGAAGGTGGACGGGAGCAGCAGGTCTCAGGAGAGCAGCGCTGGGCTCCTGGAGAAGGACGGTCTGTACAGCTGGAGCAGCAGCCTGACTCTCTCTGAGGAGGAGTGGATGAAGAGCGTCTCGGTGAGCTGTGATGCCACACGGAGCGGCCAGTCTGCGTCCACTGGAGACACTGTAAGGAGACAGCAGTGTTCAGAGTAGATCTGCTGACTATATGTGTACTTTTTCACTCTTGATTTTATTAACATTCAATCAATAAAACATAATTGTAACATTATGTCCTTTTTTGTGTCATTTTTGTTTCGGCTCTTTCATTGGATCAGGGCTGATGTCATGAGGATTGGAGGCAATAATTAAATTAATAAGGGAAAAAAGGAGTTGATTTCCCGCCTTCAGAGACTGACTATAGCATGAACCAATAACATTTCAGTGCGGCTGTGAAGGATCATTTCATTGGTTGATCTTCAGAACGAACATGCAGCCTCTTCATTGGGACAGAGCCATCAAATATGCTTGTTTCTTTCCTGAATGATTCAGTGTTTTGAACAAATCAGTTGATTAATGATTCATTGATTCACTCATAAAGTCAGTCTCTTGTCTCCATCTACTGGCGTAACGATGTAACTTGCAGAAAGAGTCTGTAAATCAGCAGCACTAATGCTGCAGGTAAACACATCTGTCGTGTCCATGATGGAGGATCTGTTTCTGACACAAGACTCAACTACTAACATCAGGACTTCTGAAATAAATTAAAATGGACATAAAGGTGGAGATGGAGTGATGGAGGGACGCAGGAAGAATATTCTCACTGGAGTGACGTAAGCTGCTGTTTATATATGCTGCTCTTGTGTTATGATTGACAGCTGAAGATGAATGAACATACATGCTTCTGTTTACAACTACATTTGCTGAAGTTTGTGATTGTGTTCAGTTCACAGTGATCTAAAGAAACCTTTCTTTATGATTTAGAGTGTCTGTTGTTGAGTGTGTGTCAGTAGTGTGTGAAAGTGTGTGAGCAGCTGCAGTATCAGTTCAGTCACTGTGACTCTGACTGACGGAGGTTTTTGTATGACTCTTTATCACTGTGTGAACACACAGCTACTAGGACAGTGTATACTCATACAGTATTAATGTCCAGCGTCTTCAGTCTGGACTCCACCGATGGTCAGATTGAAATCCCTCCTAGATGATTTACTGCCACTGAATCTAGATGAAATTCCTGACTGGCGACTGTTTGTTGCATAAATCAGGAGTTTTGGAGCTTCTCCAGGTTTCTGTAAGTACCAGCTCAGACCGGGTTGTCCACTATAACGGCAGTTCACATCACTGCTAGTTTTACAGGTCACAGTGACTGATTGTCCAGTTTGAGAGAGCAGCTCTGAGGGAGTTTGAGTCACTGTCACCTGACCAACAGATTCTGACAAGAGAGAAAGATTAGAAATCACAAACACTTTTACAACCATATATCTTCTCAACACATAAAAATAACAAGTAAATAATGTCTGTAATCTTTACTGACACAAACCTCGACATAATACTGCCAGCGTCCAGATCAATATGGTGCTGAAAGTCATTTTTGTTGGTTGTAGGTTCAGTTCTAGTGAAAAACAGTTGTTGATCATGTTTGATGTTTGACAGAGTTATAAACACATGCAGAGCACTGAAGCGTGTGTCGCTCATGTAAAACACTCTCTCTATGCAAACGCTTCAGCAGTGACAGGTTTAAGATGGTTTAATGTGCTTTCATTGAGATTTCAAGTTCATGTTAGAATCCTTTATTGATATAAAGTAACATCACATAAGCAACTATCAGACCAACAGCATGATTGTGAATGTGGTTTTGCTTTTGCTGTAAAACAGTTTAATAAACAAGAAGCTATTGTTGAGTAACTTACATTTTAGTAATTTTTAATTTTCAGTTTCTTTGTCTGTTTTTATTTGGCCAACTGAAATATTTCCAATTGAAGTCACAGTAGAATAAACTGTCTAAAATGAATCAGTGCTTTGAATGAATCTGTCACAGACACGTCAGGTTCCACCATCCACCAATCACAGCGCACTCAATCACCCGAGTACTGATCACCGTCACCTGCACCTCATCATCACTGGAATCATCAGCACTATAAAGAACCCACACTCACACACATTCACTGTCCGGTCTCGTTTGCACTACAAACCTCTATATGCTTACCTTAAGGACTCCAAACGCCATACTTACCTCCAGTCGTCTCCTCCATCTCCTTCGTCTCCTGTTCTCCTCGTGTGCCTACCTGCCTGTGTGTGTGAGTGTCTCCGCCATCATCCTCCAACGCCAATCTCCATCCGCATCTGGAAAACACCATATCACACTCTCTTCATCATTCAAGAACTGCTTTATCATCTCTCCATAACCATTTGCTCTGCTGTTTCTACAATAAACCTACCTGTGTTGCTTTTACGTCTGCCTCCGTGTCTCTATTGTAACAGAAGACCGGACCTTAACAACAGTCAACAGCATGAGCACCAACGACCCTTTTCAAGAGCTCGTGGACGCATTGCGCCGAGCACTCACCCCACAATCATCCTCACCGTCTTCCACCAACGCTGCAGCTTCCGCACCCACCATCACCGCTCCTTCTCCAGCGTTCACCGCCAGTCCCATGGCCAAACCGGCGCCCTACTCCGGATCGGCGGAGGAATGCAGCGGATTTCTTCTCCAATGCGAACTGGTCCTGGAGATGCAGCTGCACCTCTACCCTACCGACACGGCTAAAATCGTGTTCATCATCTCACAACTGCAAGGTAAGGCCCTCCAATGGGCAAATTCTCTGTGGACCCAGAAAGGCTCTGTGGTGAAATCATATCCGGCGTTCGTCTCTCACTTCCGTGAAGTCTTCGGAAAGCCTCTGTCGGATTCATCGACTGGTGAGAAACTTTATAATCTAAAACAAGGAAATAACTCTGTTAACGAATATGCCTTGCAGTTCAGAACGCTAGCCGCCACCAGCGGATGGAATGAACAAGCCCTCATCACCAAATTTCGCCAAAGACTGGAGCCTAATGTGCAGCTGCATCTCGCTGCATACGAGGACTCCATAGGACTCGAATGCTTCATCCAACTCGCCATCCGCGTGGGTTCTCATATGCAGTCGTGTCTCCTCAAGCACCAGGGCCAGCCACTCTCCAACATCCTCCTCCGTCGGTCCGAACCCGTCAGCTCTCCAGAACCAGCAAGTGAACCTATGCAAGTGGATCATTCACGTCTCACTACAGCTGAAAGACAGAGAAGGCTGACCCTGAATTTATGTTTATATTGTGGATCTCCGGGGCATGTCATCTCCACATGCCCAACCCGTCCTCCTCGGCCCGTGGTGAGTGCAATAATTTCCTCCATTCAAAAAATGAAACCACTCACTACTATTGTAAACCTTACTGCTGCAATTGCCTCTGTTCCAGTGGTGGCACTCCTCGACTCAGGGTCAGCAGGAAACTTCATCTCCGGCACCCTCTGTCGACAACTCAAGCTCAAGATCTCCCCGTCTCCGATTAACTATCAAATCCACTCCATCACGGGCAAACCCCTGAGCCGTAAGACAATCCGTCACTGTGTGGGACCACTTCAACTTCGTGTGGGTATTCTTCATACGGAAAACATCCATCTGCTGGTTCTGGAGGAGTCCACCGCTGACGTGGTTCTAGGGCGCCCATGGCTTGAGCAACACAGTCCCACCATCTCCTGGTGCACGGGTGAAGTCCTGAAGTGGGGCGACCACTGTTTCCTCGACTGCTTCCCAGCACTTCCTGTTCCGAACTCTCCACTCTCCAAGACTCTCTCCATCAACGCCATGTCCATCGAAAGTCCTGTAGAGAAGCGCTCCGTGGATGTTCCTCCGGACTACGCCCCCTTCAGTGACGTCTTCTGCCCGCAACGCACCTCCAAGCTACCTCCACACCGGCCATGGGACTGTGCCATTGATCTGTTACCGGGTGAGCCAGTGCACAGGGGACGCATCTACCCCCTGTCATTTCCGGAGGAGAAGGCCATGGAGGAATACATCAAAGAGGCCCTTAGTCAAGGTTACATCCGCCCGTCTACTTCCCCTGCTGCTTCAAGTTTCTTTTTTGTGGCTAAGAAGGACGGAGGCTTGCGGCCATGCATCGGCTACCGTGCCCTAAACAAGATCACAGTCAAGTTCCGCTACCCACTTCCCCTCGTCCCAGCGGCCCTGGAACATCTCCGCGGTGCCACTGTGTTCACTAAGTTGGACCTCTGCAGCGCGTATAACCTCATCCGGATACGTGAGGGGGACGAGTGGAAGACCGCCTTCGTCACGCCCACCGGCCACTACGAATACCTCGTGATGCCGTATGGCCTGGTCAACGCCCCCTCCGTATTCCAGGATTTCATACACAAGGTGCTCTGGGAGTTTCTCCACAAGTTCGTGCTGGTGTATATAGACGACTACTCTCTACTCTACTCCCGGAGCTTGGCTGAACATCGCCACCATGTTGCGGAGGTCCTCCAACGCTTACGGCAATTCCATCTCTTCCTCAAAGCTGAAAAGTGCTCCTTCCACCAGCCCTCTGTCCAGTTCCTGGGATACGTGATTGACCACAGTGGCATCCGGATGGACGAGGGGAAGGTCTCCACTATCCAGACCTGGCCCACTCCAACAACCATCAAAGAACTCCAGCGCTTCCTCGGATTCTCCAATTTCTACCGTCGCTTCATCAAAGATTACAGCACCATCGTCAGTCCACTCACCAACCTGCTCCGTCACCAGCCCAAGTCTCTGTCCTGGTCCCCACAAGCCACCAACGCCTTTGAGACCCTCAAAAGAGCCTTCACCACCACTCCCCTCCTCGTCCACCCTAACCCTGATCTACCTTTCATCGTGGAAGTGGACTCCTCCACCACCGGAGGGGGAGCGGTCCTCTCACAGCAGCAGGGGACGCCAAGTAGACTCCATCCATGTGCCTTCTTCTCCCACAAGCTCAACCCGGTGGAGGTCAACTACGACATCGGTGACCGTGAGCTCCTGGCTGTCAAGCTTGCCCAAGAAGAATGGAGGCATTGGTTGGAGGGGGCTAATTATCCATTCCAAGTTCTCACTGATCATAAGAACCTTGAGTATCTAAAGGCTGCCAAGAGACTCAACCCTCGTCAAGCTCGCTGGGCCATGTTCTTCTCAAGATTCAATTTCTCCATATCCTACTGCCCTGGTTCTAAAAATACTAAAGCTGATGCCCTGTCTCGTCTCCATGCCTCAGAAGAAAAGCCTGAAGCTCCAGAAACTATCCTCCCAGAGTCTATCTTCGTAAGCCCCATCCAGTAGTCAGAAGAAACCCTACCCTCCTCCAATGCCTCCTCACGCACTCCGCCGGGTTGCCCTCAAGGCTTGCAATACGTCACACGGGCACGTCGCACTCCACTTCTGCACAACGCTCACTCTTCACTTGGCACTGGCCACCCGGGGGTCAATGAGACCCTCTCGTTGCTCAAACAACGCTTCTGGTGGCCCAACATGGCCAACGACGTCAGAAGGTACGTGCAGGGCTGCAGGGAGTGCGCCATCTCCAAGAGCCCACGCCATCTTCCTACCGGCAAGCTCAATCCTCTGCCCATTCCTGAGAGACCCTGGTCACACCTGGGAGTGGACTTCATCACCGATCTCCCCGAGTCTGATGGTCACTTGCATCCTAGTAGTTGTAGATCGCTTCTCAAAATCCTGCCGTCTGATCCCCCTGGAGGGTCTACCTACCGCCATGACCACTGCAGAACTGATGTTCAACCATGTCTTTCGTCATTATGGAATACCCGAAGACATAGTCTCCGACAGAGGGCCCCAATTTATCTCCCACGTCTGGAAGGCGTTCTTCTCCCTCCTGGGTGTGACCGCCAGCCTGTCATCCGGATACCATCCTCAGTCAAACGGGTAGACGGAACGGAAGATCCAGGAGATAGGCCGCTTCCTTCGTACCTTCTGTCACGGCCACCAGAACTCCTGGAACCAGTTCCTGGGTTGGGCCGAGTACGCACAAAATTCCCTCCGACAAGCCACAACTGGACTAACACCGTTTCAGTGTGTACTCGGCTACCAACCCCCACTGTTCCCCTGGGATGGGGAACCCTCCAACGTTCCGGCAATCGACTACTGGTTCCGAGAGAGCGAGAGGGTTTGGGACTCGGCTCACCACCAACTGCAGAGAGCCCTGCGCAGACGCAAGAGGACAGCCGACCTTCGGCGCTCCGACGCTCCAGTCTACCAACCGGGGCAGAAGGTCTGGCTGTCCACCAGGGACATCAGAATGCGTCTGCCCTGCAAGAAGCTGAGTCCCCGCTTCATTGGCCCGTTCACCATCATCCGACAGATCAACCCCGTCACTTATCGCCTCCAGCTCCCTGCACAGTACAGTAGAATTCATCCCACATTCCATGTTTCACTGCTAAAGCCTCACCACCCTTCTGTTCTTCCCACCACAGAACCTGACGTGGCAGCCGTCGAGCCCCCCCTTCCACTCATCCTGGATGATGGCACTGCCTACGTGGTTCACGAGATTCTGGATTCCCAGCGCCGAGGAACGCTCATGGGTCCCCAAGAATGATATCCTTGATCCTAATCTGTTACAGACTTTCCACACCAACCACCCGGACAGACCTGCCCTACGCCCTAGAGGACGACCACCATGACGTCGGGGTCCTCGGCCCTCAGGAGCGGGCCGTGGGAGGGGGGGTACTGTCACAGACACGTCAGGTTCCACCATCCACCAATCACAGCGCACTCAATCACCCGAGTACTGATCACCGTCACCTGCACCTCATCATCACTGGAATCATCAGCACTATAAAGAACCCACACTCACACACATTCACTGTCCGGTCTCGTTTGCACTACAAACCTCTGTATGCTTACCTTAAGGACTCCAAACGCCATACTTACCTGCTCCAGTCGTCTCCTCCATCTCCTTCGTCTCCTGTTCTCCTTGTGTGCCTACCTGCCTGTGTGTGTGAGTGTCTCCGCCATCATCCTCCAACGCCAATCTCCATCCGCATCTGGAAAACACCATAAGGACAGTATCACACTCTCTTCATCATTCAAGAACTGCTTTGTCATCTCTCCATAACCATTTGCTCTGCTGTTTCTACAATAAACCTACCTGTGTTGCTTTTACGTCTGCCTCCGTGTCTCTATTGTAACAGAATCATTTGAGGGAATGATTCAATGATTCATTCATGAAGACTGTCACTACAAATACTTCTTTACTATATTGTAGGCAGGGACATGCACAGACATTTTGGGGGGCAGGGGCTCAAGTGGAAAAAGGGCACTTCTCATAATTATTTATTTAAAAAAATAATGAACTCTTAAATATATTAAGACAACTCTGACTTACCAATTTATTTTAATTCCCTCATGCAGTTGTTTCATACTCCACAGATTTCTACATGTAGCGTATGCACACGTATCAGGATAATCAATAAACTTTGGAGTTTTCAGAACGCTTTTAACCTGATGAACTTTGTTTCTTAATCACTAAATCGGCTCCGAACTGTCTACTAAAGATGAGCCCACTTGACACCTTTGTGGCCCTCCGAGGTAACACAGCAGGCCCAATTTCCTTGCTCTTAGGACATCAAAGGGGCCCCTCATGTGGACTACGGGCCAGATCCACATTCCAGCACCCACACACACTGGCACACACAAAAAACACACACACAGACACACATACAGAAACACACAAACATACACTTTTAACTGTATATATATATATACTACCACTATGCTGAAATATATATTTCATATATTTTAGGGCCTATGCATGTTTCCTAGTGTTTAAATGAGTGTATTTGTGCTAGTGTGCATTTTAATGATATAATTTTGTCTGTAAACCATAACTTCTCTCCTATGCCTTTCTGACCTATCGAGTTTGATCTCGTTTCAAAGCTCCGGACTCGAGTTATTCATTGAGACATGTCACCAAACGGACAAATGCATTTTTCTATGTGTTTAATGATACTGTGAAGAACACACTCCTTTTGGAGATCTGATCTGGTAGTCATAAATCATTGGATTAAGTCGTGAGGCCAAACAAAAGGAAAGCTTTCCCGCCAACTTTGCACCCATGTTATTGGCTACCCCACCTCAAGGAGGTGTGTCGGCTTATCTGTCATAAAAGCAAAGACGCACAATTTCTTGTGTGTTCTCTCCCGATTGTCTCACGAGCATCTCGTGCACGTTTTTCCCGGACCTCTCCGGTGACCACGCGCTGCCATCGCGCTCAGCTTCGGGATCGCCATCTTCCAGCGAAACTCACTTTCGTCCTCAGTTCAAACCTTCCCGCTGAACGGAGGAAGCCAACGAACTGCACCAGCGCTAACCTGAAATTCGACACACGCAACCAATGCAAGTATACTGCCGTTTCTCAATCTTAGATGATGAAACTGATTTCCGTGCTGGCTTAGGACTGGTTGTGAGTTTGCTACTTGCCTTCTCTCTTTCCTTCTCTACTTCTATTCTTGTACATAGGTGTGTATTTTATTGTATATATATTTAGATGTATAACCTCTGTATTCGTAGTTTGCATATATTAAAACGTTATTCATGCTCGATTGTTCTGTTTGTTCTTTCAGCTGAAAACCAGGTCACTTTAACGTTTTTCGATCGCTTTATGCTTTGATGTTATAATAGCAGGTTGTTTTCATGGCCAGATAATAACTCTGTTTATAATATTCTGTGAGGGACTTAGTTTGCTGGACAAACGGACAGTTTCTCTAAATAATTATTAAACCAGAACCAGAGGTGGAGATTCCAGGGGTCAGAAAGTAAAAGTCCTGCCATATTTATATTCCACCCACTGAAGCATTAATGAGATAAATAAGTGATTAATTGAGTGATAATTGACCATTATTGAAGACACCTGATGATAACAAGCAGAATCACCAAAGGAGAAAATCACAATTTTTAAGTCACCATCATCGAGGTCAGGGTTTGTTTTAGTTGAGCTCTTGACCCTTGCCTTTTTAGTATTAGATTTTCTTTGGGCAGTTTAAACTGCATTTAAACCAACCAGACAAGCAAAGTTAAAAGATGATCAGGTGGTGTTGGTTATGTTTTCTCGAAATCATTATTTGATCTGAATCACTGAGCTCATTTAGAGCCCAGTCTCTGAGTTAGATTTACATTATTGATTACAGCAGCACTGTGATTCTGCAGAAGATCAGCTTATACAATACAATTTTTTTTTTTAAAAAAAAGTCCTTATCACAAAAAAAAAAAAAAAAAATTCTTTTAGGCACACACAAACATCAAGTATCAGCCTGTGAATCTCAACAACGGTGACAAGCAACATAGTCTGATAAACTGATCAACTCTGAACATCAGAAAACAAGCTACTAAAAAGTCACAGAAAAACAGCTAAATTTTAATAGTGAGAATAAATGAAATTACTAAGACAATTAAGCTCATAATTTATTCATGCAGCAATGCATGATGGGAGCCATGGATGAATTTTGATTGGTGGCTCCCAGAATGCACTGCAACATGCTTTATGATGGCCACCACTGTTGAGATTCACAGGATGATTCTTGATGTTTGTGTGTTTAAATGAGCTCTACTTTTTTTTAATCAGAATTCTTAAAAAAATGTATTGTAAAAGCTGATCTTGTGCTGTAGAGTCACAGTTCTGCTGTAATCAATAATGTAAATCTAACTCAGAGATTGGGCTCTAAATGAGTTCAGTGAATCAGATCAAATAATGTTTACGTAAAAACACAACCAACAAAACCTGATCATCTTTTAACTTTGCTTGTCTGTTTGGTTTTAATGCAGTTAAAAATGCCTAATCAAAATCTAATATTAAAAAGTCAAGGATCAAGAGCTCAACTAAAACAAACCCTGACCTCGATGATGGTAACTTAAAAATTGTGATTTTCTCCTTTGGTGATTCTGCTTGTTATCATCAGGTGTCTTCAATAATGCTCAATCATCACTCAATTAATCACTTATTTATCTCATTAATGCTTCAGTGGGTGGAATAAAAATATGGCAGGACTTTTACTTTCTGACCCCTGGAATCTCCACCTCTGGTTTTTGTCTTGTGTTGTGTAGCACGCAGTCTGTGTTTCACGGGCTGCGTGCTCTCATGTTGTCTTGTTTTGTGTGAACACGTGGCTTATGAGTTTTCATAGTCACGTGTTCATGTCTCGTCTTGTGTAAGCACATGGCTTGTGATTTGTCTTCATTGGCCATGTGCTTGTGTCTTTGTCTTGTTTGATGTGAGCACATGGCTTGTCATGTGTTTCTTTGTGCCATGTGCTCTCATGTCTATTGTCTTGACCCCGCCCACCTTGTTACCTCATTATTGGTTGATTTGCCCCACCTGTCCTCCCTCATTACCTGCCTTGTTTGCTCTCCTATTTATTCTCCTTGTGTTTGCAGTCCTGGGCTGGTTCGTTGTCGTTTATTATGTCGTATTTCTCCTTGTGTGTCATCAAGCCTAGCCTAGTCAAGTCAAGTCCCTGTCAAGTCAAGTCAAGTTTAAGTTAGTCTGTTTTCCCCCTCTGGGTTGTTTTTGTTGTGTTTTTGTTTTATTTCATTATTAATAAAAGCCCTTCGTTTCCTGCAATTGAGTCCTCGCTCCTTCCACCACCCACCAAACCTGACAGAACGAACCAGCCACAAGAGGACTCAGCAGAGAATGGGCATCTTCCTTTTTCCATCTCCCACCACAAGACTTTCCACCCGGCAGTTGTTGATCCAGCATGTCAACTCTCGGTACTTTCGTCAGCAGGGGGCTGAAGTGAGGGACTTTGCCCGTGATCTACTCATTGAAGTTGACCATTTGGATTATAGTGAGGCTGATATCAAGTATGTTTTCAACATCTGCCTCGATCAGCCCCTCAGCCAGTGGGAGATGGAGAAGCTGGGGAATATTGGTTTCTGGGACTTTGTGTACCACATCTTTGAGCGTGGGGAGCCTGACCCCCCACCTCAAGCAGAGTCCCACTCCACTGACTGTTTTCCACTTCCACCTGCAGTCAGTGGAGGCCCCAGCCCTCCGATGACCCGTTCGCGGAGACGGAGGAGGAAGAACGGCCCCGCCTCACTCTTATTTGCAGCCTTCGAGACAGCCGAAGTTGTTGCAGTGCCAGTAGAGGCGGCCGAAGACGTTGCAGCACCCCAAGAGGCTGCTGAAGATGCTGCAACGCACACAGAGGCGGAAAGCTTAGTGCCACCGCCTCACCCTAGCAAACGGAGGAAGAGGAAGAAGCCAGCCTCCATCCTTCGAGGCCAGGAGGCCACTCCTGAGCCCGCTTCCGTCCCGGAGCAGCCCCAGCCTGAGCCCGCTGCCGTCCCGGAGCAGCCCCAGCCTGAGCCCGCTGCCGTCTCGGAGCAGCCCCAGCCTGAGCCCGCTGCCGTCCCGGAGCAGCCCCAGCCTGAGCCCGCTGCCGTCCCGGAGCAGCCACAGCCTGAGCCCGCTGCCGTCGCCGAGCTGCCCGCTCTCCCTGGTGCGGCCACGGAGGCCGTCACCAAGCTGTCTGCCCTGCCGGAGCCTGCCTGGATGGTCCCTCCAGTACCGCTCTGGTCCTCAGCCAGGACCCCAGACCAGCTGAAGCCGCCCTGGTCTATCCCGCCCTGGTCTGTCCCGCCGGTGCCGCCCTGGTCTGTCCCGCCGGTGCCGCCCTGGTCTGTCCCGCCGGTGCCGCACTGGCTCTTAGCCGGGACCCCATATCGGCCTGAGCCTCCCTGGCTCAACCCTCCCATCCCTCCCTGGTTTCCTTAGAGACTTTCTATTGTGATCCTGTTTTGTTTTTTGCTGACTGACTTGGCTCCCCTCCCTCCCTCCCCTCTTTGTCTTTGTGTTCTGATGTTCTGTCATGTTGTCTTGTTGGTGTTTTTTGTCTTGTGTCGTGTATGTTGTCATGTTTGTCTTGTGTCGTGTATGTTGTCATGTTTGTCTTGTGTCCCTCGTAGGGATGCCAGGTGGCGTCCCTTTAGAGGGGGGGTAGTGTCAGGGTTCTGTCACTTCAGTCTTGTTTATTTCTTGGTTTTGTGACAGAGCTCTGACACTCCCGTTCTTGTCGTGTTTTTGTGTGAGTGTACGGTCTCGAGTGTTCTCGGGGCTGTGCGCTCTCTTGTCTGCGTGCCTTGTTTCATGTTGGGAGCATGGCGTTCGGATCCCGGCACTCGTGTCTAGTTTGGTTTCGTGTCGGGATTCGGACACTCGCGCTCCCAGTCCTGTCTTTATTGTGAGCGCACGGTTTGTGTGTACTTTCACTTGCCGTGCGCTCTTGTCTCATGTTTTTTGTAGCACGCGGTTATTTCCACCTGCCGCGTGCTTTCATGTTTTTGTCTTGTGTTGTGTAGCACGCAGTCTGTGTTTCACGGGCTGCGTGCTCTCATGTTGTCTTGTTTTGTGTGAACACGTGGCTTATGAGTTTTCATAGTCACGTGTTCATGTCTCGTCTTGTGTAAGCACATGGCTTGTGATTTGTCTTCATTGGCCATGTGCTTATGTCTTTGTTTTGTTTGATGTGAGCACATGGCTTGTCATGTGTTTCTTTGTGCCATGTGCTCGCATGTCTATTGTCTTGACCCCGCCCACCTTGTTACCTCATTATTGGTTGATTTGCCCCACCTGTCCTCCCTCATTACCTGCCTTGTTTGCTCTCCTATTTATTCTTCTTGTGTTTGCAGTCCTGGGCTGGTTCGTTATCGTTTATTATGTCGTATTTCTCCTTGTGTGTCATCAAGCCTAGTCAAGTCAAGTCCCTGTCAAGTCAAGTCAAGTTTAAGTTATTCTGTTTTCCCCCTCGGGGTTGTTTTTGTTGTGTTTTTGTTTTATTTCATTATTAATAAAAGCCCTTCGTTTCCTGCAATTGAGTCCTCGCTCCTTCCATTACCCACCAAACCTGACATCTAGCCCTTCTGTTTTAGTTTATTGCTATTCTATTTTTATTCCTTTCTATTTGTTTACTGCTCTATTTCTCATTTAATTGCAGCCACCCTGTTCTGTTTTGCTTCTCTACTGTGTTTGTTTCTTTCAGTTCATGTAAAAGCAGAGCCTGTGAGAGCCATCATGGAAAACTGAGTAATAGATAGACGACCGAGCAGCGAGAGTCATCAAAGGACTCTTAGGGCTACCGCCTGTCAAAATCTTTATTCAAATCCGGCACTCACCCACACAAATTGACCCGCGTGGTCCTTTTGGCTATCGACAATTAAGTGTCTAGCCTACATTCCACTAACTGTCTGCACCAGTTAACTGGAACCAAACCAAAGAATTATATAATCATGCATTATTATAAGTCGTTAGCTCTGCGCGTGCTTGCATTGGTTCTGTTTGTGCTGTCTTTCTCTCGCCAACAGCAAGCTAACGTGTTCAGAGCAGCCAGCCCCAGCACCCATGGGGACGGACTCAAGACCGGGTTGGGCTCCCTGACCAGCACGATCCTGCCCAATGACGCTGTGGATCCCCAGCACCTAAGCAACGAGCAGCTGGACGACAACCTGAATCGACTAATGGCCCACGATCCAATGCCGAGCTACAAAGAGTGGGCGAGAGTCATCCGAGCCATCGCCCACACCCTCAAGCTCCAGGCGGAGGACGCCCGGAGGAATCAGGCCCAGATTCATCGTCACCACGATCAGCGACTCGTCGAGACCCAGGACCAGCGTTGGACAGTGGACGAATCCAAACCCGAGCTGCAGGAGGAGCTGCAAAGACTTCAAAAAGCCCTTGCAGAGCTCCACCTGGAGGTGGAGCGTAGAAAACTGACTGGAAAACTCCAACACAGCGAAGCTCCCCTAGCCAAAGCAGAGACTAAGCTGAAAGACAGACACACTAAAGCCCTGACCTGTGAAAATCATCTCAAACAGGCCCAGAAAGGAGTTATGGCTCCGAAACAACAAAGAGACTATGTGAATGAACTTGACACTGGTTACAGAGTACTGAAAAGTGGCATGGGAGGGGAAACACACATCACCGAGTTTCCCCTAACCAGTCAAGAAGCCCTAATTCCAAATGGGGTTGAAAGTCCACTGCCCAAAATGTCCAGCGGCTAAGAACCTTCGCCAGCAGCTGTCACATCCAACTGCCAGCACCTGCGACAGGTTCTGATCCAAAAGCTTTCTGACCCTGCATCAGATCAAGGGCTCCCTGCTGCCATGGACCTAAAACGGGGCAGACTGAAAAACCCATACACTTGCTACAGCCGACTGCAAATGGCCTACTTCAGAGCATGTGGTCAACCAGCGATGGAGGAAGATTTCATCTTCAACACTCTGCTTCTCCGAGAGCTGCACCCTGCGCTGAGTGATAACCTGGAAGCCTTGGCCTGCTCACGCAGTATGTCTACTCAGCAGCTGCAAAACTTGGTTGACGAAGCTCACTCCAAGCAGAACACTGCTCCTGAAAAGACTGTAGAAAATCAAACCAGTTACACAGTCTCCGACCACTGCCCAGAAACCTGTCCTTACCTTTTTGAAAGATTGAGGAATGAAGCTGAAAGACAAAATCAGACTCTCAAGTCACAAAGATGGGAGCTGAATGTGCAGTCGCACAGTCCAAATGAGGTCCACCTTGAACACACAGCTCCCACGCACCACACCATTGGCCGAGTGAGCCTGGTACCTCCGGTGTGTGTAGCGCTAATGGACACGTTTCCCTGTTTCATCCATAAAGACCTGCTAGACTGTTTTGAGCCCTTGTTTAATGCCAGACCGCTGAAAATCTGGGCTCAAGTGTGTGAACTTCTGCCTTCCCAGTCACCCAGACCACCTGAGCCAGACGGTCAGGTCACAGAGGTCGCGGGAAATCTCCCAGCTAACCGTGGGAATCCCGGCTCAGAGCACAGTTCAAGGTCGCCACCCGGCGTACTTCAACTCACCATAGACTGTAACTCTCTCTGCTCCAAGGTCACGACAGACTCACAGCTGAATGATGTAACTACAACAGACATTATTCTCACACTATGGGCAGACAACTCAGCCTTCAGCCACACGCTGTTAAGTGCTCTCAGTGAAGGAACACCGGACCTCCCATTTGTCAACCAGCAAACACACTTTCCACTAGACTTTCGTCTGCCAACCATGATGACTGTCAAGGACATCTGCTTTTTGAACTTCAAATGGAACAACCGGCATTTAACCCATCACTTCTTGGTCCTTCCAGACCTCCTGATGCACTCTAATGCTCATACGGACAGTGCAAATGAGTTGTTGTGGGCCCCGATGACTGTACAGCTTCCTGTTGTTCCTGTCGACACTGCCAACTTCCTGTCAGGCCAGACTATCCAACAGGTCTGCATCCTGATCAACATACAGGAACCTGTAGTACCACCTTACACCAAAGGGGGTGCTGTTTGGATCAACATACAGGAAATTGTAGTACCACCTTACACCAAAGGGGGTGCTGTTTGGCTCCACGCACAGGAAACGGTAGTACCACCTTACACCAAAGGGGGTGCTGGTTGGCTCAACAGGCAATGTGGTCAAACCCTAAGCCACATGCTGGGCTCCTTCACACTGTCACCTGAAGGCGTGGAACTTGGACTTGCTCTAAAAGCCACACCGCTAACTGAAGTGTCACCCTACGTAGTTCACAGCTGCCAGTCATGTCAGTATGGTGAAGCAGCAGCGACCCTCAAAACCCTTCAAGTCTCCTCTGTCCATAACATCAGAGAACTCATGTGCACAGACTCACACTTTGCCAGACCTTGTTTCACATGCCATCTTCTGGGCTGAAAACAAACTGGTTTCAAGACTGAATGCAACAAGCAGGTGAAACATCAACACATGTTCCAGACACATGATCACCTCACCCAAGCACACGACATGATCGTTTACTGGGAAAAGGTGAAAAGATGCTTAAAGCAACCAGGGCGTGACAAAATTGTGCCAAATTAATGCCCTTGCCAAGACTGGCACCCTGCATGACAAGCTATGGTCACACCCACCCCATTCACCCACCCTTAGTGTGGCAACAACAACCCGCAGCCAGCGGACTGTTCCTGCAACATTTTCCTCCTCACTGCCACTGCCACTGACAACCAAACTTGCCAACACTTCCATGCAAAATGTTTTGTACCACCACTCATACCCCTCCAACCTCCCGTTCACGGCACCTGGTCCCATGACCGACCACATGCTGCGTGTGGGAGTGAACTTTCTAAAATATGTCCCTGATGTCTTCACAGCGCCAAAGCTTGTACTGCCACAGGGCCAAAAGGGGGGTAAACTAATATACACCCACGACACACCATGTGCCAAACACCATGGCACCAGAACTATTTATGAGACTTTGGAACAAGTGGCGTACTGGCCCAGCATGCAGAAAGATGTGGCAGAGTATGTCAGAGAATGTCAGGTTTGCTGTCAAGTCCAAACTGTAAACCCAAACTACAGAGCTCCACTGCAACGCAGAGGAGTCACGTTTCCACGGTCAGTCGACCAGAAAGACTGGACTGTAAAACCTCATCTGATGCTCATGGCCATCACAGACACCATACAGGAGTCAACTCAGGTGTTCCCCACAGAGCTACTGATGGAATGGCAGGTGCCACTGCCTTTGCACCTGTACCAACCAGGAGACTTGAGTCTCATCACAGCCTGCTCCCCTCATCAGCATCACAACAAGCTCCGCCTACAACTGAGAAAGCAACTCGCAACACAGAGCCAAACCCTGCAAACCACCTGCAAATTCTGGAAAGGTATTGCGGTGGTTCTCCGCACTCACAGTTTCCTGCTGATCCAAACTGCGAACTCAAGGAAGCAACTGTTTACAGTCCTCCAGAATGACTTTGCCCAAAATCAGCTGGTTATAGCTCTGTTGACAGACCTGCTGCGAGAAATTAGCTTCTCTATGGACAGAGTGGCTATGAATAGGATTCCTCAGTATCCTACACAAACTGTGCTGGACTTTGCTACGGGCAGACCCAAAGACACGGTCAATGTCATGTGGCGGCAACGTAACACCCATGCCAAGAAACACACCTCAGTTGCGGTAGCCTATCACAACAGCAACCCACGGCTGTGCCCGGCTCCCCACTTTCACAGGTGTAGTTTCACCAAAGACCTTCAGTCCTTCTGCCCAAACCAGCTCTTCCTCAGAAACCACACTGAAGGAATGGGCCGGTTGCAGCTTATGACCAGCGACACACGCTGCCCTGCCGAGGCCAAGCCTCACACCCCAGTCATCGGAACTCAAGCCGAGATTGTGGGTGATCGACTGCTTATCCACACCCCCACTCATGCTGCCACCCTAACCTACAATCAGCACAACACCGCCACTCGTGTCAGCCTGCCCAATCCAAGTAAGTGGATCCAGGTACCCCTGGGTTCCATCCTTCACCGCAGCCATCTGGCGGTGCACTGTCTCTCAAGCAAAGAGGACCAGTCAGAACTGGAAATCCCATCTTCCCCCAGGGATCACCATCACACCTTAGATCCAGGAATGGAACTGAGGATTGACAAAGGGGGGTCCCAGCTAAGTGACAGTACTCCTATTGATGCAGCCCTCCAAGCACTCTCACGACTGCCTGTCCTGACCAGCTCACCTAGAGCCCGAGCTTGGACTGCTGCCAACACAATCCATTGCCTCTCCATGGCAATCAAGTACTCACTCGCCCTGGGCCTGGCCTTCATCCTATCCCAAGGGATCAAAGGGATGCAAGAATCCATGGACAGGTGCTTATCTGCTCTCCCTCAAGGACCAGTAGGAACCACCTGCTGCGTGACCATCCGGATCCATGTGCCATCGAACTTGGTTACCGTCCAACGAAGTCCGCACAGGAACTTCGTTGGCCGAAAGGGGGAATCTGTAGCGTATGCACACGTATCAGGATAATCAATAAACTTTGGAGTTTTCAGTTTTCACTGTCTACTAAAGATGAGCCCACTTGACACCTTTGTGGCCCTCCGAGGTAACACAGCAGGCCCAATTTCCTTGCTCTTAGGACATCAAAGGGGCCCCTCATGTGGACTACGGGCCAGATCCACATTCCAGCACCCACACACACTGGCACACACAAAAAACACACACACAGACACACATACAGAAACACACAAACATACACTTTTAACTGTATATATATATACTACCACTATGCTGAAATATATATTTCATATATTTTAGGGCCTATGCATGTTTCCTAGTGTTTAAATGAGTGTATTTGTGCTAGTGTGCATTTTAATGATATAATTTTGTCTGTAAACCATAACTTCTCTCCTATGCCTTTCTGACCTATCGAGTTTGATCTCGTTTCAAAGCTCCGGACTCGAGCTATTCATTGAGACATGTCACCAAACGGACAAATGCATTTTCCTATGTGTTTAATGATACTGTGAAGAACACACTCCTTTTGGAGATCTGATCTGGTAGTCATAAATCATTGGATTAAGTCGTGAGGCCAAACAAAGGGAAAGCTTTCCCGCCAACTTTGCACCCATGTTATTGGCTACCCCACCTCAAGGAGGTGTGTCGGCTTATCTGTCATAAAAGCAAAGACGCACAATTTCTTGTGTGTTCTCTCCCGATTGTCTCACGACCATCTCGTGCACGTTTTTCCCGGACCTCTCCGGTGACCACGCGCTGCCATCGCGCTCAGCTTCGGGATCGCCATCTTCCAGCGAAACTCACTCTCGTCCTCAGTTCAAACCTTCCCGCTGAACGGAGGAAGCCAACGAACTGCACCAGCGCTAACCTGAAATTCGAGACACACAACCAATGCAAGTATACTGCCGTTTCTCAATCTTAGATGATGAAACTGATTTCCGTGCTGGCTTAGGACTGGTTGTGAGTTTGCTACTTGCCTTCTCTCTTTCCTTCTCTACTTCTATTCTTGTACATAGGTGTGTATTTTCTTGTATATATATTTAGATGTATAACCTCTGTATTCGTAGTTTGCATATATTAAAACGTTATTCATGCTCGATTGTTCTGTTTGTTCTTTCAGCTGAAAACCAAGTCACTTTAACGTTTTTCGATCGCTTTATGCTTTGATGTTATAATAGCAGGTTGTTTTCATGGCCAGATAATAACTCTGTTTATAATATTCTGTGAGGGACTTAGTTTGCTGGACAAACGAACAGTTTCTCTAAATAATTATTAAACCAGAACTAATCATATATGTAATTGATTATAATTCGTTGTAATTGATTCACGATATATGTTTAATTCCTCGTTGGGTCGATATATGAATCATAATTTATTCATAACCTTATGAATTATTATATTCATATTTCATCCATAAATTGATTAATAACCGCTACATTTCGTTACAACAGAATAATCAGTTCACACAGAGACCATGTTCTTCTTTAGTATTCACTAGGTTTATCACAAGAGAAGTCAACAGCAAAGGACACTATGCCACAATGTGCGTGTTTTCTTCAATACTATTTTCAAGTAGCTATATATTTAGAATAAATGACTGCACCAAGGAGAGGGACATAGTTCACTAATAATTTGTTTATTTTGCACAAATCAGTCAATTGTTTTAATTCTTTTGGTGTTATTGAAATACTTTTTTCATGTAGTGGACAATTTTAAGATTTTGGTCCATTTTTGCTTCCATGTCTTTTACTCTAATGGAAAGAAAACTTAACCCTAACCCTACACATTTAAATTGTGTTTGTTTTAAGCCTATACATCCATCTGTTTGCATCTGTAGATTTCTTCTAAATTAACCAAAACAAGAGTCCCCCCCCCCCCCCTGAAATGTTATAAATACATTATATATTATAACAAATGCCTGCAGAGGGCGCCAAAAGCCTGCTGATTTTTGTGGTTACAAAGCGCAGCACGATCAAATCCACGATTAAAACCAACCACCTTAATTAAAAAATATATTAGCGTATTAGTTAAATATTTGGCCACTTTTTTTTCTTTCTTTTTTTTTTGATAGAAATGCTACAGCCACTTTTATTGATGTATTCTCCTGTGTAAGCGTAGATTTAAGAGTAGCATTATGTAATGATGTATTATGATTTTTAAATAGTTTTAATAAACCATGCATCCTTAGAAAACTGTCTAATAATGCGGTTCATGGATGCGCCTCTTCTGGTATTGACAGCCCCACAGTCTAGATATCTTTAACATGGTTCAAAAAACACATTGCATAGCACATTAAAATAATTGAAATTATAATATGACATAAATTAGATTAGTATCAAACAGTGGCGTAGCCATGGGGGGGCCTGAGGGGGCCTAGGCCCCCTCATTATTATGCAGGCCTCCCCAGATTTCTGAGCGATTTTTTTATTTTTTATGTTGATTTGTTACACTGATGCATATACTGCGCGGTAAAATGCAACAGCTGTCTTTAGACTTATTGGTTTGATTATTTCATGTGTTGCGCGTAGCTTCTGCTGTTATTATCTTTGCGCGTGAGAGTCCGTTATTATGCGGTGAGTGACAGTGAAGCGGCACCCGAGGCTTCCTGTTTCCAGGACGCGCATCTCAATGCAGTGAAATCCGGTGGGTGCTCGGGCTCCTAACTCTCCATTCGTTTTAACCAATAAAAAGTCGTTAGAGAATCAAGAACCTCTGAATGCAGCGCACACAGCTTTCTTCTCGTCATTATAGTTAATTTGAGGCAGTTTCCGTCACCGTGGCGTTATTTGCTCTCGCTCAGATATTGCGTGCACGGCCGTGCGCGCTCAAACTTTGTTATATGTAAATCAAACATGCTTTTTCTCTGGAATTGTCTTCTCTCCTGGATTTAATGTTGCAGAAGCTATTAACCATCAAACTTACATAACTGACTGTTAAAACAACACAAATAAATTGTAAAGAAATTAAGTATCTTTTTATATCATAACACAAATGATATCATTTTCAAACCTAGACTACTTTAGTCGGACAGCTATCTAGATATTTTTATTATCTATTTAATATATATATTTTTAAAGTTATATATTAAAAGTTGTGCTTTATTGTAGCCTAAATGCTTATTGAATTATTATATTTAGCGAACCACTACTGATCATCAAATAGTACAAGATCAGCATGAGTGTAATCAACATGGTCATGAGTCTGGATCTGTATTTTTTTAGAATAGAAATAACGGTTTTTCCACGATTCAAAAAGCAAATTACACAATCAAACAAAACAATATGTAGGGATAATTTACTTTAGTTTCTGACAAAATATTTTATTGTTTAAAATTAATTTATAAATGGTTTATGGTCTGGTTTATGTATCCCTGCCTCTGCTGAATTATTTTTTATCCCCACCTGGGATAAAAATAATATCCCTCGGGTGATGCTACTCCACAAACCACCAACAGAGCATATAAAAATCGTTTTTTTTTTTTTTAACATTGCCAAGTAAAACGCTGCATTTATATAAAACTGTTTTTTTACCACCACAACAAACGGGAAACCTCCCAAACGCGCATTCCGACTTCGCCTCAGCGCCAGGCGCGTCAAACGAGCGCGGAAAAGGTGCAGGTGACGACGAGTGAGCTTCAGTTGAACAACAGTGAACTGCGGTCAGATGAGATGTTATCAGGCTATGTCGGTAAAATTTTTGCTGGGCACTTTCTCTTGAGGAAGAAAAAGGGCACTCAAGCCCCTTTTATGTCTATGTGTGCACTTGCCTGATTGTAGGCCATGTGAAAAACAGTATGCCAACATAGTATGCCCCAATTCATTTGAAAAACAGTAGGTGAAAAATATGTGGACATACAATGGACATTTTACTATCCCTTGAGGCCACGGGAGAAGACATGAATGGCACTGAAGCCAGAGATTGTATTATTATAGGGAAATAAGATCGAGGGTCTCCATTGGAGAAAGCGTAACGACTAACTTAATCACGTGCAGCACTTCTCAGCATCGTTCTGCAGTAAGTTGTTCTATTCTGAATGAATCAGTGTTTTGAACAAATGAGTTCAGGTAAAGATTCATTGACTCGCTCAAATCAGTCTCTTGTCTCCATCTACTGGCGTAACGATGTAACTTGCGGAAAGAGCTGTAAAATCCAACAATGATGCTGCAGGTAAACACGTGATGATAACTGCTTCTGTCACGAGACTTGAGATCTTGAGTACATCAAGACTTCTCTACTGGATTAAAATGGAGATAAAGTTGGAGAATGAGGATGCTGGAGGAATATTCTCATTGGAGTGATGTAAGCAGATGTTTATATATGAAGCTCTTGCGTAATGATTGACAGGTTCAGATGAACATGCTTTCTGTTCAGTTTACAGCTACAACTATAAAAGTTTTGTGATCATGTTTTTCTTGGCAGTGATCTACAGAAACCTTTCTTAGAAAATCTCTTTATAATTGTATTTTGAGTGTGTTGTTGAGTGTGTGTGAAAGTGTGTGAGCAGCTGCAGTATCAGTTCAGTCACTGTGACTCTGACTGACGGAGGTTTTTGTACGACTCTTTATCACTGTGTGAACACTGCTTTACTGTTGATCCTGTGTACACTCTGACAGTAATAATGTCCAGCATCTTCAGTCTGGACTCCACTGATGGTCAGAGTGAAATCTGTTCCATAATTTGCTCCATTGCCAGTGAATCTAGATGGAGTTCCTGACTGTCGTGATCTAATGTCATAAATGAGGCGTTTAGGAGCTTCTCCAGGTTTCTGCAGATACCAGGCGAGACAGTCTCCACAACCCCAAGAAGGATCTCCAATTCCTCTGCTAGTTTTACAGTTTATAGTAACTGTTTCTCCTGGTTGAACAGCTGCTGCTGAGGGAGTCTGAGTCACAGAAACTTGTCCTGTAATTTCTGTGAATGATATTTCATCAGATCATATAATTATAACAGTTATTAAAGTCAAAGTGTCCATATAAAATCTATACTGAACATCAAAAACATGCATATAAATCACATTTTTAGTTAATAGAGTAAATGAACCTTGAACAGAAAGAATGAGAGTCCAGAAACAGACGCTGATGATCATCATTCTGCTTGTTGGTGGTTTAATTTCAGTTTGAATGAAGAAAAGCTCTGAGTGATGAAGTGTTAAACTCACAGCACTATAAACACTCTCAGAGCACTGAAGCATCTGATCAATATGCAAACACACTCCAGATCATTTACCTGAAGACAGCAGAAACACTGTTTTGTCATTTAGTATCTTTGCTAATAAATTTCTATTGATCATTTTCAGAAACAGACACTCCTGATTGACTTCATGTTATTTTGGGTGGATCTTCTCCCTCTAAACACTGTTTTAATGATCAGTTTCATTCAGACTTTGATGCTGAGAGCATTTAATACCTGTGCTGCAGATTTGATATCATCATGATACTGTAGAACAGGTCAAAGGTCATCCAATAGAGAATGACCATCTCAATCTGGCTAAAGATTTCATTATAAAGCAGGTCATTAGAATTTGCAGAGTTTTGTAAATGTGATCAATGCATTTTAGGATCGATTATGAAACAAAGATTTAAGCCTTCATGCAACAAGGTTTTTTTAAAAAGATGAATATTTAGTGTGTGTTTTCAGCTCAATCATGTTGATGTTGAGAAGAGCTGCTGTTGAGTCTCATATCAGTGTGTGTGAGTGTCGTTCGTCTCTTTCTCTGCTGGAGTTTGTGTTCATTTGAGTGTGACAGAGGTTTTTGTACGACGCTTTCACTAGAAGGAAGCACTGTGGTGGACTTTCCATGGAGGAACTGAACTGGTGATCAGAAGTCTTTCTTAAATTATTTTATTAAAAACATGATGTTTGTGTTTTTAAAAGCAGGTTTAAGGTTATTTAAGAACATTTGGCAACACTATTTTTTTTTACAAAAAAAAAATGTATTCTTGAAAAGCTTTACTTACATTTCAAATCTTATTTATCGTCACATTTTATTCTATTTTACTGATTGATTCCACCATTCAAAGTATTTAAATATTTGATTTTGTCTGCTATATTATAAATATGTCAAATTTGGTGATATTTTATGTATTTGATGTTTCAAGGCATATTTTATTTTCATATTTAATGTTTTACATTAGTAATTTCAAATCGAATGTATGCAAACATGTCATTGTATTTTAATTAAATGCAATATTTTATGATATTTTAAATTATTTCTTAATATATTTAATTGGTGACACTTTAAAATAAAGTATCATTTGTTCATTATTAACTAACAGGAACTAACAATGATCAATATATTATCTAAGTGTCCTGAATGGTGATTATTTTCAAAATATAAATAATATATTGAACTGATCATTTAAAATTGTGTCCTATATCTTGTAATAAAACTATCAAAAACTATCGATTACTAAATTCATAAAAAAAACAAATTAGCATAAATTTCACAATATATAATGTCTGCTTCAGAGAACTGATTTACATTTATACATATATCTTATACATGATATATTTAGTAGCAGTGAATATGTTATTTTAATGTAGAATATCTCTAAAATGAATTCAGGATATGGTTTATGAATGAAAGCAGTGATGTGGAATTTCTGTAAATATGATATTGTGATTTTTACTACATTACCACGTCTGAAATCTAATTGAGAAACTATGATCTAAAAGACTAAAAGTTCATGTGTGTTTGTGTGTGTTTGTGCAGCTGGTCCCGCAGTGAAGCCCTCCGTGTCTCTGCTGCCGCCCTCTTCTCTGCAGATCTCTGGAGACTCAGCCGCACTGCTCTGCCTGCTCAGCTCTTACTCTCCACAGGGGGCGACGGTGAGCTGGACGCTGGACGGGTCAGAGGTCACCGAGGGGGTTCAGACCAGCGCAGAGAGCGAGCGGGACGGACGCTACAGCCGCAGCAGCGTCCTGAGCCTCAGCAAAGCACGCTGGGAAGGCGCGGATCGCTTCGTCTGCAGAGTAAGACATGACGGAGCTGATCACGAGGCCTCGTTCCTCAAGAGCTCCCAGTGCTGATGTTTCTCCGGTCCAGACGAGCCGTATCTGAGCGTCCGGCAGGATTCGCAGCAGTCACGTGATTTACAGCTCAATACTGAAGCAGTCTTTCAATGTGCTGCCATTGCTGTTCATTCAATAAAGCTTCTGAACGCGTTACATTTGTGTCCGACTGCATCATTGATCAGTGTGTCGTTCATTCAAAGTCCTGCACTAAAGTTTCAGCTGCTTTTGATTGATTGTAATAGTTGAGAACAGCTGCATTTAGCAGGAAATGTCAAATGAAGCTCTTGGGGTTTGAACATGGTCACTGGAGACGGAGCTGCTCTATTCTGAGAGGATCACAATCACTAAACCTGCCAATGCAAATGTGATTTTCACCTCAAACTCACAGTTTCACTCTTTGATTGGTTCAACGCTCTCAACTGGAACACTTTCACTTCTGCTCATGAGAAATGAGTTATGAGTAATACATTTAGAAACAGCTTTAGATGAAGGAGCTGCTTGAAAAACATCGGCATGTTACTGATACACCATGACTTTAGTGTAGTTTAATGTACAAAAACAAAACAACATATGAATATACATATTAATTTACACACTCTGTTTTCTCTGATTCTGAGCATATTTGAGTCAAACCCGTCTGTCACAGGACAGATCACAGTCTTATAGAGCTGATTTCAGTCATAAGTCAGTTTTGAGCACATGTGTAGTTCCTGTGTTTGTCCTCTGTGTGTCAGTAGTGTGTGAAAGTGTGTGAAAGTGTGTGAGCGGCTGCAGTATCAGTTCAGTCACTGTGACTCTGACTGACGGAGGTTTTTGTACGACTCTTTATCACTGTGTGAACACATATTGACTGTTTGGACAGTGGAAACTCTGACAGTAATAATGTCCAGCATCTTCAGTCTGGACTCCACTGATGGTCAGAGTGAAATCACTGTTAGATCCACTGCCACTGAATCTAGATGGAGTTCCTGACTGGAGGGTGTTTGTATTATAAATCAGGAGTTTAGGAGCTTCTCCAGGTTTCTGTAAGTGCCAGGCTAAACGATCATCCGCACTCCATCTGTACACATCTGTGCTGGTTTTACAGTTGATGTTCACAGTTTGTCCTGGTTGAGCTGCTGTCATTGAGGGACTCTGAGTGACGGTGATCTGTCCTCTACACTCTGAAACACACAACAAGAAGAAAATCAACTCAAAACTTTGACAATATACTTGAAGAAATGAATTGATATCAAACTTGTGCTCCACAAACCTTGAGCAAACGCTGTGAGAGTCCAGATGAAGATGATGATGAAGGTCATGTTGATGAAGATTGTTGTGTGTGTCAGTGATGAAGTGTTAAACTCACAGCACTATAAACACTCTCAGAGCACTGAAGCATCTGATCAATATGCAAATGAATTCATTCTGTATTTAAATGAGGCTCTAAATGAAGGTTCAGGAGGAGCTCGTTCATCTCATCCTGTCATTCACACAATCAAATATAAGTGTGAACATTAAAAACTTAGCTGAATATTAAAAAATAATGATGTACATTGATAAGCCTTTTATAATAAATACTGCAATATTCAATAAAAAAAAGAGAGAAAAAAAACAATAATTGTCAATTTTGATTTCATGGTGACTTTATCAGGTGAATTATGTATTTGTCTTTCTGTGCATCCGAGCCGCAGCTTTTGTTGGACTAAAGATTGTTGTCAGCAGACGGTGGTCTGTAAGCGTTTTAAACTTTCACCCGTACAGATATTGGTAGAAATTCAGTACTTTCTTGTGTTATTTCTTGCTTACACTGATGCAAGGTTAGTGATAAATCGACTGTAATAGTCCAAGAAATTAACAAAGTTGACTGACGTTATTCGGTGCAGACGCATCCACGATCGCCCTGACCTTTTCTGCTGACTTATGAAGACCCTGATCATGAATGATGTGCTCCAAATCAGCAAATCTTTAAAGAATTAATTTCTCATGTTGGACACACAGCCCAAACTCATCTAAACGACTGAGGACTGCATCTACATTCTTGAGATGTTGCTCATCATTTGATCCAGTCACTAATATATCGTCTAGATAGCAATGAACACTGGGAAGGCCTTGTAAAATCTGATCCATGGCCCTTTGAAAAGTTGCAGGAGCCGAAGCAATACCAAATGATGTTTTGTTATCAAAATTCATGAGGAGCAACATTCAAATAATCTGACTAATCATTACGTCATTTCGTCCAGCTGTCAGCAAACAGTAATCAACATATCTACCCAATCAGCATGAGTGAAAGCATATATATAAGACACGGTCGACTCACCCATATCACCTGACAGTTTGCAGCATCCCTCCACCACCCCGTCTCCTCACATCTGCCTGATTTCCTAACCAGAATAGGGGGGGAGTACTCTGGGTTTGGGCCAAAATACAGAGCTTGGAGCCCTCTCCTCGGACAGCATGCCAAATATGCATACTATTTACTATCTGATTATTTGTAAGTGTGAACTCGTGAAATGGTGATTGTTTGTAACAGGCACTTGTAAGTATGCACTGGAGAGGTTCAGTTTTGTAATGACTGAGGCAAATCAGACACAATTATTGGTTAGTTAACCAATAGTTTTAAGCTCACTCTGGAGTCTGTCCCCATCCCCCGGGAAGTTTTCAGTTACAAGTTTATTGCGCTGAGGAATGTGGTTGTCGCATGGAGAACAGAGTAGAGACACAGAAAATCTGCATCTTCCCTGCATTTTCCACACAGAACACAGACTCTATGGCATTAATGTATAGACAGACTGTGCTATAAATGATTCCTTCTCAGGAAATGGTATCCATTATTACTGATGTTGTATTGTACTCATTGTATTTACATGTTTGATGATTGTTAAATGTTATGACCTGCACGGTAACTTCAATCATGCCATGTTTAGTGTCTATACGTTCGTAGCGGGAAGATTTAAATGCTTGTGTATGCGGTACATCCATACCTGTGCAACACATCAGTATTAAAAGAATATTTAATAGTTCTGATTCAAGAACTCAGCTTGTTAATCTTTCTGGGTTGTAAAAGCCCTGACAGGAGGGGTGTTGCCAGCCAGAATTACAACATCTTCATTGGTCCGGTCAACAACTGAGAGGTGTGACTTTGACCAGAGGTTAAAAACCAGCGAACAGTGCCACTCCCTCTCTTTTTCTCCTTGCTTCTGAACGACCGAATCGATCTCCTTGCGGCCGGCCTAGGCCAGGCCTGCAAGGCCTGTAGGCCTCGGCCTACAAACGAGCCATGTGCTCCTCATCCCACATGGAAAAGACTGGCAACAACTTCGGACTGAATCACCCAAGATCTCTCCTCAGATGGCAGAGCCGATGCTCCTCAGCCTAAGGGCATCTTGCAAGTATCGTACATTTTAACACTAAACAGCAAGTTAGTATTAATTTGTAAGACTTACCTTGCTATTGCTGAAGAAACTGATGATTCCTTTCCAGATTGCCTTTGACATTTCATGTAGCTCTAGTAACAGCATCTCTTCCGGTTCAACACTATCATTACTCATTCTGACTTGCGTGTGTGTGTGTGTGTGACCCTTTATGTATGTTATGTTATGTTATGTGTTTGTTAGTTTAGTTATGTGTTTGTTTGTGAGTTAGTTAATAAAGATTGTGCACAATACACGTTTGGTTCTGACTCCGTCTGCTAATGAATTGCCTCTTAAGTGATAGATCCGGACTACATGAGTAGTACAGTACAATAAGAAATATTATTTTTCCATAACTTGGAAATTGACATTTCTTAGAATTAATAAACAATCAACACTGAGCGTTCACTGGACAAACAGGTTAACTGATTGTAATGTTAATTTTAATGTAGCTACGTCCAGTTAATCTGATTAACGGATTTGCATATTCATAATTAATAATAATTAATAATCATAATGAGTTATGAATAATTATTAATATTTCCCCTTTGAGTTAATTTTCGCTACATATTTGGTGGAGAATGCGGGCATCATTTTAAGCAATTGTTTGCAGATGGACCAGTAATCAATCATGTGTTTTGGCATAATTTTTGTTAACATCTTATACATGCACAAACTGGGGCTTCAATGCACATTCTCTTGAACGGCAGAACGTTCCTCGATGCTATAATGCATGTTTAAATTGTATGAAGAAGCTAACCTGAAATTATCGAAGAAATCATAATTTCAGTTGCTAAATGAGCGTAAAACTTTTCTGACGACGGAATCGCAGATTAGTAGCACGTACAAAAGGGTATCGAAAGTAATGAACCTGAACTTGGGCGTAGAAACCCCCACTTTCAGCTTTAAATGCATAAGTCTTTCTGACGATGGAATCTCAGATTAGCAGCACGAACAAATAAACTAACCTGAATCTGGGCGAAGAAATCCCCACTTTCAGCTGTAAATGCATAAGCCTTTTTCTGATGACGGAATTCCAGATTAAGCAGCATAAATTTACCTGTGTGACGAAGAAATCTCACTACAGCGTTTGTAATGGTGTTCTGGGCGAGACTCCCCAGTCACCGATTAAAGGCCTTTTTACTGTTCGTTCCGTCACTGTATTCATATTCATGCGCGGGACCGCACATATGAAACACACGCAACGAACCTGTGGTGTAAATTCTAGCGTAGCTAACTAGCAATCACCACTGTCTGTGAAGTGATGTGCTGTTGTGATTTGTGAGTTATGCGTGACCACACTGGAGTTCTTAATGCGGGCTTGCAACGCGGTTAGAATTCTGCTCCATTCTGATCGTGTTGCGGGCTGGCATTGGCCTCCTGGCAACGCATGACAACAGAGCGTGTAGAGCAGACACCTCTGAAAGTCTGATAGCAGCACACCCACATCACAGACTGTTGTGCAAACAACGAATCACGCGTAGCCGAATCTAGCTCTATAGAAACCCTACGCGTATACCCTACGAGTTAAAACCCTTTACCTCGACTAAAAGCTGCTAGCACCCTGCTAGCACCTAGACATGTGCAAGCGTGAAGCATTCAAGCCAAAGACTTTATAGACTTTGGGATTCCCTTTAGGAGGGATTTTGATTTGAACCGCTGATGGGAACACAATGCGTTGTGAAGCTCCGAATCAAATGAATCAATTGCATCCCAAATGATTCACTGTTCGAACCGCTCAAAGCGCCCCTTTGCGAGCCAGAACAGTAAGCGTAGTGAATACTAGAGATATATGAATACGAGACATCTTTAATAAGCCATTCACAAATGGTTATTATTAAGTTGTTATCAATTAAATGTGATCAATGAATCATCTAATATCCTTAAACCTGAGGTTTCTGTCAAGACATGATATTTCAGTAAACTGTAGCGCTTATTGAAACACTCTGAAACTGCTAGGACGCATCACAAAGCCTCGTTTACTGAAATCACGTGACTGTGGCAGTTTGACACACGCTCCGAATCACTGATGCAACACAAACGATTCATTTGAGTTCCAAAGCTTCACAAGGCACGCCTCAAAAGGCACCCATCTCTGGTTTAAACCATTTGTATGTGTGTGCGTGTGTGTGCGTATGTGGCGTCACTCATGTTGTCAAGTCTGAGTACCTCTATTCAGTCAAGTTGAATCTAAATTAAATTTAAAATTTAATTAAATCAATTTGTTTAGTTTCCTATCTCTACTTCATGCTAATACTTTGTTCACCTGACTATCCCTATGCAGCCAAGTTGAATTTGGTTAAATTTGAAAATTTAATTAAATCAATTTTGTCTGTTTAAGTTTCCTTTTAGATTTCTAAATCTACTAGGAAATTCTAATTTTATTTTGTTCAACTTCATTCCTCCTCTACGTGTCATTTTATTTCCTTCACTTTCTTTCTATATCTCTGTTCGGTCAAGTTGGATTTAATCAAACTTAGCATTTAATTAAATCAACCTGGGTATTCACATTCCCTAGGTCTAAAGGGACCTTCTGTTTTTATTTTTATTTTATTTTATTTATTTTTTTTGTGTTATTCTACTATCACCCTCTTCCCTTTTTCTATAGGATTACAGTAGTTCTAGAAACTGTTGTTTCCTTAATGAGGCATAATGAGTTATAGGTTATTACTACGCTAACACCTATCTCTCAGCTCCCCCTCCTCACTCCTTAGTGCTGAGTACATGAAGTACGGCCACCGTCCAGTGCACTTGGGGCTCCGGAAAGGACTAGAAACTCTTCCCGTTGTTTCTTCTCCTTTCGACCTCAAGGCATCTGGTCTTTCTCTGTTAGTCTAGAGATTAGGTCATCACTTGAACCAGTGACACCTGCTTAACCATATCTCCTAGCAAGACTAAATGGGTAAAAAACCTCTTTCCTTCCTTTCCCTTTTCTTATTTCATTTTTTTTCTCTCTCTCTCTCTACCAGTTTGTTCTATTCATTTGCCTTATGGTGATAATTTCTGGAAAGGAATCATCTGTACTCTGAGTAATAGTTTAATGACGTGTACCAGCCCCGTCATCAGTCAACACAGCTTACAGCTGTCATCCAAGATAGTTAAACACCTTAGTCTCATGCTGGCTTCCCCCACTTCAGCTAGCCACTTCCTATATGGCCCACATAGCTGTACGAACTTGCATTTGCCTGTGCTATCCCTTTCTCTCATGTCCCCATAAGTGTGCCTGTCTGCCCAGTACATCCAGCCCTGCCATCCAGGACCCCCTGGAGACCCAGCGGAACAATGTGATGGTTGCCCTTCAGCTAAAGCAGTCAACAACCTGCAACAGCAGAGTAAGGGACAGCGAGATCGGCAGCACCAGCAGACACTTGACACCTGACCTGAGCCAAAAGGAGCTTCAATTTCTCCTTAGCCCATGCTCATACGGGCTTCCAACAGGAGGTAATTGAACGAACGCTGCAAGTCACTGAGTTCCACAGAGAACCAACCCACTCAGCATGAGAAGGCACAGGACAGATGCAAGAACCATGACAGAGCAGAGCAATTGAGGGAGGTCACCAGTCTTCAGGAGGCTCTGACAGCTGTTGAACTTTGCCAGTTAAAGAACGTAAGGAACGTAAGGTTTGAATTTAAAGAGACACTAAAGCTAAGGCCCTTGAAGGCCACCCGCATGCAGAACTGAAAGTCAAACACTGACTCCACAATTCAGCAGCATGAGAAACAAACACATTGTGGTCCGAAAAGAACTGAAAAACAGCCCGAACAACTAAGAATGGACCACACAAGGAACTTGCAACCTGATGGACTTTGCAGCAGCAGCGGCGAGAGCTCCCCCAACCCTTCACAAAGGGGGGAGGGGCCAGAGCCTGCAGCTTAGGAGACCACAGCACCAATGCCGACATAATAGACATTCTCTTTTGTTCCAAAGTCCCTGACTGGTGTGATCCACCAAGACAGGCTCTCTGTTCTGGATCACACCCCACCAGATTCACTATGAGTTTTGACTTAACAGCCAGAAAAACTCCAATTAGACTATCAGCAGCTGAAGCCAGTCTGCATAAAGGATTTCTCAGACCCAGAAGCCTGAATGCAGATTGAGTGCTGCCCCCGACACCAAGCAGGGCAGATCTGAAAGTCCCAAGGTTACTGCCACCGACTCAGACAAACCTGGAATGAATGGAGGACACCAACAGGACCTTTGCCTCCTACAACAGCTAGTCACCCCTTTGGACAGCACCACCTGCCCTCACACAGTGCCACTCATGTGACCTGACACAGAAGGCCTGTAACACACAAGGCCCCTCAGCAGGGGGTTCTCAAGGCCCCAATGACTTTGAACTGCCAACGCAGTGCTTTACCCATAGCTTCTACAAAGGTTCCTAGGCAGCATAGGGCATAAAGCTTTTAAAGTAGATGAAAATGTGTGTTCGCAGAAATGCAGGAGTCTGCAGTAGGAGTGGAAGGAAACTTTGTGTGAATGTGTAAATCTCAAATGCTCATGACTATCCACGACGAGCTATTTTGAAATATGACACTAGATTGAGCCGGTTAAGCCAGCATGGCCTAACGCCACTTGCTTAAACCATCGTCCAACTAAAAGTGTGTTTAATAATTGATAATTCCGACATGACGTTTGACAACGTTTGATTCGCATGTAGATCGATGGTGCTGGCTTGTTAGATGCAGATAAAACTATAGCTTGAAGTGACACCTCTGCCGTAACAGAAAGAGTCTTAAGACATTTTAGCATATGTTCAAATGGTATCAGTGTAAAGTTAATCTGATTTTAGCGAAGAAATCCTAATCTCAGTATTAGAGCATAAGCCTGTGTTGACGAAGGAATCTCAACTCAGCGGCATGTAAACTGTACCAGAATTGATTATTCTGCTTTGGTTGGAGAAATACCAATTGCAGTATTGCTTAACCTGTTTCTGATGAATGAATCTCAGTACAGCGTTATATAAATGTAGATTTGGGTAATGCTCCCCTTTTATAGTTAAGATTGATGTCATTCATCTAAACTTTGGCTGCATCTACAAGCATAGCTACCTCTTGACCAAAACTGTGTTTCACTCGCTGAAAGGAATATCAGTATACCTGCACAAGACGGACTTAACTATATATGCTTAAACAATCTTGGACTTACAGCAAACTGTGTAATTACCCCTTTAAACAAGTACAAGACGTTGTTTAAAGTAGAGAGAAGAGTTTACATGAGTAAAATTTGCAAATGCCAAAACATATTTGCATTTTACTAAATGTAATATCAAGTTTTGAAAATCTGAAAGTATAAGCGTCACATTTTAACTCTGTACGTAACTAGTTTGAAATGAGCAGACCGTCTTCATGAACTGTTTGAATTGCTGTGGTGTGCATTGGTTCCCATGACAACGACTTGTCACAGGAAGTGCTAACTCATCAACTTGTGATGCCATGGTGTAAACAAACCAGGCTAGGTGGCTAAGCTAACCCCACCTAGCAACCCTTCTGCTCAGGCTAAGCTAACTAATAGCTTCTACAGTTAGCGGTTAGCATCATTTATGTGAAACCTTTAACTACAGCTTGTGTGTGTGCAGTGTGAACTGATCTAAACCCATTCTGCTGTTTTAGTCACTTCTTTAAATCTTTTTATTGATTTTAATTATAATAGCAGTCAGCTATTAATTTTTACTAGTATTATTTCTTTCATCTTTGTGATTTATTTACATCTTCCTTTTTAGTCTTGTGTGGTTTAATTTCCCAATATAACCACAAGCAACTAGACATACTCTCCTTCCTGATTTTGTTTATTTACAACAGTTGCTTCAATTTTATGAGCCAGTTACAAAGGAATCTGAATGATTGCTATGGCATAATTTTGAGCACCACTAATAAGCACAATCTAATAGGAAAGCTCTCCTCTTCCTCTCCCTTTCTCTTTTCCATTTGTTCAGAGGTCAAGCCTGTTGTGAGCCATCAGTAAGAAATACTAAGAAATAATTTGACCACAAGAACCATCTTAAGTCATTTATTAAACCTAGCTGTATTTTATACACCTGGCTGCTCACTGTGCCTTTAGCCCTAAATTCTGTTTGATCTTGCAGTAGTCTCTTGCCCTTACTCTCACCACAAGCGTGCCTAAATGTTGCAGATGCTCAGCCTAACTGCCCAGATGGCAGACCGAAAGGACTGGCTAGGTGTCGTGAGGAACACCCTCCTAACCAGTGCTGCTGATCAATCACAGCAACAGAGCCAAAAGCAACTGGACAAAGATGGAAGAGAAGTAAAGGCAGATGACTCAAACCAGAGGTATGGTCACAATGATCTGACTGAAGTCAACTTCTTCCTGGCCCACATCCTCACTGTTTTGAAACAGGAGGTGAACAACCTCAAACTCCAGATCACAGAGACTCACAAGGAACTGATGCATGCTAAAAGCCACATAGACCAGTTAGAGCTGGAGGCTCGGGACAGACACAAGGACCCTGACAGAATAGAGACACAGAAGAGAAGCCACAAACTGCAAACGGCTCTGACAGCTGCTCCGCAACGAGAGCAGCTGGAAAAGGCAGCCAGAGAAGACGTGGTAAAAGAACGCTTGGACAAATAGTCACTGTTAAAAATAGCAAATTCTGAACTCTAGGTCAAAGATGACACAATCAGGACCTGTGAACGTCCTCTGGATGTGTCCAGATCTGGGACTGAAGCTCTGACCCAGCAGCTGGACAACACCAAAGATGAACTTGACATGGCCCAAAGAGAACTAAGACTCTCTTGCCTGCAGCAGAAGAACCTCCCCCAGCCAAGCACAGAGGTACAGAGGGGGGAGCCAAAGCCTTCTGCTTGACACCTTATCAGCTAATTGCCTGAAATCCTCTAAAGCTACAGAAGGAGAAGGATTAATTCAGACAGACCCAGGCACCAGACCTACTACAGGGAGAAGCCATGGATGGAAACATCCTCTTCCTGCAGACACCGCATGATCTCCAACGTCAGGTAGCACAAGGGCGACTGAACATGCCTGCATCGAACCTGCAGGAGCTTCTAACGCTAGTAAGGAGCCCCTTGAACAGTACTTACTTGAGAAGTACTCAGAAGCACAAGCTTCTGACCACTCACACAAGACCACTCAGACTTGCTCAAGCCAGCCACGCCACAAGAGCAGAGTGACACTGCAAACTTCAGGCTGCTTCTGACTGAGAGCAGAGGCTACAATCACCGGTTGCTCCTCTGCCATCAGACCTAGGTGAGTCTGAAACCCTCTTCACACTACAACTCCTGTAACCTCCTTTTACAACCACCTGCTTCACAGGCGTCCAGACGACAGGTGACACTGTCAAGGCACCTGCTACTTCAACACCTGCTGAGCAAGCTCAGAGACCTGAACCTTGCCACCAGCGAACATCTTGCCCGCATTAACGGTACCAACACTAACTGACAGGTGACACACTGTCAAGGCACTGGATGCTTTGATTCCTGCAGCACCAGCTCAGAGACCTGAGTTTACAGACTGTCTGCATCAGCCGCCATGAAACGACCACTACTCCAGGAGACACACACAACCAGGGCCCATCACAGCCTTCCAGCCTTGTGTGCCAGTGATGTTTCTGATCTTCCGGCACCGTCAACGTCACTCACTGTTGTCATAAGAGAGACAACAACGAGCGAAAGGGGGGGAATTATGTAATGACTGAGGCAAATCAGACACAATTATTGGTTAGTTAACCAATAGTTTTAAGCTCACTCTGGAGTCTGTCCCCATCCCCCGGGAAGTTTTCAGTTACAAGTTTATTGCGCTGAGGAATGTGGTTGTCGCATGGAGAACAGAGTAGAGACACAGAAAATCTGCATCTTCCCTGCATTTTCCACACAGAACACAGACTCTATGGCATTAATGTATAGACAGACTGTGCTATAAATGATTCCTTCTCAGGAAATGGTATCCATTATTACTGATGTTGTATTGTACTCATTGTATTTACATGTTTGATGATTGTTAAATGTTATGACCTGCACGGTAACTTCAATCATGCCATGTTTAGTGTCTATACGTTCGTAGCGGGAAGATTTAAATGCTTGTGTATGCGGTACATCCATACCTGTGCAACACATCAGTATTAAAAGAATATTTAATAGTTCTGATTCAAGAACTCAGCTTGTTAATCTTTCTGGGTTGTAAAAGCCCTGACAGGAGGGGTGTTGCCAGCCAGAATTACAACATCTTCATTGGTCCGGTCAACAACTGAGAGGTGTGACTTTGACCAGAGGTTAAAAACCAGCGAACAGTGCCACTCCCTATCTTTTTCTCCTTGCTTCTGAACGACCGAATCGATCTCCTTGCGGCCGGCCTAGGCCAGGCCTGCAAGGCCTGTAGGCCTCGGCCCACAAACGAGCCATGTGCTCCTCATCCCACATGGAAAAGACTGGCAACAACTTCAGACTGAATCACCCAAGATCTCTCCTCAGATGGCAGAGCCGATGCTCCTCAGCCTAAGGGCATCTTGCAAGTATCGTACATTTTAACACTGAACAGCAAGTTAGTATTAATTTGTAAGACTTACCTTGCTATTGCTGAAGAAACTGATGATTCCTTTCCAGATTGCCTTTGACATTTCATGTAGCTCTAGTAACAGCATCTCTTCCGGTTCAACACTATCATTACTCATTCTGACTTGCGTGTGTGTGTGTGTGTGACCCTTTATGTATGTTATGTTATGTTATGTATTTGTTAGTTTAGTTATGTGTTTGTTTGTGAGTTAGTTAATAAAGATTGTGCACAATACACGTTTGGTTCTGACTCCGTCTGCTAATGAATTGCCTCTTAAGTGATAGATCCGGACTACGTGAGTAGTACAGTACAATAAGAAATATTATTTTTCCATAACTTGGAAATTGACATTTCTTAGAATTAATAAACAATCAACACTGAGCGTTCACTGGACAAACAGGTTAACTGATTGTAATGTTAATTTTAATGTAGCTACGTCCAGTTAATCTGATTAACGGATTTGCATATTCATAATTAATAATAATTAATAATCATAATGAGTTATGAATAATTATTAATATTTCCCCTTTGAGTTAATTTTCGCTACAGTTTGGTGAAGCGTTGTCCCTCTGCCAATGATGTGAATAAATCCTCTATGCGTGGAATCGGGTAACGTTCAACACAAAGGCCCAGATTCACTGTTACCTTCAAATCTCCACATATCCTCACATCTCCATGCCTTTAACAACTGGCTCGATCGGCGTGGTCCATTCGCATTCGTCAGTGCTTTATAATTCAGTCACTGTTATATTCAGTAAATAAATAAAATACAAATGTAGCTTTATGTCAGTGTGTCCTTTTTTGTGTCATTTTTGTTTCGGGTCTTTCATTGGATCAGGGCTTTAGATCAGATTTCATAAATAAACTTCACTGAGTGGAGCATTAAAACACCTGCAGATACATGATGAAATGAGAACATGCGGCCAAATTATGAACCTCACAGATACAGTGTTAGATTCATTTAATAAGATAAAGAGTTTTATAGTTTAAGTATTTACCTTGTGAAAAAACTTAATGAAAGCTTCATATTTAATTTAATACTAATGAAAATATTCACTGTTGAGTGTGTGTGAAAGTGTGTGAAAGTGTGTGAGCAGCTGCAGTATCAGTTCTGACGGAGGTTTTTGTACGACTCTTTATCACTGTGTGAATGTTTGATCACCCTCACAATCACCATCAGAATCTGTTCTGCAATGGAAACTCTGACAGTAATAATGTCCAGCATCTTCAGTCTGGACTCCACTGATGGTCAGTTCCTTCATATCTTCCATTCCCACTGAATCGACTGAAACTGCTATCATAACGACTATTTACCAGATAAATAATGAGTTTAGGAGCTTCTCCATGTTTCTGCTGATACCAATATAGACTCCAGCTAAATATCCCAGGATCAGTTTTACACTCTATTCTGGCGTTTTGTCCTTCAGAAACAGTCACAGCTTCAGGCTGAGTCACAGTGATTCCTCTGGATGCTGTCGACAACAACATTAATGTGTTTAATCAGATGAAATGAACATTAAAGACTCAGAAATGACGAGCTTTCACGTCTGTTACCTGGAATAAAAGCTGCCAGAATCCAGATGAAGCTGCTGAAGAGATTCATGGTGTTTGTTGGGTTTGTACCGTGGTAAACAGCAGTGTGTTATAAAGTGTTTGAGTCTGAACGCTATAAACACTCGGAGCGCTGAAGCATGAGCCGATGCAAAGTGACTCTCTGAGCAAAAACCCTGCTGGAGTAAAACACACGTGAAAATGAGCACATGCAGATGAAACTGATCAGTTTTGAGGCTTTAAATGTGTTTTATTCTCATGATCCAACAGACGAGTGTTTTCATAAATCATTTCTTTTTCATTCAGTCTCTGGTTCAGACTACAGGTTTCTGATGAATCAAATGACAGAGTTGAATCTCTAAAAGAAACAAGTATTTCACTGTGAACTCCATGAGAGGTCAAAGGTCATTCCAGAGGTCACAGGTCATCAAAATTTATTAAAATGCTTTGAGAAATACATGATCATTTAGAAACTCACAGTTCAGATGTGTGATGATCAGTACAGAGTCTTTCTGATTATATTATTTATTCAGATTTAATAGTTTTCATGCATCAAGAGACATTTAGAGATGATGAGGCTGTTTCTGTGAAAGTCACTTCAGTCCAATAATCATTATTTAATGTTGAGAAGAGCTGCTGTTGAGTCTCATATCAGTGTGTGTGAGTGTCGTTCGTCTCTTTCTCTGCTGGAGTTTGTGTTCATTTGAGTGTGACGGAGGTTTTTGTACGACGCTTTCACTAGAATGAAGCACTGTGGTACACTTTCGGTGGAGGAACTGAACTGGTGATCAGAAGTAAGTCTTTCTTAAATTATCTAAAAAAAATATATTTTAATTAATTAGTTTTATTTTTATTTATTTTTTTTATTATTATTTCAGAAAACATTTGTTAAAAAGTTTATTCATTTATTAGAAAAAAAATTGGTTTTTGAAAAGTTTCCTTAATAATTAATTTACGTTATTTTTCATTTTACATGAATAATTTAACTTATTGGTGACATTTGATTGTATTTTAATGTGTGGATGGCAGTATTTTATGATATAATCAATTATTTCTTGATATATGTAATTATGTCTATAATTAATGGTAAATTTAACAATTAAAGTGTTTTTAAAGTCATGAAACCAAAGTTTAATAAAACAGACCAAATAAATCTAATTGTGTGTCATCATCAGACAAAGACAAATTTAGTTAATGAGCATTTTAAAAATCAATATTTTAAACTATTAAGTTTAATGATGATTATGGTTGTGTGTCTTAACAGAATTAAATAATGAATTAAATAATGAAATAAAAATATGAAGAATTAAAAAAAAAAAAAAAATATATATATATATATATATATATATATATATATATATATATATATATATATATATATATATATATATAAATTTATATATATATAAAAAAAAATTGATTTAGATTAAAAAGTTCTGTAACTTCTGAAAAAAATCATATGAATGTATTTTTTCATTCATTTCATTATTTAAATTTTATATATTTTTTAAATATAATTTTTAATTTTATATGAAAAAATCTTATTATTGCTAAAATTTCAATCATTTCATGTATTCACTGCAGTACTTTAAAATCTATTCAATTATTTCTTGATATATACATAATTGTTTTATATAATTCTTGGTAAATTTAACAATTAAGAGTTTTTTTAATGCATGAAACAAATGTTTTATAATATGGACAAAATATAGTTTTGTTGGCTTCATCAGGCAAAAAGAAACTTAGATCATTTTGAAAATTTGTCTTTTAAACTATTTAAAATATCAAATTTGAATCTGATGTTTATGATTGTGATCGTCTGAATAGCAGAATATTTTAATAATTAATGTTGAAATGATCTTTTAAATTTGTTTTCTTATAATGACATCACAATATAATCAATTTACTTCGACAATGTTTTTAAAAATCATTCTGGTGATCATTTTAAAATTTAACTTATATTTGAAGTCAAATCATAATTTCTACAGTTGTTCATGTGTGTTTGTGTGTGTTTGTGCAGCTGGTCCCGCAGTGAAGCCCTCCGTGTCTCTGCTGCCGCCCTCTTCTCTGCAGATCTCTGGAGACTCAGCCGCACTGCTCTGCCTGCTCAGCTCTTACTCTCCACAGGGGGCGACGGTGAGCTGGACGCTGGACGGGTCAGAGGTCACCGAGGGGGTTCAGACCAGCGCAGAGAGCGAGCGGGACGGACGCTACAGCCGCAGCAGCGTCCTGAGCCTCAGCAAAGCACGCTGGGAAGGCGCGGATCGCTTCGTCTGCAGAGTAAGACATGACGGAGCTGATCACGAGGCCTCGTTCCTCAAGAGCTCCCAGTGCTGATGTTTCTCCGGTCCAGACGAGCCGTATCTGAGCGTCCGGCAGGATTCGCAGCAGTCACGTGATTTACAGCTCAATACTGAAGCAGTCTTTCAATGTGCTGCCATTGCTGTTCATTCAATAAAGCTTCTGAACGCGTTACATTTGTGTCCGACTGCATCATTGATCAGTGTGTCGTTCATTCAAAGTCCTGCACTAAAGTTTCAGCTGCTTTTGATTGATTGTAATAGTTGAGAACAGCTGCATTTAGCAGGAAATGTCAAATGAAGCTCTTGGGGTTTGAACATGGTCACTGGAGACGGAGCTGCTCTATTCTGAGAGGATCACAATCACTAAACCCATGGGCGTAGGTTTGGTCTCAGCTTTGGTGGCAAAACATTGTTACGGATGTGACAGTTTTCCATTACGGATGTGACCAGTCTAAAAGCGGCACATAAGGCTGCTTTAAAACTGCTTTAAAACTTTCACAGAAACCTCAAGCAGGCATTTAAACCACCAAATACTGAAATCTGGGATACCAGTATAAGACTGCACAATTTATCAACATTTTACTAAAGTTTGTACCAGGGCTTAAAAACTAAAATTAAATCACTCCACTCCGAGCAGAATCGGTATTTTAACGTTTCTGTTCCAGCGTTCCTTCTGTATTATAAACGTTCTGAAACTGGTTTGATTAGAAAAATAAAGGTTAATAACATTTGATGTTATTATTGAATAATATTAGGCTAGTAGGCCTATATATGCTATAATGTTTAGTTATTTGATATCGCAGACTAAATACCGGCAGGCAGGATTAACTATATGCTAATTTACTCATTAAAACCAAATGTGTTCATCAGTGATTGTACATCAAGAGCAAGGACATGTTGTGTGCATTTTGTTTTGTGCTTTTTTTTTTTTCTTTTAGGCACAATTATTCTCTGAGTTTAAGTAAAATTTCTGAGACGTTCCAGAAAAATTCTCGCAGAGAGACAGCTGAAAGCGCACACAGTTCTTTCATTTATTTATTTTATTTTACAAAAGTACAATGGTTTGTTGTTATTGTGAGCGTACACAAATAAAAGTAGACCATTTGTAGTCTTGCACTAGTCTATAGGCTATCGCCAAAAATGAGGGAAGGCCGGTTTTCAGTTGTTTCTGTCATGAGGAAAAAATCCATCAGAAAGCACCGGCCAGAGGGATAAAATTTATCTAATTTAGTTTAATATTTATAGTGGGTTATAGCCTATTATTATTATTATTATTATTATTATTATTATTATTTAATTTCATCTCGATGATTATGATAATTGAATAGCATGATGGATGCGCAATGTTGGGAGACATGTAGCGGGTCAGACTTGAGTTTGACCACTTCATTAAGTTTTGTTTTATAGTAAGTCTTTCTTTAAAGTGAATTTCATTTTGTAGAAATTGTATCTTAATTTCAATCAATGTTTCATCAACCAATTGCCTATATTTAATAAATGGGAAGAAAACCAAGAACGTCGGGTGTGGAATGGATTGAAGTGCGTATGAAGACATGTTTCCGCGGCCTTTGAATAAGGCTGAAGCAATAGACGTCTTTCTTTCCTTTTTTTTTTTTTTTTATAAATTTATTTTATTACATGTCTTTGTAATAAAGCTTGCTAAATATTGGCGGGGACAAATTTGTCATCTCAAAATATTGGTAGGGACTAGTACCTAGTGTCCCCCCCTAAACCTACGCCCATGACTAAACCTGCCAATGCAAATGTGATTTTCACCTCAAACTCACAGTTACACTCTTTGATTGGTTCAACGCTCTCAACTGGAACACTTTCACTTCTGCTCATGAGAAATGAGTTATGAGTAATACATTTAGAAACAGCTTTAGATGAAGGAGCTGCTTGAAAAACATCTGCATGTTACTGATACACCATGACTTTAGTGTAGTTTAATGTACAAAAACAAAACAACATATGGCGCCATTATTAAATAAACCATAAATTAAAATTATGATAACATCAAAAAAAATTCTAATTATCTGAAGAAATACTGATGAAGCTCAACAAAGCTGATATTAAGATCATATTTGTGTTTCTGCTGTTGAGTGTGTGTGAAAGTGTGTGAAAGTGTGTGAGCAGCTGCAGTATCAGTTCAGTCACTGTGACTCTGACTGACGGAGGTTTTTGTACGACTCTTTATCACTGTGTGAACACACGTTGACTGTTTGGATAGTGGAAACTCTGACAGTAATAATGTCCAGCATCTTCAGTCTGGACTCCACTGATGGTCAGAGTGAAATCACTGTTAGATCCACTGCCACTGAATCTAGATGGAGTTCCTGACTGGAGAAGGTTTGTATAATAAATCAGGAGTTTAGGAGCTTCTCCAGGTTTCTGTAAGTACCAGGCTAAACAATCGTAAGGACTACTATAATACACATCACTGCTGGTTCTACAGTTGATGTTCACAGTTTGTCCTGGTTGAGCTGCTGTCATTGAGGGACTCTGAGTGACGGTGATCTGTCCTCTACACTCTGAAACACACAACAAGAAGAAAATCAGCAGAAGACATTAATGATCTTTAGCAGAACAAGTTCATGTACTGTAGTAAATGTAGTAAATGCAGTAAAGTGAGTGTCACCGTTGAGCAGCAGCAGCAGAGAGCAGATGATCAGAGCGTGTGTCCTCATCTTTACTGGGAATGAGTGAAACTGAAGGACAGTGATGTTGGATTTACAGACGCTCTGATATTGAGCTCCAATCACAGGGGTGGGACACAAATTCAAAGCGTTTCCTCTCAAATGTGTTTCAGACACTGACAGCAGAGCAGAAATGAGAAATATTACAATTAAAAATTGTATTTAATTTTCCCTCATCACATCACTCAGCAGATATTCTCATGTATTTCCTTGAATAGTCGAATATCTCATAAGTGTTCAGTTGTTTATCATAGAGCATTTCTTAATCAGCTGAGTTTGAGTGTGAACTTGGATCATATGTTATACAATTTCCCTTTTTGAAATTCAGTTTGATTTTTATCATGAGCGGTAAATAACCATAAAATAAAAGAAAATCATGTGCTGCATGAACGTTCAGGAGGTTTTTGTTCAGCTGCTCTATTAGTTTGTTTCACTGTGGTACAAAATTGGCAGCGACACCAAACAGTAAGTAAATCATCAAATAATCATTTTAAAAGAAATTTACTTTTTGTATCCCTAAATGTATTAAGTTTGTTTTTAAGTTTTTCACACATTTAGGTTTTTTTACTCTGAGATGGAAACAGGCTTGAATGCAATATTTCATTTGAACTATAATTTTATCTGTAGTCCAAAAAAGTTAAATAGTCTAAAATAGCCCATAGTCCAAGATAAATATATTGTTTTTTTTCTGTGGATGATTGTTTGTAAAACTGATGCACCATGACTTTGAGTTTTTTTTCTTAGTCCAAATCTTAAAAAATTTATATTTACTTTATTTATTTCATAATTAATCAGCATATTTACCAGAATGTGAAATATTTAGTGTAGGAATTGTTAATGTGTTAATGGAATAAAGATTTACATTTCTTTGACTGTTTTCTTCATGTTGTTTCTCTCGCTGTTGGAGAATTTCTCCCAGTTTTCTCTTGAATCCTAAAGGAAAGCCGCTGGTCAGTGTGATTTCTCTGTGAGCGTCAGCGCAGAGATCTCCTCTCTGAACACAGCGACACTGGTGTGTGTGGCCAACAAGGGCTTCCCGTCAGACTGGAGCCTGAGCTGAAGGTGGACGGGAGCAGCAGGTGTCAGGAGACACCTTTATTAAACTTCGGTCATTATATAAAATATAATTGTGTCTTTAAGCTCTTTTTTGTGTCATTTTTGTTTCGGGTCTTTCATTGGATCAGGGCTTTAGCTCATATTTTATAAATAAACTTCACTCAGTGGAGAATGAAAACACCTGCAGATACATGATGAAACAAGAACATGCGGCCAAATTATGAACCTCACAGACATAGTGTTAGATTCATTTAATAAGATAAAGTGTTAAAATACTTAACGTGAAAAACTGAATTCTTTATATTTTTGTTAATATCCAAGAAAATTCTCACTGTTGAGTGTGTGTGAAAGTGTGTGAGCAGCTGCAGTATCAGTTCAGTCACTGTGACTCTGACTGACGGAGGTTTTTGTACGACTCTTTATCACTGTGTGAACACACAGCTACTAGGACAGTGTGCACTCAGACAGTAATAATGTCCAGCATCTTCAGTCTGGACTCCACTGATGGTCAGAGTGAAATCACTGTTAGATTCACTGCCACTGAATCTAGATGGAGTTCCTGACTGGAGTTTTTTTGCATATCTAATCAGGAGTTTAGGAGCTTCTCCAGGTTTCTGTAAGTACCAGGCTAAATAATGTCCATCAGAACTATAATAATACACATCTCTGCTGGTTTTACAGTTGATGTTCACTGTTTGTCCTGGTTGAGCTGCTGTCATTGAGGGACTCTGAGTGACGGTGATCTGTCCTCTACACTCTGAAACACACAACAAGAAGAAAATCAACTCAAAACTTTGACAATATACTTGAAGAAATGAATTGATATCAAACTTGTGCTCCACAAACCTTGAGCAAACGCTGTGAGAGTCCAGATGAAGATGATGATGAAGGTCATGTTGATGAAGATTGTTGTGTGTGTCAGTGATGAAGTGTTAAACTCACAGCACTATAAACACTCTCAGAGCACTGAAGCATCTGATCAATATGCAAATGAACTCCAGATCATTTACCTGAAGACAGTCACTCATTAACAGACTTGAAATGTCACTTTTAAAGCATTAGTTCACTTCAGAATTAAAATTTCCTGATAATTTACTCACCCCCATGTTATCCAAGATGTTCATGTCTTTCTTTCTTTGGTCGAAAAGAAATTAAGGATTTTGAGGAAAACATTCCAGGATTTTTCTCCATATAGTGGACTTCACTGGGGTTCAACGGGTTGAAGGTCCAAATTGTAGTTTCAGTGCAGCTTCAAGGGACTCTACACGATCCCAGACGAAGAATAAGGGTCTTATCTAGCACAAAAATCAGTCATTGTCGTAATTTATATACTTTTTAAGCACAAGTTCTCATCTTGCACTGCTCTGTGATGCGCCACGCATTACGCAATCACGTTGGAAAGATCATGCGTGATGTATGCGAAAGTACCGAGCAAGCATTTACAAAGTGAACGTGCAAAGACTAAAGCAAACGGCCTTTACAAAAAAATGTAAAACAGTGATATTGGATGATTTTGAAGTTGGAGGAGAAAATTAGATGTAGTTTTTCACCCTACCGCAGTATTTCCGCCTACTTCACACGTGACCTTTCAACGTAATGCGTGGCGCATCACAGAGCAGTGCAAGAAGAGCATTTGTGGTTAAAAAGTATATCAATTTTTCAGGAAAGTAAATTATCAGGTAATTTTCATTCAGAAGTAAACTCATCCTTTAATCCCCAAATTTGACACCAAATCCATGTGTGTTCCTGCAGTTTCTGAACAGACATGAGGATCATCACACACGAGTCTCTGTCAATCACTGAATCAATCAGTTTGATCGTGAGTCGCGTCACACATGATATAAAGTTTTATCATGCTGATCAAATGAATCAAGTCCAATCAAGTAGTCTATATACAAGACTATATGTGTGCTTTATCATTCATCTCATGATTTGATTAAAATTCAGTCAATAAAACATAATTGTAACATTATGTCTTTGTCTCCTTCTTTGTGTCATTTTTGTTTCGGCTCTTTCATTGGATCAGGGCTTTAGCTCATATTTTATAAATAAACTTCACTCAATGGAGCATGAAAACACCTGCAGATACATGATGAAACGAGATCTGCTCAATTCTCAGAGGAACACAATCACAAATGTGATGCAAATGAGTTTAACTAACAGTTTCACTGTTTGACTTGTTATACTGTGAAATGAGACTGCTGAGTGCATACAGATTTATAAAATAAAATTATATGAGCGAACCAATAACATTTAAGTGCGGCTGTGAAGGATAATTTCATTGGTTGGCCTCCTGAACAAACATGCCTCCTTCACTGACGAGTCAGGGTTTTTTTTTTATGTGAACACGGACCGGTGAACCAAATGAACAACAAGTGTCAGTGAATAAATATGACCAAATTGCTTGTTTACCAGATTAAAAAGATTCGAGTGGCTGAGTTTAATAAAAAAAACACTCACTGTCTGAGATAAAACAAAACTCCCATAATTATAAAGCTTGTCAATATCTGTTTAGAACCACCACAAATGCACATCGCTTGCAGATTTAGAATGTGATTTCACGACTTTTCCTGATAATTTACTCACCCCCATGTCATCCAAGATGTCCATGCCTTTCTTTCTTCAGTCGAAAAGAAATTAAAGTTTTTGATGAAAACATTCCAAGATTATTCTCCATATAGTAGACTTCAATGGGAACGGTTGAAGGTCAAAATTACAGTTTCATTGATGCTTCAAAGTGTTCTACACAATCCCAGACGAGAAATAAGGGTCTTATCTAGTGAAACCATCGCTCATTTTCTGAAAAAAATGGAAAATTATATAAGTTTTAACCATAAATGCTCATCTTGAACTAGTTCTCTTCTTCTTCTCCTCTATTAGAATTCCAGAAGTGTAGACACTGCTAAGTGTATTACTGCCCTCCACAGGTCAAAGTTTTGAACTAATTTTTATATGCAATATGCTAGTATATAACAATCAGTTCAAACTTTGACCTGTGGAGGGCAGTAATACACTTAGCAGTGTCTACACTTCTGGAATTCTAATAGAGAAGAAGAAGAGAGCTAGTTCAAGATGAGCATTTATGGTTAAAACATATAAAATTTTCAATTTTTTTTTAGAAAATGAGTGATGGTTTCACTAGATAAGACCCTTATTCCTCATCTGGGATCGTGTAGAACACTTTGAAGCTGCAGTGAAACTAATTTTGACCTTCAACTGTTTGGTGCCCATTGAAGTCTACTATATGGAAAAAAATCTTGGAATGTTTTCATCAAAAACCTTCATTTCTTTTCGACTGAAGAAAGAAAGGCAAACATCTTGGATGACATGGGGGTGAGTAAATTATCAGGAAGTTTATTTAAAAGTGGACTAATCCTTTAAACGGCTTTAGAAGACTTGTAATGTACCGCACAGGTCGTGTGGACTCACTGTTATGATATTTTACTTTATTCACTTTTGAAGAATTACAGCTGACAACAATCACGTTGTGTGGAAAATGAGCAAAAGTAGTGCTAATTAAAGATCAAATTTTGTGTCCCACAGAAGAAAGTAAATCACATGTGTTTGCAGCAACATGAGGGTGAGTAAATGCTGACAAAATTTTAATTTTTCCAATTGGGTGAACTATCTCTCCTCGCTCGGTTATATTGAGATCAGTTTTAGATTTACACATGAACATAGTGCTCTCTGATTTACTGTTGTTAAATTAAATTAAATAAAAAAGGAAGTAAAGGTGGTAGGAAGCTTTGTTTTGTAGGTTCAAATATGATGGTTTAATTAGATAACAACAAAAATAGCATCACATAACACTGCAATGAATGTACAAAGTGCTTTATTAAAATCACTAAACTTCTAACATGTTCATTAAAGGTGCTAAAGAGGATCTTTTCGTCGACTGAGAAACCAAAGACTGTTAGTGAGTTTTTGAAATGAGCGCATGCGTAAGAACAACCCCCCTCCTTCACAGCTCATTTTGAGGGAACGCCTCCCAAAACTCGTGCACGAGTATTGGAACACGAGTGTTTACCACCGGCATTCGCTGTGTCGTGTTAGTGGATTCATTATGTCGGACTCACCACAGGTAACTCATAATCTGCAGTTGTTACTCCTGTCTCCTGACAAAAACATTGCATGCAGTGCCTGTGGAGTGTGGAAAGTTACTGGAGAGCGCATCTGCGCATGTCTTTCACAAGGAACGTATTGGCAGTGATTGACAAGCCAGAGGGCCAATCGTTGGCTGATGTTTTTAAGGCCCTACCTCGTGCACAGATGATGTATATTGATATTATTCCTTTCAGTGCACCTAATAAATAGTCTTTTATCAGTTAGTAAAGACAGTTTCAAGTAATATTGCAAAAATGTATAAAACAAAACATCCTCTTTAGCACCTTTAAGCACGATGAATATGACTTTAGACAAGCAGAACATCCTGGATCAAAATCTTTTATTTGCTTCTGGGCCAAATTTCCTGTCAGACAAACATTTTTGTCCCTTAACAAGAGGAAAGTATGGAAACTCGCCACATAAGAAAAAAAAAAAAAAAACATGCTTATATAATTCTAAAAGTTGGAATTATGAAATTCAAAGTCATAATTATGACATACTAAGTCAAAATTCTAACATAAAAAAATCAATTATGATAACCCTAACCATAAAATCTAACTGTTTATAACAAAGATCTAATATACAAACAATGATGTTGATCCAAGAACATGTCCTACTTGGCAAAACCACAGAAAGCAACTAAATTAATAAGCCACAGATGTGTTTACCATATTAGACTATAATTGGTCTCACAAATCACAAAGTTGATAACTGATTAATGCTCATGTAGAAATGTAAGTAATCCAGTTCATTTTAAAAACGTCAAGAGTTTGTATGCATTTAGAGGTATTATCTTAGAAGTCAGGAGATTTAATGTGCATGTATACACTCTAAAAAATGCTGGGTTAAAAACAACCTAAGTTGGGTTAAATATGGACAATCCCAGCAGGTTGGGTTAAAGGACACCTATTATGCCCTCTTTCACAAGATGTAATATAAGTCTCTGGTCTGGTCAAGTTTCAGCTTAAAATACCCCACAAATTTGCCCCTATTTGGGGTGAGCAAAAACATGCCTTTTACTATATTACTATATTGCTGGCTAACAAAATCAATCCAAAATTGATTGAAAAAAGTGGCTGGGTGAAAACAACCCAATCCCTGGGTTTGTCCATATTTAACCCAGCATTTTTTAGAGTGTATGTAACCCCTCCTGTTCGAACTGACTTGGGTAAATTTGGTTTTATATTCGCACATTCGGACATCCGTATTCAATAGCCTTGTTAATCACACTACATTCAGTGGACATTCACAAGTAAATATGCCATTAAAACAATACTTGCCTATTTTGATCGACTGTGAAAAATGTTGTAAGTTGACAATCGTTGGTTGTCAATATCATGTCGCTGCTTAAAATTCGCAAACATTAATTTATTGCACATTTATTGCAAAGTCTGAATTTATCAGAAGTCTGAATGTGCGAATATAAAACCAACTTTACCCAAGTTTCGAACCGCCCGCTTTAAGCCGGACTCGAACCCAGGTCCGCCGGCATGGGAGTCAGGCACTCTAACAAGGACATAAACACGTTACATATAAAAATAACACAAAATGACCTATTCTCAACTAAAACTACACTCCATGCTTTTCTTGGTGCAGTGGCACACACACAGATCAGCATGATATGATTATATTTCATGAAGGATTGAAGCTGTTCTGAAGGCAACGGTAATTTAATCTCCTATTCAGTCCCTTTACTATCCATTCACTTCTGATATTCCTACTCATTTGTGTCTGATTGCCTCTGATTTCCCTTACACTTTCTTCAGCCTCACTCATATCTACAGGCTGGTGCTGACCACGGTTATCCGCGGCCTGCAGTCCTGGACATGATGATTTATTACTGAGCTCTTCATGACAGAGCTGTAAACTTTCTGCTCTTTCCCTCTCTTGCACGTGACATCACTTCCTGTTCGACTTGTATTTTTTGTACTGTTCTCCCCGTTGACCTCAGTGTGAGACGGTCTAGACTCGTTTACAGTGAGGTTTGATGGTCGTGTTTCATCTCCACTGGTTTGATCCCTCTGATTCTCGCCATCATCTCCTGATCTGGGTGAGCAAAACTGGATTTCCTCATAGATGCACAGCTCGGGTTTGGATTGGTCAGAGTTGGACGTCAGTTGATTGACAGATGTTGTTGTTGGCTGAGCGTTTAGTGGTTGATCAGGCATTTCTTTGAGGTCAGTGCAACTTTTTCCATTTGTTTGGCCAATATGTTCCATTTCGAATGTAGTTTTGGGACATTGGCTCCGCCCACAGTCTCCTCCCACTGGTTTATCAAGCGTTTGATTGGTTCCCTGGTCTGGTTGTTTATTTTCCAATGGAGTAATGGATGCTTGAGGTTTTGCGTCGTGCACATAGACCGGGACTAACTCGCACCGTCGGTTATTTGACAGAAAGCACTCAGATTTGACGTTAGCCGAGACTGACAGCTTTTGTCGGTCAGAACTTCTGTTCTTTTTATGAGGTTTGTGTGTTTGATTGTTTCCCTGATGTCCCTTAAACACCGTTAGAGTTGAAATATGATTGATGGAGTGGCTTTCTATGACAATGATGTCATTGCAAGATGATTGTTGTGCTGTTTTGTCCTTTATTTCATTGCGCACATTTGCGTCATCACTTTGTGGCATTATTGGGTTGGCTGGCTCTCTGCTGCGGCTTTTAAATTTGCGTCTATCACTGCTGTAGCCGTTGCTCAAATGTACAACAGCAGAATCTGGAAAAGAAGAGAAAGATTATTAGATTATTATTTTACATAATATATGCATTAAAATTAAATTATTGTATTCTTTACAAATTGTGATTGTGCAACTGCATTTGGTGATGGTAAATAAAGTTTAAAGGTTATGCATGTGTATTATTTAGAGTTTTGTGGTTTAATTAGCACTAATTGTTCTTGAAAATTCTATCTAAATATTTTATACCATAGTAAAATGCATATGAGCATGCATGACTGCATATAGAGGGAATGCTAAACAGATGCTGCATGTAACCTGCTGTGTATTTCTGGACATCTGTCTCTTTTTCACTGGCTGTAATGAGTTTCAAGGGATGAATGTCGTCTATGAAGTGCTCTCTGGCTGCACTGAAAGCAAAAGAAAAATAAAAGAGACAGAGCGTTGAGAATATTTTTCAGAAGAATAGTGTCAGCAAGGATGAGACTGAAAAAGTTAACAAATCAGACTGAATATAAATGGCATAAACATGGCATAAAGCTCGATATTTAAAGACATGCACAACCTAATACGTGCACAACGCAACAGTGTTCAGAGAAATTAAAGATTAAGTGCAATTTTGAAACCATGCATAGCATGTATTTGTATTCATGCAAATATATCTTTTTCATCACTGTCAATTTAACTCTTTTTTCCATATTGACAGAATTGTTCACTGGTGTAGATGGTTTAAATATCCATACCTCATACTTTTGTCTCTTTTATCCGTTTGTCTGAGTTTAGTCTGGCGTTTCTGAGAGATCATGGCAGCGTCGCAGTCAGACTCAGAGTTTGTAAGGCACAAGGCTTCAGGCTCGAGCTGTAACATGCATTCATGCACACATGCACATAATCATCCATATTATAATGATTGCACTCTGGGTCATTTTGTTTTTCAGTTTAATTACATTTCCCAGCAGGCTCTGGGTTACTACATCTCTTTCCACATGATGGTCAATGCAGCAACAATTCAATGACTTATTTTTTTTTAAGGTTATTTTTAAAGGTTCAAATTGCTCATGAGGTCCACGTTTATTTGTTCAGAAATGCAGTAACAACAGTAATGTTGTGAAATATTATTGCAATTTAAAACAACTGTTCTCTATTTGAAAATATCATTTATTCCTGTGATCAAAGCTGAATTTTTAGCATCATTACTCCAGTCTTCAGTGTCACATGATCCTTCAGAAATCATTCTAATATGCTGATCTGCTGCTCAAGGAACATTTCAGATTATTATCAATGTTTAAAACAGTTGTGCTGCTACATATTTTTGTGGAAGCAGTGATACATTTTTCCAGGATTTTTGATGAATAGAAAGTTAAAAAGATCATTTATTTGAAATATAAATTTTGTACATTATAAAAGTCCTTACTGTTACTTTTGATCAATTTAATGCATCCTTAATAAATAAAAGTATTAATTTCTTTCACAAAACAAACTTACTCTAAACTATTGAATGGTATTACTTAAGAGAACGCATGATAAATGTTACATGATTAAAAACTACTTTAATAAATTCATTAAATTAACCCAAACTATCTCACTCTGAATAATCGGCTATTGGAGAAATTTAGTATTGGTGCATCTGTAGTCACTCTGCAACAGGAAAGCGAACAGCACATTTTAATATAATATAAATAATTTCACCTCCTGCTGATGGTGTGTCCAGACCTTTCTGTCAGCCAGTGCCTTTTCTCTGGGAGTTTGAGGCGGTTTCTTTTGCAACATCTCTTCAGGTCTGTCGGCCCAGTGTAAGTGTCTGTTCTTGTCAGCCGTCTCATGCATCGTTCTGCTGGGTTTCTTCTCGGCGCTCCTCTGGCTGTACCTCAGTCCTGACTGCAGGGTGATTTGCTCGGGCAGCTCAGGATAGGGGTCGTCTACAAAAATGCGCTCGGCGATTAGCGACGTCGGAAGGGTAGATGTCACGACACGGGTCAGGCGCAGAGGTTCGTGTGGGGCTTCGTGTTCAGCACTCGACCTGCTGTCGTTGGCAGGGCTCTCTTGGGTCCATCTCTTATAACTCTGATGAATCTTCATGTAGTCCTGCTGCTCTGCTTCGGTCACACACTCCTTTGACACGAGAGAAAGAGAAGGATATCATCTTTAAATTGACACAGCAGAATGTCTAGCCAACCACATGTCTCTTAAATCAAACTTCTTAATGCTCAGGACTGTATTTGAGACTATAGACTATATAGAGCTAATCCCTTTTTCTTTGCATGACACATTGACATTACAGTACAGAATGGCTCTTTCGCCATTATCCTTCATTGTGCGGAAGAGAGGCTCTCGGGAGCATGCATAAACGTCACAAGGCACATATGACAAAGTTGTGTTTAACTTCCTGAGAATGGAGTATAGTGCATCATATTACCATGTTGAGGCCTCCTAACTCGCCCTCAAAGTAGGAAACTGGTTTTGACTGAGGAACTGAAGGACAGAAGGAGAAAACGATTTACATATACATACTTAAATGAATGGAAATTGACACAGACTGACACATATACTCACCCCCCTGTGTCTGTAGACCCAGTAAGGCCATAAAGCGGTTCTTGTTCACCCTCAAACCACACAAGATATCCTCCATCATCCAGAGCTGCCTCTGTGCCTGAATCTGCTCCTGTGGTTATTTGGATTTAAACATTGTTTTAACCATTTGCAATGTGTAAGTAGTCATTTAGCATAACAAGATCCTTAACTATTATGTCAAACTGTTACAGTAAAGAAATCTGAAAGTTTATAGTATAGATATTTCTGTATGCTGATGGTGACACCCACAGGAACGTTATTAGGAGCAGAGCATCAGGTGATCCGCTCAAGCGTTGCATTACCTGCGGCGTTCCGAAATGGAGGATGTGTTGGAGATGAGAATGGAAAACGGACAGCTCGCTCTCCATCCGTTCATAATCACTCCACAATCTGTCCATCTCCTGATGAAGAGAGGATTAATGCATTATTAATGCAGTTTTCATTGATTAGTGCTTCTCATTAAAAGTATGTGAAGATGGTTGGTACATTTTACGTTTTACCAATGCACATTTAAGTGCTCCAAACTCAGAGCAGATGCAGTTAATTTACTGTGAACCGAGAATCTGTGCCATGCTTCACTCTGAAACTTGCAGCGCATATATTGTTTTTTTAATTAAATCGCAGGTGATTAATTGTGCAACCATAGCACACAGTACTGTACCAATGACAAATCGCATATTCTGGCTCTGAGTGTAACCAGCTCCTCCTGAAGCAAAGTCTTCTGGGATACTTCTTGATTTCCTGGAAGTCCATCTTCCATCCCCAGCCATTTTATTTCTAAAGCATACTCCACGCTTTTCTAAAGAAAGGGAGAGAGCAGGCAGGAATATTTTGACGTGTTTTTATGCATCCATTATTTCAGTGTGATCTGTTTGTGTGACAGACCTTATCTGCTTGTAACTGAGCCAGCTGCATAGAGACGGACTGCAGCAGTTTATCACAGCCGCACAGACGAGTGAGAACCACCTGAGACACAAAGAGAAGGACAATGACTGACGGAAGCTCAAGGGGCCGGATTCAAGAAAATATTCTTAAGAAGTTAAGAGGTTTCTTAGAGGTTCCTGAGTGCTTTTATTAAGAGCACAACCAGTACAATGTTCTTCTGCAAAGTGCATGCAGTTTTCTTTTGTTTGTTTAACCACTAGGGGGCCAAAAGTTACATAGTGTACCTTTATGAAAATATTTCAAGAATTGCACTTTTATTTTTAGATTTTTGTGAATCCAGACCCTGGTTTGCAGAAAAGAATCAGACTTCCCATCACCAATGTAAAACACCTCAACAACCGTCTTTCTGCGCTACCTGTAGATGCTGTTAATGCCAGTTCACACTGCATCATCGACAGACGGCAACAGACACACTCATCAGGTTTTGTCAGATCAGTGTTACCCCTGTCGGAGTCTGTTGGCATTTGTCGAAGCTTGTTTTCGCAGACTGAACATGATGAATTGGAATAAGAACATCTGAGAAGTGATGTGCTGTAATCTGGTGACTGTTGCCATGTGTTGGTATGGTGTGAATCGGCCTTTATAATAATCATAAGCATGCAAAATAGCAGTTAAGAAGAATTTCATTCTTAAAAATGTTTTGTTTTCTCAACACTGCAAGGCATGAATTCTCACAAACACACTGTGCACTCACATCTGTATCGTTTTCCAGATCTCTGATTGGCTGTATTTCTCTCTCCATGAGGATGTCTGATTTTCCTGCCTAGAGCAAAATAAAATTAAACCCGAATTGTCATAATTACATCATCAATATGCAAACTTAAAATGCAAAATGCTCTCCAATGAGAGCCATTCTGACCAAAAGATAACAATGTCTTTGAGTGTTTATGTAAATGCAAGTTATATTTAGGTTCTAATTTACTTTTATGTGCAGAATCATGGCTGTATAAATGGATGGAAAGATGCATGAAGTCGCAGTAAAAACACTTTTAAGTGGCTTGAAAAAAAGATAATAAACTATAATATGAGCTTACAAAATGGCTGGCATGCAATATGCCACACGGATGTCAGAGACCATGTGTTAATGTTAGAGAATTCTTTTTTTGAACTGGTTCATTGAAATGAACTCTTTCTTTCAAAAGATTCATTTCATGAAGTTATTATCACGGATTCATCTTACCTTGCACATTGCTGTGTGTTCAGCCGTGTGGTAGTTGGAAGAGTAGCACACAGAACATGGAAACTCAGGTGGAAAAGGCTGAAATACAGATATTAGACAGTTTAAGAAAGTGTGGATTATGAATATGATCATATCAGAATATTAGCATCTGTTCTTGATTCTCACTTTGTCGGGCAGATGTCCTCTCTCTGTGTAGATGCATGGTGACATTGGAGCACTGGAGCAGTTATCCATAGGCCAAACATCCGCTCTGCCCATAGGACCGTGACACACTGACCCATACTGATCTCTGGGAAATGGAGGCTGCCTGAAGGCTGTTCTTGGATGTAGGAAGGAAAGAGGTTCCTCATCTGCATTTGCCAAACTTGGAGAATGCTCAGTAGCTTCAGATGCACTGACAGAGAGAAAAAGAGAGACATTTGAAAAGGTTCATCGAGACACTTTAATTATTGTGAAGCATCTCAGATCATTTACATCGGTCTGCTCTCATGTCTTCCTCTCAGTTCTGGTGTCTTCATTTTAATTCCTGTCATATCTTGATCTATTAGAGAAGGTTCTGTCTGCACCCTTGTCAGTTTTGTTCCAGTCTGGGCGTTTCTTTCGGGAAACGTGGTCATGTGCTGAAGCTCCATCATTTCAGCATTATCTCCCATCTGAGTGAAGTCCTGAAAACTGGCACAGCGTCTAAAGAACAAGAAGAGACATTAAAGTAAATTGTAGAATTTTAGAAAAATACAATTTTAGTTTGAGAGCTGAAGTTCACCTGTTGATGATGTCATCAGCCTCCATGCTTGCTGATTGGCTGAGAGCCCTGACCCAGCCCAACATGTCCTCCTGCGTCTCAGCGCTCATGATGTACGGCCGCATCCCCTGATGCACAACCTAAATGCACAAGTGTACAATAAGACTATAAAGAATGTGCATTAGTTTAAGGCGCTCAAATAACGTTCGCTCTCACCTTGAATGCGTATTTGCGGTTCCTGCACTCTCTAGGTGAGCAGTACAGAATCCTGTAGCTGGGAAGAGGAATACTGCCCAGAACAGACTCCTCACGGCTGTCTGGAGAAAGAGATTTAAGAGTTTCTGGGAATAAGACAAGCATCTGAAGAGAAAACTTGTAATTTCATTCTTTTTAAATGGAAAGTTACTGCACTTTTAAACATTTAATTTAAGATTGTGTATATATAAGAAAATCACATAGGAATGGGTTTACCTTTATAATAATACAGGCAGTAATTAGAGAGAACAAACCATCTTCTCTTCCACAATTTCAGTCCAGTGCTGTCCTATAGAAAAAGATAGATATGATCACATACAAATCTCTTTACACACACACACACACACACACACACACACATATATATATATATATATATATATATATATATATATATATATATATATATATATATATATATATAATATATATTATACACTGTATATTGGTGGGGCTAAAGTCAAAAAATGTGTAGGTGTTGAGGCATAAAACAGGAAATGTCATCACAAAGGTCAGTAAATCTCTTAAAATATCAGATAATTTTTATGCTTTAAAAATTAATATTTGATAAAATATTATAATAAAATAAAATTTTATTTTAGTACTTCAACTTATTTCGAAATTCTAAAGTTTTTTTCATCTAATGTTTATACTATTTTTTTTTACCAAAAACTATTTATAAAACATTTAGTTTACAATAACATTGTCTAAAATACCTTTAACTTGAAGATATGTAAAATATTTAAAAGGTTAATGTTATATTTACACTCACTTGTCTTCAAGGTTTAAGGAAAATATATCAGAGTCATTATATTATCAGCCATTATATCAAAAATATTTGAAAAAAGGAGTACATGTCTTTCATAATATATGCCAAACCAACATGAATACAAAGATGGTATTTAAAGTAGAAAGATGAAAATTTTTAAACTAGGAATTTCATATTTTTATGTTTTGTACTAAGAGACTAGTCATAGCCACTTCCACAGATCAACCAGCTGTCTTTGATGCACTAATTGCTAATAGTTTAAGCCTTGGTTTCACTGAAGGCGGCAGATCATTTTCCTATTTAGCACCTAAACTCTGGAACAATCTTCCTAGCATTGTTCGGGAAGCAGACACACTCTGTCAGTTTAAATCTAGACTAAAAACACATCTCTTTGCTCTTGCATACACATAACACATTATCAATACATTAACATTTTTCAAATCCGTTAAAGGATTGTTACGCTGCAATAATTAGGTCGGCCGGAACCGAGAACATTTCCTATAACACTAGATATACCTGTACATCAGAACAAGAATGGCATCTAGGCTAATATCTGTCTCTCTGCTTATCCTGAGGTTTGCCGGGTGCTGGATCCAGGCCGTATCCAGGTCAGATGGAGAACCTGCGTCTGGACCTGACTACAACGTAGCCCAGGATCCCCGTATCCGCTTACATATATTTATATATAATCGATTTTTAATCTTTATAATAAAAATGTACAATTCAGATTTTGATCTCCATATACATTTACATATATATATCTTCCAAGGGGTTTTTTCCCTCCTAGGACTTTTTTCCCAGTGCTAGCACGCTGGGTTTTTCTCCTAGGGGGTTTTTTCCACCCCTGGAAGTCAGCCGACATTGGCTTAATGTAGCACCATCTTGTATATGTTACATATTACCACGCTTGTTTGTACAGTTTTAACCACTTCCCTTTTTTTCTGTGCTTCTAATATGTAAAGCTGCTTTGAAACAATTACCAATTGTAAAAGCGCTATATAAATAAATTTGACTTGACTTGACTTGACAGACAAGGCTTAAGCTAGACTAAAATGCATGTTTGAGCTGTTTTAACTGAAAGCAACTTGCACTGACATATCATCTTAAAATGTGTCAGTGTAATTGTTTTGTCTCAAAAAGCACACCAGTAATGTTTTTTTCTAGGGTACATTTATGAAAGCTACTTAAATGCCCTAATTGAACTAATGCCTACTTCTGGTTTAATCTAAGCCCTGTCTGTGAAACCGGGCCTAAGACTTGTTTGTATCATTGATATGTATTCTGAAGAAGGCTAAGTAGCCAGAACACACATTTTGTTTTAATGATTTAGCATAGTTAAAGGCAGTGCCTTGGAGTATTTTGTCTTTATAATTTTAAACTAGGTACTTGTAAAGTATTCCTCGAAGATCTTTATTTGTCATGATCTCACACATATGGTCAGTATTGTGCTCTAAACGTTACCCTCTTGTACAGCCATCCTCTGATCACCACAGGGCAGTTGGGGTCTCTCTTTGCCGCCTGACATCTCTTTCCAAATGTCTGTACTCTTTCATGACTCTGCACATACATAATCACACAAACTGTGTCAGTGGGTTTGAAACATGTACTTGTGTTTCTCCATATGTGTATATGATTCACCTTGTCTCTGATGGGCAGAAAGGACACTGTGGCGCTGCTGGAGGCCTGACTGACTCTGTCCTGATCCTCCATCCTAGAGAGACAAGAGTGATGGACACAATGAATCATCAATAATCATCAGGTTAGCTGATGAATTCAAAGGGAATTTTTTTTTTTGAAAATATTGGTCTTAAGTTATTTATTGAGCAACTGTGGTTCATCAAGGTCAATCATCATTTACAAACACACACTTCTGCTAATCAGTTACCTTATTTCATAATGTTTAAGTAGATCTCAAGCCATATTTGACCACGTTGAGCCACAGTTGCTCAATCAGTTTTGTGAAACGTGCATAATCTCACAGTCTGACACTCTATAGCAGGGGTTTCATCTTGTAACCGGAATGATGCTTTAGATTTCTTGCATGGCTCCATGGCGGCATCACTTTAAGTGTTGCAATGGCCGTCTTTTGTAAGTGCCTCACCCATCAAAGTTTAGTGAGTGTGTAGATGACACAAAGCTGCCAAGCTACGTTGAAAACAAATGGGAACTCATAGAATGGGTTCCGAAGACCGGAAAAGGAGAGCATCCAATCAAAAGTTAGAATTCATAATGACGGCATTCATCGTTTACTCAGGAAAAAGGTGGTCTATCTGCTGTAGTGTGTATAGACCTCATACATACAGCCTCTGTCTCTGAAAACTACTGCTGACAGCACTGTACAGTGATTGTCCATTCAATTCCTTTATTCCCACTGACATTTCTTAGTCATTTTTCAGAATAACAGAACTATTGTACTGATGCAAACTAGATTTTAACATTTGAAGTAAATGTGAGCAGTGCTTTCCTGTGCAAAACTCACTGCTGGGGTCCAATAAGTGTTTTTAAGTGTGTCGCTATGCTGTTCCTTGGGTATTCTGAATGCTTGTGAATGTGTTGCTATGCGGTTGCTGGGGTGATTTGACTGGTTGTGAGTGTGTTGCTGTGCGGTTGCTGAGGTGTTTTGAGTGGTTGTGAGTGTGTTGCTGTGCTGTTGCTGGGGCATTTTGAGTAGTTCTGACTTGTGAGTATGTTGCTGTGTGGTTGCTGGGGTATTTTGAGTGGTTATGAGTGTGTTGTGCTGTTGCTGGGGTGTTTTAAATGGTTGTAAGGGTGTTGCTGTGTGGTTTCTGGGGTGTTTTGAGTGGTTGTGTGTGTTGATATGTAGTTGGTGGGTTGTTCTGAGTGAGTGTGTTGATAAGCATTTGCTGGGTTGTTCTGAGAGGTTGTGAGTGTGTTGCTATGTGGTTGCTGGGGTGTTTTGACTGGTTGTGAGTGTGTTGCTATGCAGTTGCTGAGGGGTTTTGACTGGTTGTGAGAGTGTTGCTATGTGAATGCTGGGTGTTTTGAGTGGTTGTGAGTGTGTTGGTATGTGGTTGCTGGGGTGTTTTGAGTGGTTGTTGTGCGTGTGTTGATAAGCATTTGCTGGGTTGTTCTGACTGGTTGTGAGTGTGTTGCTATGTGGTTGCTGGGGTGTTTTGACTGGTTGTGAGTGTGTTGCTATGTGGTTGCTGGGGTGTTTTGACTGGTTGTTGTGCATGTGTTAAGCATTTGCTGGGTTGTTCTGAGTGCTTGTGAGTGTGTTGCTATGTGGTTGCTGGGGTGTCTTGACTGGTTGTGAGTGTGTTGCTATGTGTTTACTGCGGTGTTTTGACTGGTTGCGAGTGTGTTGCTATGTGGTTGCTGAGTTGTTTTGAGTGGTTGTTGTGCGTGTGTTGATAAGCATTTGCTGGGTTGTTCTGAGTGGTTGTGGTTTTGTTGCTATGTGGTTGCTGGGGTGTCTTGACTGGTTGTGAGTGTGTTGCTATGTGATTTCTGGGGTGTTTTGAGTGGTTGTGAGTGTGTTGCTATGCAGTTGCTGAGGGGTTTTGACTGGTTGTGAGAGTGTTGCTATGTGGTTGCTGGGTGTTTTGACTGGTTGTGAGAGTGTTGCTATGTGATTGCTGGGTGTTTTGAGTGGTTGTGAGTGTGTTGGTATGTGGTTGCTGGGGTGTTTTGACTGGTTGTTGTGCGTGTGTTAAGCATTTGCTGGGTTGTTCTGAGTGCTTGTGAGTGTGTTGCTATGTGGTTGCTGGGTGTTTTGACTGGTTGTGAGTGTGTTGCTATGTGATTGCTGGGGTGTTTTGACTGGTTGTGAGTGTGTTGCTATGTGGTTGCTGGGTGTTTTGAGTGGTTGTGAGTGTGTTGCTATGTGATTGCTGGGGTGTTTTGACTGGTTGTGAGTGTGTTGCTATGTGGTTGCTGGGTGTTTTGAGTGGTTGTGAGTGTGTTGCTATGCAGTTGCTGAGGGGTTTTGACTGGTTGCGAGAGTGTTGCTATGTGATTGCTGGGTGTTTTGACTGGTTGTGAGAGTGTTGCTATGTGAATGTGTTGGTATGTGGTTGCTGGGGTGTTTTGAGTGGTTGTTGTGCGTGTGTTGATAAGCATTTGCTGGGTTGTTCTGACTGGTTGTGAGTGTGTTGCTATGTGGTTGCTGGGGTGTTTTGACTGGTTGTGAGTGTGTTGCTATGTGGTTGCTGGGGTGTTTTGACTGGTTGTTGTGCATGTGTTAAGCATTTGCTGGGTTGTTCTGAGTGCTTGTGAGTGTGTTGCTATGTGGTTGCTGGGGTGTCTTGACTGGTTGTGACTGTGTTGCTATGTGTTTACTGGGGTGTTTTGACTGGTTGCGAGTGTGTTGCTATGTGGTTGCTGAGGTGTTGATAAGCATTTGCTGGGTTGTTCTGACTGGTTGTAAGTGTGTTGCTATGTGGTTGCTGGGGTGTTTTGACTGGTTGTGAGTGTGTTGCTATGTGGTTGCTGGGGTGTTTTGACTGGTTGTTGTGCATGTGTTAAGCATTTGCTAGGTTGTTCTGAGTGCTTGTGAGTGTGTTGCTATGTGGTTGCTGGGGTGTTTTGACTGGTTGCGAGTGTGTTGCTATGTGGTTGCTGAGGTGTTTTGAGTGGTTGTTGTGCGTGTGTTGATAAGCATTTGCTGGGTTGTTCTGAGTGGTTGTGGTTTTGTTGCTATGTGGTTGCTGGGTGTCTTGACTGGTTGTGAGTGTGTTGCTATGTGATTTCTGGGGTGTTTTGAGTGGTTGTGAGTGTGTTGCTATGCAGTTGCTGAGGGGTTTTGACTGGTTGTGAGAGTGTTGCTATGTGGTTGCTGGGTGTTTTGACTGGTTGTGAGAGTGTTGCTATGAGGTTGCTGAGGGGTTTTGACTGGTTGTGAGAGTGTTGCTATGTGATTGCTGGGTGTTTTGAGTGGTTGTGAGTGTGTTGGTATGTGGTTGCTGGGGTGTTTTGACTGGTTGTTGTGCGTGTGTTAAGCATTTGCTGGGTTGTTCTGAGTGCTTGTGAGTGTGTTGCTATGTGGTTGCTGGGGTGTTTTGACTGGTTGTGAGTGTGTTGCTATGTGGTTGCTGGGTGTTTTGAGTGGTTGTGAGTGTGTTGCTATGCGGTTGCTGAGGGGTTTTGACTGGTTGCGAGTGTGTTGCTATGTGGTTGCTGAGGTGTTTTGACTGGTTGTTGTGCGTGTGTTGATAAGCATTTGCTGGGTTGTTCTGAGTGGTTGTGAGTGTGTTGCTATGTGGTTGCTGGGGTGTTTTGACTGGTTGTGAGTGTGTTGCTATGTGGTTGCTGGGTGTTTTGAGTGGTTGTGAGTGTGTTGCTATGCGGGTGCTAAGGGCCTTGACTGGTTGTGAGTGTGTTGCTATGTGGTTGCAGGGGTGTTTTAAGTGGTTGTGAGTGTGTTGTTATGCGGTTGCTGAGGGGTTTTGACTGGTTGTGAGAGTGTTGCTATGCGGTTGCTGGGGTGTTTTGAGTGGTTGTTAGTGTGTGCTTTTGCTATAAGTCAAAAGAGTCCACCCTCCAAGTCTTCAATTAATTTTGTTTTATCATGCACCAGGTGGAAATCTTAAACTAAACACCTTGCCTTACCTCCCCTACAAGACTCATGATTTGAGGATTCATTCATGTCTGAAGCACAAACACTGCAGGATGACGCATACACTGAAGTTCAATGCTTATGGTTAGGAGCTTGTTCAAATCACTAACGGTATGAGCAATAGACTTGGCAAATATCACTGTACATTCTCATGCTAAGAACAAAGTAATCACAAGTAAGCCACAACATGTGGTGTTAGTTCACAAGCTCACTACATGCAAGTTTCACACTCCGAAGATGAAATACTAACCAAGCTTGAGGATTTCAGTAAAGTGCTCCAGATATGATCTATATCCTTAATAGAACAGCTCAAGAAGTCTTGCAGGAGTCTGTCTTCATGCTATTCTGGGGGCTGCTGACCCATAACTTAGAGTGACACATAACAGCTGTTTTGCCCTGACTGACCACTGGATGGGTTCACAGAGTACGTGAATGAGAGAGAGAGGAATTAGAAGAATGAATGATCACAGCTGTTGCTGCTCAGTACAGCTGCTCTACTGAAGCTCTGGCAGCTGTGGTTGCCAGAAATTCATTTAGATATGACAACAATGGCATTACTGGTATTTTGGTAATGTGATATAAAACAGTCACATGTACATAATCGATAAAAAAAGAACTGTAAATATAGAAATAATATATTGTAAAATGTGATGTTTCATCTGTGGCTAAACAATTTAGACTTTTGCCATAAATAAGACAATTCATACTTTTTACCAAAAAATATTTTATTCCTACAATATTTTAAATTAAAACATATTTTATTGGTAAAGCCAATATTGTTTTTCATTATTTTCATCAATCAGGTAACAATTAACATGTTTTTACTGTAGCATTTTTTTCTTTTTGAATAGTTTTTACAGTCAAGAAAGGGACAGCAAGAATGCATGAATACAAGTGGACATGGAGTATGTGAGGTGTAGGAGTGTGTGTGAGTGTCTGAGAAATGGTTGCATAATGTCTGTTGTGCAGCAGACATACAAACAGAGCCTGAGCTAAACAAAGCATGAACTGTTGAGACCTCATGAACAAAACAACAGTCGCTTATTGAGCAATGCTCGCTGGTGACCTGGTCAGGATGACCACAACATTGTAGCCTGTGTTTGAAGATAATAACGTTCTTTAGAAATAAGGTTGTAGAAAAGTTGTGGAAACCTTATTGCACATTATATCATGTCCACAACCAAGCCAGTTTCGAAATGAAATTCTTCTTAATTGCTATTGTTTAATTTTTTTCTTATGTTAAGAATATTTTGTATTCCCAAGAACATCATTTAAAAATGTTTTAATAATTTTTTTCCCTGAATTCTTGAAAAGAATGTTCTTAAAAATAATCATCAATAACCCCTTTAAGTTAAGATAACCTCCAACTTGTCTTTAAAAAGGCGGCCTTTGAGATACTGTTGGGAAGTCAGATTCTTTTCCACATACCTGATCTTTTGAACAATTTGTTTCAATGAAGTAGTTAAAAAAAAAGATTCACCAGTTTTTTTATGTCATCACGTAATGATGTCATTAATGCACGCTATCATCCCTGTGAGTGATATACATGCCCTAAACACTTAAATAAAGCCATGTGTAATGTGTGATTTATGTTTTATTAAATTTGTTATTTAAGAAACTTCCACCTCATTCAAGTCCTCAGTTCACATGTACATCTATCATAGTATATTGTTGACTTGAGTTTTGATCCATTAACTTGTGGATCAGTGTGACACAAGTCGCAAAATGTTTTAAACATTTCAGTTCAATTTGGTAACCGGTTCATCATGTTCACTAAAAATAACCAGTACAATTTGTTCAGGAACCGGACATCACTAACATCAAAGCCATTGATATATTCTTAAGAAAATAATTACATACTTCTTAAGAACATTTTTAGAAACATCCTAATTACTTTGTTGGTGTTGGATTCATAAATAAGAAGATTTCTGTAAATCCGACACCAGATGTAAGTTTAAAGCAGTAGGTCAATGGCACAAAACCAAAATCAGTCAAAGTTTATTGGATGTTTAAAGGGATAGTTCACCCAAAAATGAAAATTTGATGTTTATCTGCTTACCCCCAGTGCATCCAAGATGTAGGTGACTTTTTTTCTTCAGTCGAACGCAAATTATGATTTTTAACTGCAACCGCTGCCGTCTGTCAGTCAAATAATAGCAGTGATTGGGAACTTCAACTATAACAGTAAATAAAACTTGCTTAGACAAATCAAAATTAAAACCTGCGGCTCGTGACGACACATTAATGTCCTATGACACGAAACGATCGGTTTGTGCGAGAAACCGAACAGTTTTTATATAATTTTTTACCTCTAATACACCACTATGTCCAACTTCGTTCAGCTTCCTGTTAGTGAGGTCAAAAAACGCGTTCTGTTGACGGAAGTGATGTCTCGCCCATATACTTCAATGAGAGCGAGACATCACTTCCGTTGTCAGAGCGCGATCAGACCTCACTAGCCGGAAGCTGAACGAAGTTGGACATAGTGGTGTATTAGAGGTAAAAATTATATAAATACTGTTCGGTTTCTCGCACAAACCGATCGTTTCGTGTCTTAGGACATCAATGTGCCGTCACGAGCCGCAGGTTTTAATTTTGATTTGTCTAAGCAAGTTTTTTCGACTCTTATTGTTCAAGTTCCCAATCACTGCTATTATTTGACTGACAGACGGCAGCGGTTGCAGTTAAAAATCATAATTTGCGTTCGACTGAAGAAAAAAAGTCATCTACATCTTGGATGCCCTGGGGGTAAGCAGATAAACATCAAATTTTCATTTTTGGGTGAACTATCCCTTTAATCTACAATTATAGTATGTGGATTTTAGATCAATGAGATTCCACTGTTGGTTTATTGTGTCATGTCTGAATAAATTGAAAATCCTGAAATAATTGTTCAAACCCACACTGTCTATACAGTCATTTTGTAATTGAAGAAATCTGATATTTGTGTTCAGACACTGTGGTCATTATTTATAGGCACATGAGTTGTTACCGTAATGATATACAGTAAGCATCAGCATGACCACAAGAAACATAAGACAGTAGCGGTCATTATAGAAACAGAGAATGGAAAAATGGAAATTTTGCCTCTGCTCACATTCATCCATTCATGATTTCTTGCCACAATACTGAACATATAAACTTATGCATCAAAGTCATTACTGTGTTTTATATATTCATGCATCTGAACAACTCACTGTTTTTAAAATATGTTTCTTATTTATGTTTTAATATATTTATTATTTTTCACCAAAAACATTATTGCAACTTAAAATACCTGTTTTTTATAGTAATATATTTTAAAAAGTAATCTATTCCTGTGATCGAAGCTGGATTTTCAGCATCATTACTCCAGTCTTCAGTGTCACATGATATATATGCTGCATATATGCTGATTTGCTACTCAAGAAACATTTCATGTTATAAATCACTACATTTTTGTGGAAACTGTGTTTTTTATTCAGGAGTTTTGATGAATGGAAAGTTCAAAACAGCATTTATTTGAAATAAAAAATCTTCTTAACATTATAAATGTCTTTATTGTCACTTTGGATCAATTTAATCCATCCTTGCTGAATAAAAGTATTAATATCTTTCAACAACAAAAAACTTACCGACCCCAAACGTTTAAACGTTAAAGAGATAGTTCAGCCAAAAATAAAATTCTGTCATCATTTACTCACCTTCAAGTCGTTCCAAACCTGTATGAATTTCTTTCTTCTGCTGAATGCGAAATAAGAAAGTTTGTAACCAGGCCACTTTGGGGCACCATTGAAAAAAAATACTATGGAAGCCAATGGTGCCCCAGAATTGTTCAGTTTCCCACATTCTTCAAAATATCTTCCTTTGTGTTTAACAGAACAAAGAAGTTCTACAGGTTTGGAACAACTTGAGAGTGAGTAAATGATAGAATTTTCATTTTTGGGTTAACTGTCCCTTTAATGTGTTCAGACCACCGATCACATGCACACAAAAATCTGCTTTAGAACCATAAAGACTGGTGTATGTTAAAAAAGAAAGTACAGTGGTTAAAACAACGTGAGTAACTACAACAAACGACCACAAACTACACAAAGAAACACAATATCATGCAAGAAAATAAACTGTTTTACCTTTTCTGTTTTCGGTACCCAACAGCAACTTCCAGTGACATGGTGCGTTCAGCATCTCTTCTTCTGAGAGACAAACTCTCTCAACACAGTCGCACAGACGCTGCGGAGGCTCAATCCCTCTTTCATCCCTTCAACACTGAATCCTCTGTTTCACCAGTTCACTCGCTCTCTTTTTTTTTTTTTTTTACTTCTGATGTCTGTAGAGTGGCATTTAGCTTCATCTCTGCAAGTAGGACAGAAAAATCACAACTAATTCTCCTGAACAGCAATGGAGAGCAAATGGAGAATTTTTCTAAATTTGCTAGGAGACATTTGTCTCCTCTAGTTTCAGAGGTGATCACAAAAATGTCTCACTTTTTTCTTAAAAGATTGTAATGATCTGATGAGTATAATGAGATAATGAGTCATTATAGGGAACATTATGTAAATTATGAACAGATGTTAATGTTGTCATTAAAATGTCAAAAACACAAATCTACAATTTTAGTTGAAAAGTTTGTGAATGAAAGAAAAATGTTATTTGTCACCTTTTCATCATTTACAGTAAATTCTTTTGTAAAATTTTTTCAGTCTGTGCTGTTATTTTAAAGTATAAATATATGTACACATGATTAATATAATCACACATTAAATTAACCCATAACTGCAAATTGCATTCAGTAACTTCAAAACCGCATGCAGTGTCATTGCACGTCAGCTTCCCTTTTTTACATGATAAATTGAAAAGAACCACCATTTAGGAGACAAACAACTCGACTGAACTGATCTTCTCTCATATAAGACCTGCTGATCATCGTAAGTATTCTCAGCTTGAATCTCGAAAATGTGATTTAAAACAGTGAAACGATTAATAATTGTCTGCTAAAAGGAGTAATGGATTTTCTTTTGCTCTTTTTCATTCAGACCTGCAGCAAGATGTTGCTGTCAGTGGTTTTATTTTTCTGTCTGCTCTCTCTGAAACCAGCGGCTACTGAAGGTACCATATTTTGTCTTAATGAATAGTTTAAACTGATTTTTGTAAGTGTGATTTCGCTTGTATATTTTTGTGGTTTATCTTGCAGTGGGTCTTGATGGTAAAGTGCTTCTGTTTCCAACCAAGACTGCTTCAAGCTATGTTAAACTCACTCCTGAAAAGCCACTGAATCTGACAGCGTTTACTCTCTGCATGCGTGTCGCGACGGAGATCCAGCGGCAGATCATTCTGTTCACCTACCGCACACCCAACCACGATGAACTCAACTTGTGGAGAATGAAAGATGGCCGGTTGACCTTGTATCTTCAGACTAGTAGTTCTGGACCACTTTTCCGTCTGCCTCCTCTCTCCACCTTTCACACTCACCTGTGCGTCACCTGGGACTCTGAGACTGGTCTCTCTGCCCTTTGGGTGGACGGACGGCGCAGTGTGTACCAGCTCTATAGAAAAGGTCACTTAGTTCGTCCTGGTGGCACTGTCCTGCTCGGCCAAGACTGTGATAAAGATATGGGTGCCTTTGATGCAGAGCAGAGCTTTGTAGGAGAAATTACAGATGTGAACATGTGGGATCATGTTCTCTGTGGCAGTGAGATTAAGGCGGTTTATTCAAACCAGGAACCGTATGTGCCGAAGGGAAACGTGCTCAACTGGAACACCATCAAATATGAGATTATTGACAATGTTCAAGTGGTGCAAGATAAATGATTCTCATCAGCTGTAATCTTACACAGTTGTGTCTATAATCTGTTTTTCTGTTTTAATGACTTGTAAAACTGTAAGGGCTAACAAATAAATTTCTCTCAGCATTACAACTGCAGTGTCCGTGCATAATTCCGAAAAAAAGTTTTAAAAATGTTCTCAATTGCTTAACCTCAGTCTAGTAACTGGTAATGTTTTCTCGCAAAAAAAGTATGATATATATAATTTTTTTTTTTTTTTTTTTTTTTGCCAAAGTTTACTTCACAAAAACTCTCTGATGTTATTTACCAGTTATATATACTTATGCTGAAGCCATCAGTCTGTGTTGCTTTAAAAGGTTTAACAAGGTAATTCATGGTGAAGAACTACACTACCCATGATCCCGCAGAGAAATATCCACCAATCAGAGAAATAGAGCTCTGAAGTGACTGTCTCCCATAAAGCACTGCTATTGACATAATCAGTCTCCATGTGGTTCTGAATGACTTCTATATTAGATTATTTTGCACTAAACTTATATTGTAGCTATAATCCACGACAAAAACATTATTTGCAAAGCTATGTAGTTCATTTCTGCATTAAAGGCTATGAAAAAATGACCTTTGAGCATTTACATTTTTGACAGTGACTCTATTGACTTCCACAGTAGGAAAATGTACAACTATCTGGTTGCCAAGATAAATCTAACCTCGATTTTAAATCTCTCAAGATATCAGCAGAAGAGGATTAAACAACTAAGAGCATTACAACTTCACTTATTAGGAGTACGTTTCCCATTCAGTGACATAATTTGCTGCTTAACTACCATAGATAACATGGTTGAAGAACTAGCTAATCATAATTGTTATTGTTTCCCCGAAACCGTATTGTCACAAATTTGTTGTGTGCACAGCAAAATCCCATCTACAGAAGTTCTTATTGAGAATTTTAGTTGAATTTAGTTAGTCTTGACCCTTGACTTTTTAACATTAGTTTTTCCTTCTAATTTTAATCAAAAACAAAATTATCAAAAGATACAGAGCATCAAGATTTAATATTTGAAGATACAATGAAAGTGTGTATTTATGAAATACTTTATTTTAGCTTTTATATTGTTGCTGTATAAAAGTAGCCCACTTAAATAATCCTGCTGTGTTTTATTTTACAGTACTGTATACAAATACAAGTATGGTCCATTGCTTTTGAGTTAATGCCATAAATTAATAATTGCTATGTTTTTTCTTAGTTATTTACTTTTGAGTTAATGCCATATATGCTTGCATGAAATGCTATGTTGTGCAAACTGCAACTCAGAATGATGTTGCATCTTGTGTGTAATTGAAACAAAATGAGATGTGCAGAATGTTGTGAAAGTTGAAGTTCATGAACTGCTTGTATCTAACCACAAAGATTAACTTTAAGATTGCCTTCAGTGAAGAAGAGGAGGAGTGCTAGAAGAAGACAACAGCGTAAATGACAGAGGAAGAACATCTGGATTCATCATGAGATACAGAGACTGATACAATTACAACAGGAAGATTGGAAAGTTGGAATTTCTAAAAATTCATCTTTAGTACTTCTTAAGAACATCTAAGTGTACTCAACTGTGCTATTTTGAGACAGCATTAAATATGAACTAAAATATGCTTTTAACATACTATCTCTGTATTTAAAAAATATATATTTAATTACCACTTGTAGTACACTGTGGGTTCAAATGTACTATAAGTATCTAAATACATTTTTTAAATACAGAGATAGTATATTAAAAACACATTTAAGTTTGTATTTAATGCTGTCTCAAAATAGTTGAGTACACTTAGATGTTCTTAAGATTATCTTAAGTAGTAGCCTACTAAAGAAGAATTTTTAGTATTTTAAGTACAAAATTAGTGCACAAAAATAGAGCACTTTAAGTATATTATAGAAATGTACTTTTTTTTTCACCTGGGAACAACAGTTGCTTATTGAATGATGCCCACTGCTGATCTGGACAGGATGACCACAATATTGTAGCTTGTGTGTGAAGATGAGTTATTGGTTTGTGCTCATGATTATTATTGTCCATTACACATTATAATGACGATTGTTGTGTAACACAGCTTAGAATTCAGCTATATAATAAACAGAAGGAAAGGAATATAATTTTCAAATAATTATAATTTTAATAAAATGCTGAGAGTTTTTAACAAAAAGTCATTGTAGTTTAAAATAATAAATTGATAAAATGACAAATTGCTTAAAGGTGCTAAAGAGGATGTTTTGTTTTATACATTTTTGCAATATTACTTGAAACTGTCTTTACTAACTGATAAAAGACTATTTATTAGGTGTACTGAAAGGAATAATATTAATATACATCATCTGTGCACGAGGTAGGGCCTTAAAAACATCAGCCAATCGTTTGGCCCTCTGGCTGCGCGCTCCAGTAACTTTCCACACTCCACAGGCGCCGCATGCAATGTTTTTGTCAGGAGACAGGAATAACAACTGCAGATTATGAGTATATATCACCTGCGGTGAGTCCGACATAATGAATCCAAAAAACACGACACAGCGAATGCCGGTGGTAAACACTCGTGTTCCAATACTCGTGCACGAGTTTTGGGAGGCGTTCACTCGAAAAAGCTGTGAAGGAGAGGGGTTGTTCTTATGGATGCGCTCATTTCAAAAACTCACTAACAGTCTGGTTTCTCAGTTGACGAAAAGATCCTCTTTAGCACCTTTAAGTGACATTCAGTCTAAACTGAAACTGCGCGTGACGTCATTGAGACGAGACGCGGGATCAGCGAGAGATACACGCGTTGCTGATCGCGAGAGAAACCACAAAGACAAATCTGTGGCAAATATCTAAATAATCCTTACTAATATTCAAATAACATGATGCATAGCTGCCAACACGCATTTTGAGTAGCGGGTACGCATTTTGACCTCAAAGTACGCTGGTACGATTAGTCACTCAAAAACTACGCAAAAACCCGGTGACTCCTCTGTGCGCGCGTAGTACTCAAATCCAGCAATAGAAGAGTTCGACCAATCATAGTGCTGGGTTCATTTCCTCAAATAGCAAGCGGGGATGATTGACAAATGCGTACGGCCTATCAATAAAAAGAGACTGCAAATCGACAGGAACACAAAATCCCGCTCGATCCTCCTTCCACTCCCGCCGTCTCAGTGACTGAACTCTCAAGCGAGGACAGCACATTCACTCACTTTTAACTCTAAGGTAAACGGGTATAAAATGATCAAGTAATGTTGAACAACAAATCTAAATAAAATTGAAATCGCTTTATGGCTTAGTGATTATGAAAATGTTGTGATGTGTGACTGACTGACAAGCACGAGTCTGGAGAAACAGGCGTTTGTTTATTCTTAGTGTTGAGAAACATAGCCTAACATGTGTTGGGTTATTGTGTTAATACTACTAAAGTAACTAATTATGTTACATAGCCTACTTGTTTTGTATGAAATCTAGCACATTAGTTACGGATTTAAAACTACCGTTGTCTCAGCTGCGCTAGCTCTCTCTCGTAAACACAAACGCGCGCGCACACAGAGAGGTAAAATGAAAATTGCCATGCTTGGTTTAAAATTTGTTCTTGCTTGTGTTATTTTTTGTCAGAAAACATTTTTAATTATCCATCCGAGTTTTTAAGATTCGGTAAATGACGGATGCTTTAGTTAACACAACCCCTCGTTATCGTCGGACTAACTTCTACTTGATATTCGTGAATACTCGATGCGTTTTGCTGTTATTAGTCCTTTCTATTAATTGTCAACAGTTTTCTATAAATATGTTTGTATAGAGTGCCCCAGGGATGATGCATTTTTGTAGGCAAAACCCGGAAGCGAGTTAGCATTTTAGGACTTCCGGTTCCAACGAAATTGATAGATGAATGTGTAGTGTATATTCTGTTGTTCTAAAGGAAATAGTGTGTAAATGCTTTTGAAACTAAAGACGCAGGTTTTTTTGTGTGATTGGATCGAACCCTTCAGACACCGAGATGGCGAGCCTCCCAATCGAACTACTGTTGATTTGAGAGAAATCCTGTGCATGTCCATGGATTGGTGCTTTCTACTGATCAGGTGGAATCCATTGCATTGCGTATATTCTGATCTGTAGGATCTGACTTTTCTGTTGTCGATTACTTCGCACTATTGACTGTTGAAACACAGCTTTCGTCTACACTAAGAGACTTTTGCACACACACTAACATTTTTCCACTTTGGATGACGAAGGAACATTCATTTATACACAGACTGAGAAGTTATTGACTGTTATATTGTTTGAAGAGTTTGAATTGTTTTCAGAATGTTTCGAATTGAACTACTGTGATATTGTAATTTTCTTTTCTCATTTATATTGTTTTAATTTGGGTTAACCTTTTTCTATGAGTGAAATATAAAAGCGTTGAACAAAAAACTGAAAACCCAGATAAGAAAAGCTCTTATTAAACTTAAAGTTAGTGAAACCGAATATCTATAATCCAAAAATTAGAAAATAAACAACTGAAACATAAATCAAATAACTAGAGGCAAATATGAGAAAAGCTATTTAAATAGTGAACAGAGCTGAAAGATATCAAAAAGAACGGGATTGAAAAGAACAACCATTTCATTTAGTTTTATTTATTTTTATTTAATTGTTGTTGTGAATGTGTTACATTTGCTTCCATTATTATCTTTGCACAAACAAAATACATTGAGTCATTTTCAGTTACTGTCTGTGTCCTTGTGTGCCTTACCCTCCTGTAACGAACCTAATCACTGGTCCAATATCAGGTGCTTAGAGCGACCTGTCCCTGTTACAGAAACTTCTGTTACACTTGACACAACATTTTGCTGAGTTCAAGAACAATTTTTTTCTTAAGAAAATATTTGAAAACTTAATATTTTAATTAACTTAAGATTATTATTATTTTTTTAAAGCAAACAGATGCAATGTGATAAGCTTCCAAGAAAAGTAAGTTGTCAATGGCACAAATCCAAAGTCAATCAAAGTTTATCTCTTACCGTGAACTAAATGATTTGCAAAGTACAGTTACTGTTTGTGGAAAGGGTGAGGCACCACTCTCATTTTATTGTGCCATGTTATTGTGGGGGGTTCAGTTGAAATGATCTCACATAGGACACCTGACAGACAGAGGACATCAAAATGGAAATTATAAGGCTCACCAGACAATGTATGCGTAAAAGTCATGAATGTATTTATGCATTCATGTGTCTGAAACAACCCAGTCTCTCATTCACCATTAAATACATACTGAATTCCACATTTGTGTGTAAATGAGTGAATTCAGGCAGTCTACAATTTGTGTATGATGTTCCAGTCATGTTGTGAATAATGAAAATCAAACAAAAAAACAAATTCAGGTACACTATCAAATGTTTGGGGTTGGTAGATATTTTTGAGCGTTTTTGAAAGAAATGTCTCCTGCTCACCAAGACTGCATTTATTTGATTAGAAATGCTGTTGAAGCAGTTAAAGAAAATCTTCTATTAATATATATTTTAAAATGTAATTTATTCCTGTAATGCAAAGCTGAATTTCAGTATTTCAGTGTCACATTATCCTTCAAAAATCATTCTGATATGTGTAAGGTGCTTGCTGTGTTCCTGACCCTTGACGTTTAATTAATTTAACATTTCTGTATTGATAAAGCAGGTCAGCATACTTGTGACCATAAAATAGAACATAACCCTAAACTCATATCGGGAACCTTGAACTACAGCACTTTCATTATCGAAAGAGAACGTTTTAGGAACGTTCCTAATGTTCTGTAAAGGTTTGGATTTTGTCACTTTTAGAGAACATCGCCTTCTATGTCGGTGTACGCTATGACCCAGCCAACACAGCATGGTGGGGCTCAGATGGGTGTCACCTGGGCAGCCTAACTGGGGCCCAGACATTTTTGTCCATAGTTTTCATGGAGGCCCCACATGGGTTAGCCCAGAAGAACTGAACACTGCTCAGTGTGCACACTACAGGCTGTTAAATGTAACACAGAAACATGCTGGAGTTAATGAGATAATTAGGTGATAACGAGCAGAATCACTGAAGAACAGAGAAACAACAAGAACTACGACTTCAGCTATAGCCTTCGATGAAATCAACTGAAGATAAAAGACATTAAATCACTGAAGATCTGATTAAACATCTCCACAAACAGCATTACCAGCTTCACTTATTACTAACCAGACTGACTTTATTTCTGACATTCATCTACAAAAGTTGTTATTGAGAATTACCAGAGGTTTAGATGTTGATGATTTGTTGAAAATAGTGGTTTGATGTCACCGTGATCAAGGTCAGCACTTACTTCAGTTAGGCAGTTTGACTCTTAACTGTTTTAACGTTTCTCTTGCTGTTCGTTATGGCAAGAAAAATAAGAAAACAATGTGGTCAGTTGCTAAATTATAAAACTATAGTCATTTAGTGGCTTAATTCACTGATCTAATGACTGAGCTTGTTATGAGCAAAATGTGATTAACTTTGTGCTGGATCGTTTCTTGAATTATAATAAAAAATGTTTTAATCAGAAAGATTGAAAAATACATTGCTTATTAAACACTTCAAACCTCCTGCAAGGTTCACTTACACACAGACATCAAGAATCAGCATATGATTCTCAACAATGGTGACATGCTTCATGCTGCAATGCATTCTGGGAGCCATGGATGAGTTTTGTAGGAGGCACCCAGAATGCATTGCAGCATGAAGCATGTCACCATTGTTGAGAATCATACGTTGATTCTTGATGTCTGTGTGTGAATACAGTTTCAAGGGTGTTTTAATTTACATTTTGTTTTTCAGATTTATTCTTCTGCTCTGATTTTGTACCTTTTTTTTTTTTAAGGTGTTCTGGAGAAGGTCCAGCTAGGGATGTGCGGTACCACTTATTTTGTTTTTGATACGATACAGATACTTTAAAGGCCAAAATCGCTGACATCGATACTGATACGATACCTCTAATCTGAATTTAAGTTATTAAATTATTAATAATTTAAGTTCTTAAATTATTGAATTACTTTGAGTAAAATGGGTAATGGTACCCACTTAACATTATATTTGAAAAGTATTTTAACATTCAATACGCCTTAATTTGCAATTTATTAGATTATATTTTTGTTTACACATGGTTAAAATGTTTATTTGTAGTGGTAACCATGGAAATCTACAAATACTATATGCTTTGCAGAGGTGGAAAGTCCAGGGGTCAGAAAGTAAAAGTCCTGCCATATTTTTTTTTTCCACTCACTGAAGCAGTGTTAAAGTTAATGAGATAATTAAGTGATTAATTGAGTGATGATTGAGCATTATTGAAGACACCTGATGATAACAAGCAGAATCACCAAAGGAGAAAATCACAATTTTTAAGTTACCATCATCGAGGTCAGGGTTTGTTTTAGTTGAGCTCTCGACCCTTGACTTTTTAACATTAGATTTTACTTGGGCAGTTTCAACTGCATTAAATCCAACCTGACAAGCAAAGTTTAAACATGATCAGGTGGTGTTGGTTATGTTTTCATATAATTATTTGATCTGAATCACTGATCTCATTTAGAGCCAAATCTCTGAGTTAGATTTACATTGATTACAGCAGCACTGTGATTCTACAGCGCAAGATCCAGGTTTTTTTTTTTTCCCAAAATAATTCAAAAGTTTCATCAAAAGTTCTTAGAAAAAAAAGGCTCATATTTAGACACACATATCAAGAATCTGCCTGTGAATCTCAACAATGGTGAAAATAATTAAGAATGTTGCAGTGCATTCTGGGTGCTACCAATCAAAATTCATCCACGGCTCCCATCATGCATTGCTGCATGAATAAATTATGAGCTTAATTGTTTTAGTAATTTTCTTTATTCTCACTATTTTGTTTTTTGCTGTTTTTATGGGACTTTTTAGTAGCTTGTTTTCTAATGTTCAGAGTTGATCTGTTGATCAGAATATGTTGCTTGTCACCGTCGTTGAGATTCACAGGCTGATTCTTGATGTCTGTGTGTGCCTAACAGAAAGAGTTTTTTTTTTTTTTTTAATCAGAACAACTTTTAAGAAATCCTTATTTTATCGATAAAGCTGATCTCCTGTTTAATCACAGTGCTGCTGTAATCAATAATGTAAATCTAACTCAGAGATTGGGCTCTAAATGAGTTCAGATCAAATAATGATTATGTGAAAACATAACCAACAATACCTGACCATCTTTTCTCTTTGCTTGTCTGGCTGTTATAACTCAATTACAACAACCCAAACAAATTCTAATATTAAAACGTCAAGGGTCAAGAGCTCAACTAAAGCAAACCCTGACCTCTGTGATGGTATCTTAAAAAAATGTGATTTTCTCCTTTGGTGATTCTGCTTGTTATCATCAGGTGTATTCAATAATGCTCAATCATCACTCAATTAATCACTTATTTATCTCATTAACTTTAACATCGATTCAGTGGGTGGGAAAAAAAATATGGCAGGACTTTTACTTTCTGACCCCTGGACTTTCCACCTCTGATGCTTAGCTGAACTATGGTCACTGTAGTAATGGTTCAGTTTCATAAGGGACTGCCAGTGACAGGCTGTTGCACCCATAAAATGCAAACTTTGTATTCTGACACTGTACAGAACATCAATATGAACTTTTAATGTTCAATTTAAATAAATGTAATTGCAAAAACTATGTAGGCTACTATTTCATTTAGTTTTTTTTCAACATATTATGTTGTTCTGTCTGCTGTTAAGCACTGTTCAGGGCTGCGTCTCCCAAAAGCATCAATGGTTTCTTACAATATTAAACACATGCAGCTGTTTGAATGTGTCGGCAGTGAGCGAACGCTCTCTGTGATTGATTGGTTCTGACTTGCAGCATTTGCATGTTCAGATGAGCAGGAAAATACTTCTACTACACAATTATTCGCTAACATAGGTTATTTGTCTAATTCAATGCATATTGTATGCATTAAATTTATTGTTAATTAAAAAAAAATCACTGGTAAAAAAAAAAAAAAAAAAAAAAGTATCGATATTTTTATTTGAGTGTCGATACTTTCGATACTCAAATTCAGTATCGATGTACCCATCCCGAGGTCCAGCACCAAATTAATATTGTTTTTCATATAAAGCTCACTCATTAGATCAGTGAACAAAGCCATAACATGATGACAATTAGATTCATATCATTGAACAGCTAAACCTCTGGTAATTCTCAATAACAACTTTTGTAGATGTTTGTCAGAAATAAAGTCAGTCTGGTTAGTAATAAGTGAAGCTGGTAATGCTGTTTGTGGAGTTGTTTAATCAGATCTTGAGTGATTTAATGTATTTTATCTTCAACTGATTTCATCGAAGGTTGTGGTTGAAGTAAGTCATAGTTGTTTCTCTGTTCTTCAGTGATTCTGCTCGTTATCACCTAATTATCTCATTAACTCCAGCATGTTTCTGTGTTACATTTAACAGCCTGTAGTGTGCACACTGAGCAGTGTTCAGTTCATCTGGGCTAACATATGTGGGGCCTCCATGAAAACCGTGGACAAAAACATCTGGGCCCCACCATGCTGTGTTGGCTGGGGATAGATCAAATAAAACACATGAAACATGATTATATTGATCTTGTGAGTTGTCATTATAGGGAAATGATATCATTATAATGTCAATAATGCAGGACACGTTGACTTCCCCTTTCCAGGTTAAAATGAAAAAAATAAAAAAGATGACTGAGGCTCATACGTGAATCTGGGCTAAACCCAATCTGCATATAAATACTCGAGACACTTCTAGTCATGATCATCTGTGAGACAAACATCTGTCCTGATCTGATCTTCTCTCTGATATCACCTGTTGAACATCGTAAGTATTCTGTCTTTGGTGTCTGTCTCTTAAAACTGACTGTTGAAATGTAACGTTCAAAACTTTACTCAGCTTTCCTGTAGCTCAGTGGTTAGAGCATAGCACTAGCAATGCCAAGGTCTTGGGTTCGATCCCAGGGATTACACATACTCAGATACAAATATATAGTATAATGCAATGTAAGTCGCTTTGGATAAAAGCATCTGCCAAATGCATAAATGTAAATGCAAAACACTGAAGCAGTGAATAATTTGTCTGTTAAAAGGAGTAATGGATTTTCTTTTGCACATTTTCCTTCAGACCTGCAGCAAGATGTTGGTTCCAGTGGTTTCATTTTTATGTCTGCTCTCTCTGACAGCAGCGGCTGCTGAAGGTACCGTATTTTACAAGTTTACGGATTGGTATGAGCAGGATTTTGTGTGTCTAGAAATTATGATGTTTTATCTTGTGTTTTGTCTTGCAGTGGGTCTTGATGGTAAAGTGCTTCTGTTTCCAACCAAGACTGATACCAGCTATGTTAAACTCACTCCTGAAAAGCCACTGAGTCTGACAGCATTTACTCTCTGCATGCGTGTCGCGACAGAGCTCCAGGGCGAGAGGGAGATCATTCTGTTCGCCTACTGCACAACCAATGACGACGAGCTCAATATGTGGAGAGAGAAAGATGGTCGTGTCTCTTTCTATATTCAGTCTACTAACGATGCAGCATTTTTCCGTCTGCCTCCTCTCTCCACCTTCCAGACCCACCTGTGCGTCACCTGGGACTCTGCGACTGGTCTTTCTGCCATGTGGGTGAATGGAGAGCGCAGTTTGTTCCAGCTCTATAGAAAAGGTCACTCAGTTCGTCCTGGCGGCACCGTCCTGCTCGGCCAAGACTGTGATAAATATGTGGGTGGCTTTGATGCAGAGCAGAGCTTTGTAGGAGAAATTACAGATGTGAAAATGTGGAATTATGTTCTCCCTGGCAGTCAGATTAAGGCGGTTTATTCAAACCAGGAACCGTATGTGCCGAAGGGAAACGTGTTTGACTGGAACACCATCAAATATGAAACCAGGGGAAATGTGATAGTGGCTGAAAATAACTGACTCTCATCAGTTTTAATGTCACACACATTGTCATCCACACAGTTGTGTCAATCTTTATGATCTGTTCATCTGTTTTAATCAGTTACAAGCTGTAAGGGCTATCAAATAAATTTTTCTCAGCATTACAACAGTGTCTGTGTGTAATTTGGAACAAAGAGTTGAATGTTGAAAAGGGGGTTTTACTGGTTTAAATCTTAAATTTGCACATTCTCTCTAATGTCAAGAAACTATACTGTTCTTTGAGCTGTATATATACCATGAGCTCAGATGTTCTTTATCAGTTCATCTGTGATATATACCTGCTCAGCATGCATTACTTCATCTTAATTTTTTTATAAACATTTAAAGGGATACTCCACCATTTTTTCATATTAAACTATGTTATTCCCTTAACTAAGACGAGTTGATACATACCTCCCTCGTCTCAGAGCGTGTTCTAAATCGCTCTGTCTTGCGGCGAAACTTTGTTAGCACTTAGCTTAGCCCAGTTCATTCAATTGGGGCCAAGCAGAGAAGCTACCAAACACCTCCACGTTTTCCCTATTTAAATACAGTTACTCAAGTAGTGTAACTCGACATAGGACGGTGACACAAAACAAAACGTTGCGCTTTTCTAAGTGTGTAAAATGGATAACTATATTGTATGGCGGAATACCATAGCAAGTGCTCGGGAGCACTTTGACTTAAGCAGTAATATCTTCACTCCACTCCCTCTCCTGTAAAAGTCACGTTGAAATGAGAGGGAGCGGGGGCCGGTGAGAGGACTTTTCACGAGTGAAGATATTACTGCGGCAAGTCAAAGTGCTCCTGAGCACTTGCTATGGTATTCCGCCATACAAGTTATCCATTTTACACGATTTGAAAAACAAACGTTTTGTTTTGTGTCACCGTCCTAGGTCGAGTTACACTACTCGAGTAACTGTATTTAAATAGGGAAAACATGGAGGTGTTTGGTAGCTTCTCTGCTTGGCCCCAATTGAATGAACTGGGCTAAGCTAAGTGCTAACAAAGTTTCGCCGCGAGACAGAGGGATTTAGTGCACGCAGAGGTATGTATCAACTCGTCTTAGTTAAGGGAATAACATAGTTTAATATGAAAAAACGGTGGAGTATCCCTTTAAGTGCAATTCCTGGTGAAGAACAACACTAGCCATGATCCTACAGAGAAATGTCAGCCAATCAAAGAACCAGAGCTCTGCAGTGACGCCCACTCCCATTTATCATACTGCACTGCGAGTGATGTAATCGAGTCAGTCTCCTTACACTAGTAAACTACACATCTGATTAAGATGTGCATGTTACAGTACATACACATTCTATAATTATAATCAACAAGTTTAAGTCAATAGATTTATATTCTCAGTATTTGTTTTATTGCATTATTTGCAGTGTGTCATGGTATTGTCATTCATACCTTCATTAAATTGTACCGAAAAAAAATTACCTATGTAAATTACTTATGTATTTTTCATAATTTTTCATATTTTTTTATGATTTTTTTAAAATCGTTATAATGTGAAAAACAACAAAATTAACAAAAATTATGTGGAACATCAAGACTTCAGATTTACGAGCGTACTTGAAAAGTTTATGAACAGAGGTAGGTAGTCCAGGGGTCAGAAAGTAAAAGTCCTGCCATATTTTTATTCCACCCACTGAAGCATTAATGAGATAATTAAGTGATTAATTAAGTGATGATTGAGCATTATTGAAGACACCTGATGATAACAAGCAGAATCACCAAAGGAGAAAATCACAATTTTTAAGTTACCACCATTGAGGTCAGGGTTTGTTTTAGTTGAGCTCTTGACCCTTGACTTTTTAATATTAGGTTTGGTTTGGCCTGTTTTAACTGCATTAAAACCAACCAGACAAGAAAAGTTAAAAGATGATCAGGTGTTTTCTCATTTAGAGCCCAATCTCTGAGTTAGATTTAAATTATTTATTTCAATTATCGCTCTATTAATCACTTATTTATCTCATTGATGATAATAATATGGCAGGACTTTTACTTTCTGACCCCTGGACTACCCACCTCTGTTTATGAACGCATGCAACAAGACCAATTTATTCAATTTTAGCTTTTAGGTAGTTCACTGACAGTATTTCATTTTATAGTATAAATATAAGAACACATGGTCCACTAAATGAGTGGTAAAAATGGCAATTTGAAAAATGTTCAGCATGTCACTGCAGGCTCATATAATCCAGCTCTACCACTGATGGAGTTACTATGAAAGAAAGACCCTCCTCGTCAAGATCATTTAGTTTAGAAGACAAACCAATCTCTCAGATAATACCATCTGAACATCCAAATTACAGATGTGAAAATGTGGGATTATGTTCTCTCTGGCAGTCAGATTAAGACGGTTTATTCACATCACAAACCGTATGTGCTGACCCAGCTGGCACAGATAAATGGGGCTCAGATGATTGTCACTTGGGCTGTCTAACTGGGGCCCAGCCAGTTTTGTCCACAGTTTCCATGTAGGCCCCACATGGGTTGGGAAACGTGTTTGACTGGAACACCATCAAATATGAGACCAATGGAAATGTGATAGCCGTGCAAGATTACTAATTATGATCCATTGTAACATCACATACCCATTGTACAAAGCTTTAAATGCTAATCATTTTTTTCCTTGAGCATTACGACTGCAGCGCATGTGCTTAATTTGGGAAAAGACTGTTGAAAGTTTTACTGAAGTTCACCTGAATAGGACGTCTGGAGAATGTGGTCAATTATATTGATATTTTGTCTTCCAGTAATGTCCAAAAATCTACATTCTGAATCTTTCTGAATCTGCACTTTAAAGTAAAAAAATGTGTTGGCGGTTTAACAGTAAACAGGAAATTACATCACAGAGAAGACCCCAGACCTTCAAGTTTGTCAAGCCCATGTAGAAGGCGATGTTCTTGTGACCTTGCGCAAGGTTGCCTAAAAGTTCTCTAAAGGTGATGAAAATTCTGAACCTTTACAGAACATTAGGGATGTTCCTAAAACGTCCTCTTTTGGTAATGAAAGTGCTGCAGTTCAAGGTTCCTTATATGACTTTAGGGGACCGTTCTATTTTGGTTATGTTACAAATAGGACATTTAGGAACTAATCTTCTCTTCCACAATTTCAGTCCAGTGCTGTCCTACAGATAGTTATGATCACATACAAATCTCTAAAAAATATAACCGTATTGATTTATTAAAATGCAGTTACACTTCTAAGATGACCATATTTTTAATTTCTGAATCTGCATTTTAAAGTACAAAATGTGTACATAACACAGGAGATGACACCAGACCTTCAAGATTGTAAAATATGGTGCTGCTGGAGGCCTGACCTACCCTGTCCTGATCCTCCATCCTAGAGAGACAATAGCAATGGACACAGAATGAATAATCAATAACTGTTGAGCTGTTCAGGTTAGCTGACTTGCTGTTACCCATCTGTTTTGATTTAAAGGACACTGAGATTTTGATTCATTGAGGTAGTAGTGCTGCTAGACGATCATTGGCTCAGGTTTAGAAAGGCTTGCCCACATAAAAGGGGTTCTGGGATGCACTCCAGTGCTCTGTTTAAAGCTATCACCCTGTAGCCCAAGACTAGTTGCCCTCTGAAGCTATGCAGGGTTAAGACTGATCAGTACTTGATGGGAGACCTCTAGGGAAACTATAGGTTGCTGCCGAGAGAGGTCAGCAGGGGGTGCTCACCCTGTGGTTTGTGTGGGTCCTAATGCCCTAGTATATTGATGGGGACATACTGTCAAAAAATACTGTCCTTTAGATGAGATGTTAAACCAAGGACCTGAAAAAGAGTAGGGGTTGTTTCTCCTCTCCACCAATAAGCTGGTGTGTGGTGAGCATTCTTGCACAATATGGCTGCCGTCACGTTATCCAGGTGGATGCTGCACACTGTGGTGGTTGAGGAGATTCCCCCCTTCAACGTGAAAAGCGCTTTGAGTACAAAGAAAAGCACTATAAAAATGTAACAAATTATTATTTTATGCCATATTTTTGGCAATATATTTAAAAATAATATTTATATTTAAAATATATTTTCAAACAGTATAAATACAAAAAAAATTTATTTAAACAAAATATAAAATAATACAAACAGGATTACATTTTATGGGTCCTTGGCAACAAAAAGTTAGAAAATATTATTTCTACATCATTGACTGAGCAACTCTGGCTCAGCAAGGTCAAACATGTGTACTGAGAAAAAAAGGGTTACAGACCCTGCTTTTGTTAATCATTTCCTTTTTTTCACCCTATGTTTGACTACACTGAACCACAGTTGCTCAATAAATCACCTCACAGTCTTACACTTATCTGTTCTCTTGCTGTCAGAGCATATGTACTGTAACATGCAAACTAAATTTTTTACATTTGAAGATAATGTGAGTAGTGCGTTCCTGTGCAAAACTCATTGCTGGGGTCTTCTGAGTGTTTTAACTGAGTTGCTATGCTGTTGCTAGGGTGTTCTGAGTGTGTTCTTATGTAGTATGTTCTGAGTGTGTTGCTATGTGGTTGCTGGGGTTTTCCAAATGGTTGTGAGTGTTGCTATGCAGTTGCTGGGGTGTTCTAAGTGGTTGTTACTAGTGTGTTGCTATGTGGTTGCTGGGGTGTTCTGAACAGTGTTGCGGTAACGCATTACAAGTAACTTGAGTTACGTAATCAGATTACTTTTTCAAGTAACTAGTAAAGTAACGCATTACTTTTTCAATTTACAACAAAATATCTAAGTTACTTTTTCAAATAAGTAACGCAAGTTACTTTTCACATTTATTGACTGACAGCTCTCCTGTCCCCATATTGAGAGAAATAAAGTGCAGAGGATGTTGTGTGCGCTGTGTAAGCATGATGGTTATTGTAGTTTTAGACTAAATGTGAACATGCATTTACTCATCACACTTGCACAAAAACATTCAGTATTCCTCAAAATGAATAAAAACAGTGAAATGCAATCTCAGAATTTTTGCAAACCTGTAAACTATCTTAAATTACACAAATATACTTTATGTATTTAATCTCAATTATTAAGCAAATATCTTTGCTGCTGATCTTCAATATACCTAATTCAACCATACTAATAAGCAAAAATACTTTAGATTAGATTTAGAAATAAGAACTAGAACTTCGTCTGTATCCTATTCTTCTTTAATGCAGAATGGCAGCACAGCTGAAAGATTTGTTTGAGCTGTGCCCTCTACTGTACAGGTGTAAATATGCATTTCCTTCAGCCTGAAGCTTATTCATTTCACTTTTGGTGTGAAAGGGCCTTTTTGCCAAAAATAGAACTTTTTTGTTGTTATTAAGAAACAAACAAGCAAGCCCAGCCCCGGTGAGAAAAAGTAACGCAAAAGTAATGTAACACGTTACTTTTCATAAAAAGTAATGAAGTAACGCATTTAGTTACTTTTTTAGGGAGTAACGCAATATTGTAATGCATTACTTTTAAAAGTAACTTTCCCCAACACTGGTTCTGAATGATTGCGTGTGCTGCTATATGCTGTTGCTGGGGTGTTTTTTGAAAGGTTCACTGTAAAAAAAATCCCGTTGTTTCTACGGAAAAATACCGGCAGCTGTGGTTACCAGAACAATACTGTAAAAATGACATCAAACCGTAAACATACTTACGGAGTTACATGTGAATTTTACATTTTAAATATGTATATTTAACATTGGATTTCAGTACACTGTAAAAAAAAATCCCAGTAAAATTTACGGTAAAATAACATATTTCATTAACTGATATAATGTTAATTTACCAACCTAATGAAGTACTAATATCTGTTTTGTACCTTTATAATACACTGACAGTCACCAATCACAGTGGTGATAAGAGTCACATGATGAATCAAAGTTCATCACAAGCAGCTTTTCCATAAGCTGAGGAGGACAATACTAACATATAGAAGGTGCACACAGTGTTATTCACACACACACTAAACACCATCATGGTAACATGCATGGAATTTTAAAAATGCAATAAACATTAATTTAACAACATTAGATGTAACATAAAACCCTAATGTACATAACTGATTAGAAAAAATGAGAAAAACTAAGAAGAAACAGAGTTATTTCAACAAAAATATATCAAATGTGAAGTGTCACGCAGGGAATTGTGGGAATGTCAATTTATGGTTTTTCACTGTAAATTTTACAATGAATTGTTATTTTTCACTTCCAAAAACTGTGAATTTAACGGTATTTTACCGTAAAATTACATTAAATGTACCGTTAGATCTATTACAGTTATTCACCGTATATAGTACGGAAACTTTCTGTAAACCAATTAACAGTTTTTCACCGCAGCATTTTTACAGTCTTTTACTGTTAAAATCACGGTAATTTTTTACAGTGTTGTGAATGTGTGTTGCTATAAGTCAAAAGACTGTACCCCTGAGTTTCTGATTAATCTTGCTTGCAGGTGAAAATCATAGAACACATAGAGCTTTCATCAGCAAGAAACATGATTTGAGGAAACATTAATGCCTGAAGCACAAACTCTGCAGGATGACGCACACACTGTTCAAATAACTAACCCTAAGTATGAATAGTAATAGTGCAGTTTAATAGTAAATGTTGTTTGACTTAGCAAACATCACTAATGGAAAGTACATTCTCATGCAAAGAGTAATCACAAGAACTAACATGGTGTTAGTTCAGAAGCTCACTACATGCACAAGTTTCAAACTCTGTGGATGAAGTACTAGCCCAGCTCAAGGATTTCAGCTAATAAAGTGCTCCAGATATGATCAATATCCTTACAATATCCTTTAATAGAAAAGCTCAAGAAGTATTGCAGGAGTCTGTATTCATGCTATTCTGGGTGATGCAGACCCATAAGAGTGACATTATAGCAGCTGTTTTGCCCTGACTGACCGCTGGACGGGTTCACAGAGTACGTGAGAGAGTAGAATTAGAAGAATAAGATCACAGTTGGTGCCATACAATCAAATAACCTCAAAGCCTGTCATTTACTTCTTAAGAAAAAAGATGTTCTTAAAATAAATATTTTAAAATGTTTTAGGAGCATTCATATGAACTTCTTAACTTTTCTTTAGGATATATTTAACCCTAGATGCAATGTAATATGTTATGTAAGTTGTTTGTCTACACTGTGCAAATACTGCTCAATGGCATGAAGTGAAAATCAATTACGTTTATTTGTTTAACGTACTGATTGTGGAGAGGGATTTTGGACCAGCGTGATACCACTGTTGTTTTATTGCACCATGCCTGGAAAAAAATCTGATACTTGTGTTCAGGCAGTGTGGTCAGGATTTAAATGCACATGGGTTGCTTGTTTATCTTACTGATATATTATGAGTATCAGCACAGCTGCTAGAGACATAAGACAGTAGCGGTCGAATGGAAAACGGAAATGTTGCTCACATTCATTCATGTCACACTGAAATTATGAGGCTCAGCATGAAAAAAGCAAGAAATATTGTGAAATATTTAACTTTAGAATAACTGTTTTCTACTTGAATATATTTTAAAATGTAATTTATTCCTGTGATCAAAGCTGAATTTTCAGTCTTCAGTGTCACATGATCCTTCGGAAATCATTCTAATATGATGATTTGCTGCTCAGGAAACATTTATGATTATTGTTGAAAACAATATTTTTGTGGAAACTGTGATACATTTATTTTCAGGATTCTTTGATGAATAAAAATGAGTTTGAAATAGATCAATTTTGTAACAGAAGTTTTTACAGTCACTTTTGATCAGGACACACATACCTGCTTCCACCTGGTTTTGTAATCCGTGTTTTTTTTTCTGTCTGCTCTCTCTGACAGCAGCGGCTGCTGAAGGTACCACAGTTTACATGATTAAGTTTAACGGATTGGTATGAGCTGGATTTTGTGTGTCTAGTAAAAGATGGTTTATTTCTTGTTTTGTCTTGCACTGGGCACTAGAACATCTGGGCACAGGAACATTTTCATTCTTTTATAATGTCTAGATGTTATATTTATATGTGTGGACTGGAAGCATCAATACCAAGCGTTAGTTCACCCAAAAATTATCCCATAATTTACTCACCCTCAAGCCATCCTTGGTGTGTATGACTGTCTTCCTTCAGTAAAAGACAGAGTTACATCAACAAAAATCCTGGCTCTTCCAAGCTTTATAATGGGAGTGAAGAGTAACAAAGATTTTGAAGCCCAAAAAAGCTCTATTCATCCATCATAAAGTAATCCATACGGCTGCAGGGGGTTAATAAAGGCCTTCTGAAGCGAAGTGATGCATTTTTGAAAAAGAAAAATATCCATATTTATAACTTTATAAACTAGAATCACTGGCAATTACTGGGGGCTGGTCTTGGCCATTAAAATCCCGGGCTGAAAACTGGTCCCCCCTCTGGCCCTGCCTCAGCCCAATCTGCATATAAATACTCGAGACACTTCTAGTCATGATCATCTGTGAGACAAACATCTGTCCTGAACTGATCTCCTCTCTGATATCACCTGTTGAACATCGTAAGTATTCTGTCTTGAACCTTTTGTGTCTTTGTCTCTTAAAAGTGCTTAGCAGTAATAAACAGTTTAAATTTAATGTTAAAAACTATGAAGCAGTACAGAGTTTCTCTGCTAACAGGAGTAGTGGATTTTCTTTTGCACTTTTCAGACATGCAGCAAGATGCTGGTTTTGTTTTTCTGTCTGCTTTCTCTGACAGCAGCGGCTGCTGAAGGTACCATATTATACATGATTAAGTTTAATGGACTGGTATGAGCAGGATTTTGAGTGTCTAGTAAAAGATGTTTTATGTTGTGTTTTGTCTTGCAGTGGGTCTTGGTGGTAAATTGCTTCTGTTTCCAACCAAGACTGATACCAGCTATGTTAAACTCACTCCTGAAAAGCCACTGAACCTTACAGCATTTACTCTCTGCATGCGTGTTGCAATGGAGCCCCAGAGCTGGAGGCCCCAGATCATTCTGTTTGCCTACCACACGCCTCAATATAATGAGCTCAAAGTACGGAGAGAGAGAGACGGTCGGGTGTCCTTCTCCTTCAGCGGCGATAGAGCACTTTTCCACCTGCCTCCACTTTCCAGCTTTCACACTCACCTGTGCGTCACCTGGGACTCTGCGACTGGTCTCTCTACCTTTTGGGTGAATGGACAGCGCGGTGTGTTCCAGCTCTATAAAAAAGGTCACTCAGTTCTTCCTGGTGGCACTGTCCTGCTCGGCCAAGACCCTGTTGAATATGTGGGGTCTTTTGATGCATCGCAAAGCTTTGTAGGTGAAATTTCAGATGTGAACATGTGGGATTATGTTCTCTCTGGCAGGGAGATTAAGGATGTTTATTCAGGACAGATAGGCCGACCGTATGTGCAGAGGGGAAACATGATTGACTGGGACACTGTCAATTATGAGATTACTGGACATGTGATAATTGTTGAAAATAAATGATTCTCATCAGCTGTAATGTCACACACATTGTCATCCACACAGTTGTGTCAGTCTTTCTGTTCATCTGTTTTAATGAGTTTCAAAGCTGTAAGGGCTATCAAATAATTTGTTTCTCAGCATTACAACTGCAGTGTCTGTGCATAATTTGGGAGAAAGAGTTGAATGTTGAAAAAGGGGTTTTACTGGTTTATATCTATATTCTCTCTGAAACTGATTACATATATTTATATACACACTTCTTATTCAAACGTTCCCATTAGCTTTGTCTTCATTGCAATCAATAAAACTGGTTTATTGGCACATTAAGCACATAACTACATTAAAAAGACAACCATTGATTGTTTTGTGTCGCTGTACAGTGAGTAGAGAAAGACACCTAACAGTTCACCGGAAATGCCCAAGCTGGCTTAACAAAAAACAGGAAGTAACCGTGCACATGGTCAATGGACTACTTGCCCTGAGCCTCGTGACACACATCTGGTTTTATATATTACGGCTCAGTTGTTTCCAGATTCCAGACCTTTACAAACTCAACGGAACTTTAAGTTTTAAAGGTGCCCGAAAACGTTTTTTCACAAGATGTAATATAAGTCTAAGGTGTCTCCTGAATGTGTCTGTGAAGTTTCAGCTCAAAATACCCCATAGATTTTTTTTAATTAATTTTTTTAACTGCCTATTTTGGGGCATCATTAACTATGCACCGATTCAGGCTACGGCCCCTTTAAATCTCGCACTCCCTGCCCTCCCAAGCTCTCGACTATGAAACAGTGCCTAAACAAAGTTTACACAGCTAATATAACCCTCAAATGGATCTTTACAAGATGTTTGTCATGCATGCTGTATGCATACATCGGATCATGTGAGTATTGTATTTATTTGGATGTTTACATTTGATTCTGAATGAGTTTGATAGTGCTCCGTGGCTAAAGCTAACATTACACATGTTGGAGAGATTTATAAAGAATGAAGTTGTGTTTATGAATTATGAATTATGAATTAAAAGTGTTTAAAAATGAAAATAGCGACGGCTCTTGTCTCTGTGAATACAGTAATAAACGATGGTAACTTACCACATTTAACAGTACATTAGCAACATGCTAACGAAACATTTAGAAAGACAATTTACAAATATCACTAAAAATATCATGTTATCATGGATCATGTCAGTTATTATTACTCCATCTGCCATTTTCGCTATTGTTCTTGCTTGCTTACCTGCAAAAAGTCTGTTAGAAGTACAGAGGAAGAGACGTCTGAAAACGTCTTTGTGTCTTGGTCTCATGATTGTGTGAATCTTCACACTGCATTTTTGTTGGTTTGGATTGTGATAGCTGATGTCATCACGGTGCAAGGAGGGAAGCAGCGATTCTTATCAGAGGCAGAAATTAACACCCTTCTGCTACGCAGTGTGTATTCTGGAAGCTTTACATTATTTTATATATCATTGAAAATTTGAAACAATTGAAAAAATTAAAACTTGATGCTTTTTATGCTTTTTACTTGAAATACTTTATATATAATGTATTAATTATGCCTTGTAATGCACCTTATAATGCATTGTATGAACTCATAAATAATTGTAACCACTGTTATATTACTCATTGAACATACCTTTAGAAAGTTTAAACAACCAATTTGAAATGTTCTGCAAACATTATAATGCATTATAATGCATTTTACAATTATAAATGAAAATATATAATGCATTATATTATACATTATGAATACCTTAATGCATTATACATCAATGCTTTATGTGAAGTGTTACTGAAATGTTAAGATAGTTAATAATAGCCTAATAGTAATAATAATTCATCTTGATTATTATGCCACACATTCTGATTGACAAAGAAAAGTCATAATTCACCACACTATATATATAAAAAAAAATTATTACATTTATTTTATGCCTCGTGACAATTGAAGGAAAATTAACGTTTACCTTGATTTTCATTTAAAAGCAGTATAACTTGCATACAAATAAATCTGTATTTAAACAATTGTTCTTGACGATAATAATAAACATTTCACCTTAAAATAAGGAGTTTTGGGGATAATATGTTTGTCAGAACTCATAACAATAATGTCGCAATGCAAGAAAAAGTATGGATTTCATTTTTTTTTTTTTTTTATGGGATGAAGGTGGACACCCAACATATCAACAAATGGAAAAGTCAGCCAGCTGTTTATTATCATGTTAATTATTGTGATTTCTGCCCCAAAAGGATATACGCTTTTTACCCCAAATACCATACTTTTACATATTCTTCCGTTATTGAAAAACTGTAGCTTTAATTACCTTTAACAAAACTTAAAATCATTAAGAAGACCTTTGTCTAAAAGTATAATTTACTTAAATCTACAACGTTTTAAAAAAACATCAAATATTACCTCAGAATCAACTTTGCGTTGCTGCCCGCAGGCACGACAAATTTACACGTGCATTTTGAAAAACGGACGTTTAGGAAAGTGCTGCAACAAGTTTTTGTTCTATCTAATGGTTTAGAGAAAATAAAATCAAAGGCGACTTTTGCCCCACATTGCCTGTTGCCCCGTTGTACCCTATATTAAAGCATCCTTGGTGTTTCCATGGTTTCTACAAAATAAAACAGGAAATCGAGTGTAACGCAGGTATGTCACTGATAGACACGGACACGGTTCGTGATTATTTATTTCACTGCATTTAAACATTCTTGGAAACATCTGGGATAATGTAAGTGCACTGTATAACTCAATAAGTTCAGAATACTCAAAACATTTGAGGAAACTTATTACCTCAAAACATTTAAGTTAACTAACTTATTTTTTTTAAGTTAGTAGAACTTAATTTTTTTGTGACAAGTGGGGCGGGGCCGAGAGCCATGGAAGTGGAGCAATGCTAGTGTGGTGCACAGGTGTCTCTCATTAACAATCACATCACTGGCATTCCTTCGCTCCCACAGTTCTCAGCCTCGCCCTACTCAAGTACATATAGTTAATTTACATAAACATCACATTCAAATCTTGGTTAAATGCTAGTTAGCAAAAAACACATGCTATTATAATTATCAAAGAGACTGTCAATATATACTTGCATATATATAATCAAACAACATACAGTATATGTGGTCTTAAAAGTTTTGCAGCCCATCCTCAACCTAACCACACGGTCTACTCTTCACCAGAATGGTAACCCTACAAAACTAACATAACAGAACCCCCTGTCAATCCCAACATAACACAACATTAAACACTAACTTATGTCTCCCTATGTTAATCTTATGCAAAAACACACAAAATAACACTTTATTTCAACATTTAGACAGTCTGATGCAAAGCATGCTGGGAATTAGAAATCTGCTGCAACTAAAACAGTTTAGTTTACTTGAAATATGTCAGTGCTGTGAACTCAAAAGTAAAAGAAAGTTTTAAATACTCATAACTGTTAATTTAACTGAACTAATTTGTTTAATTTAAGTTTGTCCTACTCAAACGAATTAAGTATTTTGAGCATTAGGGTTTACAGTGTGTACAACAAAATATATAACCCTGTTCTAGTGGTTTTTGGATATTTTAATCCAGAAATCTTACATATTGTGCCTTTAACCGCATCTCCATATTGCTGGATAAAGCTAGATTATAGAGCTTTTTTAGCTTTTGTAAGTTTTATTTTGTATTAACTGCTTTGTATTGTAACCAATAAAATGAGTATTTTATTGTTATAATTGCCTTCCATGACCCTTTATTTATAACTACAAACTGAGCCTCAATAAAGAACAACCACAAGGTAGTCTTCTCCGTCAATCCTGAAGGCCTTCAGCCTGTGGGTTGGACCATCTATGAGATCTCTTAGACAAGACCTGCTAAACATGGAAGTCAGGGGTGCCCAATCCTGCTCCTGGTGATTGACTGTCCTGCAAAGTTACGCTCCAACTCTAATCAAACACACCTGCCTTTAATTTTCAGGTGATCCTGAAGACCTTAATTAGTTGCTTCAGGTGCGTTTGATTAGGGTTGGAGTATAACTTTGCAGGACAGTTGATCGCCAGGAGCAGGATTAGGCACCACTGATGTACAGTAAGTATTAACCTTCTGTGTCTTTCTTTTATAAATGCATTACATTCATGCTTATAAGTTAAATGTGCTTTAATATAACAAAGCAGAAAGAATTGATCTAAACTAGGAGTCACTTCCAGTCCTACTTGCTGACAAACTCATTTATATGAATGGTGTAACAATAATTGTATTCTTTACATGTGCAGCAAGATGTTGGTTTTATTTCTCTGTCTGCTCTCTCTGACACCAGCAGCTTCTGAAGGTACCATATTTTACTGAGATCACATGGATTGTTGTGAGCAGATTTTGCTTATTAAAGAAGCATTTGTGTTTGTGTAAATGGCTTATTTTGTCTTGCAGTGGGTCTTGATGGCAAAGTGCTTCTGTTTCCAACCAAGACTAATACCAGCTTTGTTAAACTCACTCCTGAAAAGCCACTGAGTCTGTCAGCATTTACTCTCTGCATGCGTGTTGCAACGGAGATTCAGGGTGAGCGGGAGATCGTTCTGTTCGCCTACCGCACGCCTCAATATGACGAGCTCAACGTGTGGCGAGAGCAAGGTCAGGTGTCCTTGTATTTACGTTCTAGTAGCGATGCAGTATTTTTCCACCTGCCTCCTCTCTCCACTTTCCAAACCCACCTGTGCGTCACCTGGGACTCTGAGACTGGTCTCTCTGCCTTTTGGGTGGACGGACGGCGCAGTGTGTACCAGGTCTATAGAAAAGGTCACTCCGTTCTTCCTGGCGGCACCGTCCTGCTCGGCCAAGACCCTGATAAATATGTGGGTGCCTTCGATGCAGAGCAGTGCTTTATGGGCGAAATTACAGATGTGAAAATGTGGGATCATGTTCTCTCTGGCAGTGAGATTAAGGCAGTTTATTCAAACCAGGAACCGTATGTGCCGAATGGAAACGTGTTTGACTGGAACACCATTCAATATGAGACCACTGGAAATGTGTTAGTTGTGCAAGATGACTAATTGTGATCCATTGTAACATCACACACTGTGTACAAGGCTTTAAAAGACCCAATAAAGGAACATATCACCCATTTGAAAAGGGCTTCATTAGTTTCTCCAATTCTTTTGCGCTAAATGACTTGATTTTCAGTTCTTTCTTTTTTTCTTTTTTCCTTGCTTAACTAGTTTTTGAAAGCATTTATCTCTCAAACACTTGCATTGGATTATCTAGTTAGTTTCCTTTTTATTCGACTCTCTAACCTCAGAAAACCTTCTGCTGATGTCTGTATGATCAGATAATTCATAAGGGAAATTCGTCTGATACACTGCTGCCGTCTGGTGGTCACATGCAGGCAGTGCATCATGAGAAACGCATACTTATGGCTTGAGTAATGGAATGTCTACATTCATTCAAAGTTCCAGTAATGTCCAAACATCTAATTGTTAATCCACAAACCTATGCAACTATATTTTATTTAACTAAATTCTAATATTCGATCACAAATGGGTGAAATCATGATACTGACCGCTCGTGATACTGAAAAGGAAAAGACTTGAGTGTAAAAAAAATAATCTCACATTTAAAAGTTGTTATATTGTGCAAAATGTTATGTATTGGTTTTTATAGGATCACTTTATAAATTCAGCTTGTGTCTCTGTTTGACAATTGAGTGCATCTGTTTATTTGATATTAACATTCTCAACATCATTACAAGGCCCTGATCTTACATGCTGATCTTTCAACCTGTACGCAGCACTCCTAGAATTAGTTTGAAGTCAACTCTACTACCTAGACAAACAGGGCGGTCCCTCTTTAAGCAGTTTCCTAGCTGTAGCAGATGCCTACGGTTTCTGCTGAGAGCATCACTCTTCATGTGTGTGTGTAAAGAATGAGGGCCATGAGCTTAGGTACCAGACAAGAGCTTGTTTTGGTTTGAGCAGCTGTGTCATTTCACTCAATTCCAGGGTACATTGGGTCACCTTCTGTACTGTAGAGAACTGAGCTGTACTAAGTGCACTTTTGGGTAGAATAACAGTGTTTAAACAAAGCACTCACTGGCGTATCGATATAGTACATGCAGTGTGGACCACAGATCTTGGGGACCTCTGTGAACTTTGGAGTGTATTTGTTGGGTGTGAAAGAGTATAATGGAGACAGACAGTGGGCATTTTAGTCTTTTTTTTTTTTTTTTTTTTTTAGCAAATGTAGTATTCAACCAATTCTGTAATTAGTTACTCACGCTCATGTCATTCCAAATCTGTATTTCTTTCTTTTGTGAAACACAAAAGAAAAGTCTGTGGTGAAATCAAGTTTTTAATATGTCTATGTGGTGTTTTTAATATGCTTTAAGACAAACCACGTGCAAATTAATTTATCAACGCCATTGCTGAATATTTTCCTTAAAGCAGTGAACCAAAGGCAGTTTCAAAAACGTAGTTTGAAATTGCTGGCGTTTCTTAAGTCACAAACTACAGGTGCTGGTCATATAATTAGAATATCATCAAAAAGTTGATTTATTTCACTAATTCCATTCATAAAGTGAAACTTGTATATTATACTCATTCATTACACACAGACTGATATATTTCAAATGTTTATTTCTTTTAATTTTGATGATTATAACTGACAACTAAGGAAAATCCCAAATTCAGTATCTCAGAAAATTAGAATATTGTGAAAAGGTTCAATATTGAAGACCCCTGGTGCCACACTGTAATCAGCTAATTAACTCAAAACACCTGCAAAGGCCTTTAAATGGTGTCTCAGTCTAGTCTAACCCGAACCCCGCCCACAACATTTTTTGGACGTGAAGTTTGGTCTGGACTCAATCCATTGTGGAGTAATTATGCTCGGCTCCCAGAAGGCCGAGCCAATCAAATTGCCAGGGCGGGCTTTAATCGATGATGGACAGGCTATCTGTGGTTACGTAACCACCCACGTCATCAAAGAGCGCTTGGGTTGAATTGGTTTTCACCAACGATGACTGCAGCTGGAGAAGTAAGATGTTTAGATTCCGCTATCATGTCTGTAATAAAAGAAATCGACAGCGCATTAATTTTAAAAGACGAACAAAAAACCGCAATCACGGCATTTGTCGATGGGAAAGATGTGTTTGCCGTCCTTCCAACGGGATTCGGCAAAAGTTTAAGTACGAGTTCAACATACGTCACTTACTGCGTTGCTCTGATTGGTTGTAGGTCTATCCAATTGAGTGCAGAGTTTTTTTTTTTTTACTGGTTCGGTTAAGACACGCCCCATAATTCAAGTGCAATGGAGCAGTATCAGACTCACATTCTGCCTAGAATATGAGTATGACAAAGTCAGGCTAGGGGAAGACTGCTGACTTGACAGTTATCCAAAAGACGACCATTGACACCTTGCACAAGGAGGGCAAGACACAAAAGGTCATTGCAAAAGAGGCTGGCTGTTCACAGAGCTCTGTGTCCAAGCACATTAATAGAGAGGCGAAGGGAAGGAAAAGATGTGGTAGAAAAAAAGTGTACAGGCAATAGGGATAACCGCACCCTGGAGAGGATTGTGAAACAAAACCCATTCAAAAATGTGGGGAAGATTCACAAAGAGTGGAGTCAGTGCGCACAGACGTATGCAAGACATGGATTTCAGCTGTCGCATTCCTTGTGTCAAGCCACTCTGAACAACAGACAGCGTCAGAAGCGTTTCGCCTGGGCTAAAGACAAAGTTATGTTCTCTGATGAAAGTAAATTTTGTATTTCCTTTGGAAATCAAGGTCCCAGAGTCTGGAGGAAGAGAGGAGAGGCACACAGCCCACTTTGTTTGAGGTCCAGTGTAAAGTTTCCACAGTCAGTGATGGTTTGGGGTGCCATGTCATCTGCTGGTGTTGGTCCCCTGTGTTTTCTGAGGTCCAAGGTCAACGCAGCCGTATACCAGGAAGTTTTAGAGCATTTAATGCTTCCTGCTGCTGACCGACTTTATGGAGATGCAGATTTCATTTTCCAACAGGACTTGGCACCTGCACACAGTGCCAAAGCTACCAGTACCTGGTTTAAGGACCATGGTTTCCCTGTTCTTAATTGGCCAGCAAACTCGCCTGACCTTAACCCCATAGAAAATCTATGGGGTATTGTGAAGAGGAAGATGTGATATGCCAGACCCAACAATGCAGCACAGCTGAAGGCCACTATCAGAGCAACCTGGGCTCTCATAACACCTGAGCAGTGCCACAGACTGATCGACTCCATGCCACGCCGCATTGCTGTTGATATCAAACTTAGAACAGCTCAAGATGTCTTGCAGAGGTCGGTCTTCATGTTATTCTTGGTGCTGCTAACACTTAGAGTGACACATAACAGCTGTTCACATGAACGAGAGACAGTAGAATTAGAAGAATGAATGATCAGTTGTTGATCAGTACAGCTGACCTGCAGGAAAGATATGGCAGCAATGTTTTAACTTCAGGCATTACTGGAGCACATGTCAACATTCCTGTTTCTCCTGAGAGTCTCCCGTATTTTACACCCATCTCCCGCCCCTCTCCCATTGCACTATTTCTTCCGGGAATTTGTTCAGCCCAAACCACATTATATGAATAATCACACTCACAGTGCTAAAATCACAATGTTGTCCAGTTTTCAGATCTTGTATGAAACACATTCTACCTACACAATAGACACATCATACAAATTTCAACCCATTTATGACCTCAACCTGGCAACCTACAAATCTGTTGTGCTGTTGTAGTATTTGAATCAAGCATCACTGGTAGAAATGGGAGGAGAACACTCATGTGGTGCTCCGGCGAAAAAAACTAAATATAGCCTATATGTAATTTTAATTTCATATCTCAAAGCCTATTGATGTTGTGTCGAACTGATTTTGATATCTTTACACATTAAAGGGTTAGTTCACCCAAAAGTGAAAATTCTGTCATTTATTACTTACCCTCATGCCGTTCCACACCCGTCCACAGACTTTTGTTAATCTTCGGAAAAACAAAATAACAGCTTATAGAGTGATGGCCGATTTCAAAACACTGCTTCAGGAAGCATCCGAGCGTTATGAATCAGTGTATTCAAATCATGATTTGGATCGCCAAAATTGGTGAAATCACGCTGAAATCTCCGAACAGCAGATTCAACGCACTCATTCATTATGCTCTGATGTTTCCTAAAGCAGTGTTTTGAAATTGGCCATCACTATATAAATCGTTTTTTTGGTGCACCAAAAATATTCTCGTCGCTTTATAATATTAATATTGAACCACTGTACTCACATGAAATGATTTAAATATGTTTTTAGTTCATTAATGGATCTTGAGAGAGGAAATGTCATTGCTGGCTATGCAGGCCTCACGGAGCCATCGGATTTGAACAAAAATATCTTTATTTGCATTCCGAAGATTAACGAAGGACTAACGGGAGTGGAACGGCATGAGGGTGAGTAATAAATGACAAAATTTTCATTTTTGGGTGAACTAACCCTTTAATGCAGCCTTCAGGCGCTATCTATTGGAAATTAGATAATTCCCAATTCTGAAGTCGTGATTACGAGCTCATCGAATTCAAGTTTTGAGATGGGAGGGAAACCTTTTTTTTATCTAGAAAAACTTGCATTTACAATAATTCCGAGCGCACGTGAAGACAGCATAAATCACTACACAGAGAGGCACACCTAATCCTTAAACCTACCGATATGGGGTATTAATTTGGCGGGGGTCAGAATTAAAAATCTTAAAATATTTTCATTATTTCCATGATGGACACCCGCCCGGTTATGATAACATAACAGTTAGAAGTTGTAATCTTACATTTATGTTGAGTATCTGAGATATTTGATTGTCACAGAACAGTTCATCCCTTCAGCTTCAGCTCATATTCCATTCTTCAGATGTTTCTTTTTTCGATAAAGTTGATGCATCATAATCTACAAGTTATTTTTAGTCACATTCATGTTTTCATGTCATAGTTTTATTTGTCACCATTCTTAAAATATTATATTTCACAATATTTTCTCCATGAAGGACACACCCGCGTCCCGCACACCCCCCGCCCCCGATTGTGATAATAACACAACAGATAAAAGTTGTAATGTTACATTTATGTTGAGTATATGAGAAATTTGATTGTCACAGAACAGGCTTCAGTTCATCCCTTCAGTTTCACCTCATAATCCATTCTTCAGATGTTTCTTTTTCAATAAAGTTGATACATCATAATCTACCAGTTATTTTTAGTCATATGTTCATGTTTTCATGTCATAGTTTTATTTGCCACATTCAACAGTCTTAAAATATTTTCATTATATTTCACAGTATTTTCTCCATGAAGGACACACCCTGCCCCCGATTATGATAATAACACAACAGTTAGAAGTTGTAATGTTACATTTATGTTGAGTATCACAACTTACATCTTCACAAAACGCGAATGCATATGTGAACTTGACCGTGCTTAAAAGGGTAACTACCGTTGTGGATGCGCTATTCCCGTAAAAACAACGCTGATTCACGGGCAACTTACACCGATTTCACAACATTCTAGGCTACCTCAGGGATGACGTGTTTTTGTAGGCCAATCCGGAAGTTAGCGGCACACTGGTTCCCTCGATTGAAAGCCTATGCATTTTTCCCATAGACTTTTGGAAAATCGCAAAAAAAAAAGGCTCTGTGTTTAACAAAGGGTTAGGACACACATGGTTTGTCTATCAAGATAATCTTTACACGTTAACACAACATTTATACATTTTGACGTCTAAAAGTTAGTAGTCCCTTTTAGCAATTTGTTAGCAACTGCCGTTTTTAAGATGCAATAAAGGTTTAAAAAATCACAAGTGGGTTATAACTGGTGTGTTTTATATGTCATAGATCAAAATGTGAAAATATTTAGAGGCTTTGTTAACTACAGACCTTATTTCAGGCCATTTAGCAAAAACCCATTCAAAAAACCCATAGACTTTAGGGTGATGGAACGGTGCAAAAGCACATTTATTCAAACTAAGTGCTGTAGTATAACCAGCAGGAGAGCATGTGTGGACTGAATTTGGTGACAGTATGTTACAGTGAAGTTACTGAATATTTTTGGTGACACTACAGTGTGTAACATTGAAGTAATTGACTATTTTTGTAGTAATGCTTTTCGGGGTTTGTACTTTGCAGATGTTCCCTTAATTCAGCCGCATGCGCATAGATATTAATGTATTTTGTCCAGTGCGGAGGCTCGTTTTGAGGAAAATTAGGTTGTAGCTCATTGTTACTACGATTGAAGAGGCGTTATTTGTGTTTTAACAATGTTTAGCTCACTATTTATTTATGTGGGAAATTTGAATCTGCGATGTTGCAAACTTTACTGAACTTAGTCCAGGTGTCTTTCACTTACGTCAAAACTGTGCCTTGAACAAAGCACTGAACATATTTCTTTAGATTTAATTCTAAGTTCAAAAAAAGGAAGTGTTTGTCCGAAGTACTCACAAATGTTGGCGAGAGAACACAACATTTCTCAGGAGAACGCAAAAATTGTGCAAGAAAATGCAAAAGCTTTTAAAAATATTTTTCCTCCCATCCCAATTTTTTTTTTTTTTTTTGGCATAGATTGGCACTGCAAATCTATTTCTCATGATCAAATTGATTAGCTACAGTCATCACTGTACATTTTCGAAGCCATCAAAATAATAATGCTGATAATAATATCAAAGTTTTTGAAAAAGAAATATCTAAAAGGAATGTGACCATCTCAAATAACCCAGTCATTTTCAATAATGTCGAGCATTTCTGATTCTTTTTCATCATTTAAATGATCTTTAAGCATTTCTGCAGTCCTGTGGTGTGTTATAAATACAAGTGCACATGCTTCATAGAGCCTCTCAATAAATTAATCCATAACAGTATTCTGCAAAGGGAAAACTACATTCAATAACTGTAAAACTACATGCAGTGACACGGCAGGACACGTCAACTTCCCTTTTCAGGTTAAACTAAAAATAAATTAAAAAAATGACTGGGAGGCTCCTACATGAATCTGGGCTCAACCCAATCTGCATATAAATACTCGAGACACTTCTAGTCATGATCATCTGTGAGGCAAACATCTGTCCTGATCTGATCTTCTCTCTGATATCACCTGTTGAACATTGTAAGTATTCTGTCTTGAAACTTTTGTGTCTTTGTCTCTTAAAAGTGACTGAACAATTAGTAGTAATAAACTGTTGTAGTTTAATGTTAAAAACAATGAAGCAGTGAAGAATTTGTCTGCTAACAGGAGTAATGGATTTTCTTTTGCACTTTTTTTTAGACCTTCAGCAAGATGCTGGTTTTGATTTTCAGTCTGCTTTCTCTGACAGCAGCGACTGCTAAAGGTACCACATTTTACATGATTAGGTTTCAAAGATTGTTATGAGCAGGATTTTGTGTGTCTAATAAATAATGGTTTATTTTGTGTTTCGTCTTGCAGTGGGTCTTGGTGGTAAAGTACTTCTGTTTCCAACCAAGACTGATTCAAGCTATGTTAAACTCACTCCTGAAAAGCCACTGAATCTGACAGCGTTTACTCTCTGCATGCGTGTCGCGATGGAGCCCCAGGGCGAGAGGGATGTCATTCTGTTTGCCTACTGTACGCCCGGCTATGACGAGCTCAATGTATGGAGAGAGAAAGATGGTCAGGTGTCCTTGTATTTACATTCAAGTTACGAAGCAGCATTTTTCCGCCTGCCTCCACTCTCCATCTTCCAAACCCACCTGTGCGTCACCTGGGACTCCAAGACTGGTCTTGCTGCCTTTTGGGTGGACGGACGGCGCAGTGTGTACCAGCTCTATAGAAAAGGTCACTCAATTCTTCCTGGCGGCACCGTCCTGCTCGGCCAAGACCCTGATATATGTACAGGGTCTACAATGTTCTTTGACCCAGAGCAGAGCTTTGTAGGAGAAATTACAGATGTGAAAATGTGGAATCATGTTCTCCCTGGTAAACAGATTAAGGCAGTTTATTCAAACCAGGAACCGAATGTGACGAAGGGAAACGTGTTTGACTGGGACACCATCAAATATGAGATTTCTGGAAATGTGATAGTGGCTGGAAATAACTGATTCTGATCTGTTTTAATGTCACACATTGTCATCCACACTTTCTGTTCATCTGTTTTAATGAGGTGCAAAGCTGTAAGGGCTAACAAATAAATTTTTCTCAGCATTACAACTGCTGTGTCTGTGCATAATTTGAGTTGAATGTTGAAAAGGGGTTTTAATGGTCTATATCTTAAATGTGCATATTCTCTCTAATGTCAAGAAACTATACTGTTCTTTGTGCTGTATAGATCTACCATGAGCTCAGATGTTGTTTATTGGTTCATCAGTGATATATACCTGCTCAGCCCGCATTATTTCATCTTCATTTTTTATAAACATTTAATTGCAATTCCTGGTGAAGAACAACACTAGCCATGATCCTACAGACAAATGTGAGCCAATCAAAGAATCAGAGCTCTGCAGTGACGCCCACTCCCATACTGCACTGTGAGTGATGTAATCAAGTCTGGAATTATGGTATTAAGCCTTACTTTAATATTATTTATTCACATTAACACGTTAAGTAAATAAGCCCCTGTCTCACTAGAGGGTTTTTTTTTCATGAACTTGCTAACTATGAACATTGGATATATTTCACAAGGTAAATGTAATGTTAAGTAACATGTTGCAAATAGGGATCTAGGAACTTTTGTCAATTTCTCATTTTGATCATCGATAGGGCTCAAAATACTCAGGGGCAGGGTGTGTCCATCATGAAGATAATGAAAATATTTTAAGACTGTCACAAAAATAAATGGTGACAAATACAACTATGACATGAAAACATGAACATATGACTAGAAAAAATATCTGTTAGATTAAGATGCATCAATGTTATTGAAAAAGAAACATCTGTGGAATGGAATAGATGAGGTGAAGCTGCATGAATTCCAGGAAACTGAAGCCCATTCTGTGACAATCAAATATCTCAGATACTCAACATAAATGTAACATTACAACTTCAATCAGCAAAAAAGGATACAAATGCAAGTGAACATCAGCTAAGTTACATGCTATACTACCATTGTGGATGCGCTCTTGCCATAGCATTGCGAAAGGAATACTGGCAAGGAAAGCAAAAAGAATTCACAACATATATGCCTACTGTTGAAAAAATATGATGAAAAAAAAAAACCACTGCTGCATTAATGATACTCTATATTGCCAAAAGTTTTGGGATACCTGCCTTTAAGTGCACATGAACTTTAATGACACCCCATTCTTAATCTGTAGGGTTTAATATGGAGTTGACCCAACCTTTGCAGCTATAACAGCTTCAACTCTTCTGGGAAGGCTTTCCACAAGCTAGGAGTGTGTTTATGGGAATTTTTGACCATTCTTCTAGAAGCGCATTTGTGAGGTCAGGCAGTGATGTTGTTGAGAAGGCCTGGCTCGCAGTCTCCGCTCTAATTCATCCCAAAGGTGTTCTATTGGGTTGAGGTCAGGACTCTGTGCAGGCCAGTCAAGTTCCTCCACACCAAACTCGCTCATCCATGTCTTTATGGACCTTGCTTTGTGCACCGGTGTGCAGTCATGTTGGAACAGGAAGGGGCCATCCCCAAACTGTTGCCACAAAGTTGGGAGCATGAAATTGTCCAAAATGTCTTGGTATGCTGAAGTATTAAGAGTTCCTTTCACTGGAACTAAGGGTCCAAGCCCAAACCCTGAAAAACAACCCCACACCATAATCCCCCTCCACCAAACTTTACACTTGGCACAATGCAGTCAGGGAAGCACCATTCTCCTGGCAACCGCCAAACCCAGACTTGTCTATCGGATTGCCAGACAGAGAAGTGTGATTCGTCACTCTAGAGAACATGTCTCCACTGCTCTAGATTCCAGTGGCGGCGTGCTTTACACCACTGCATCTGACGCTTTGCATTGCACTTGGTGATGTAAGGCTTGGATGCAACTCCTCGGCCATGGAAACCCATTCCATGAACCTACGTAGAAGGCGACGTTCTCAGGACCTTACGCAACGTCCCCTAAAAGTTCTCTAAAGGTGACGAAAATTCCGAACCTTTACAGAACATTCGGGACGTTCCTAAAACGTCCTCTTTTGGTACTGAAGTTGCTGCAGTTCAAAGTTCCTTATATGACTTTAGGGGGCCATTCCATTTTTGTTATTTTATGGTCAAAAAAGAACATTACATTTGGGACATTAACAGAACGTTCCCACACGGTCCTCTGTTGGTCTGGATGACAAGAAATTTCTTATTATTAAATTCAGAAAAAAATGATATCCTAATCTTTGGACCAAAAACTTCCTCACGAAAAAACCTTGAATACTCTCTAACACTTGACGGGTGCTCCATTAAATCTTCGTCCTCAGTTAGGAACCTGGGTGTGCTCTTTGATACCAATCTTTCATTTGAAAGTCATGTTTCTGGTATCTGTAAAACCGCCTTCTTCCATCTAAAAAATATATCTAAATTACGACATATGCTCTCAATGACAAATGCGGAACAGTTGATTCATGCATTCATGACCTCAAGACTAGATTATTGTAACGCTCTACTGGGTGGTTGTTCTGCTCGGCTTTTAAACAGACTACAGTTGGTCCAAAATGCGGCAGCTAGAGTTCTTACTAGAACCAGAAAGTATGACCATATTAGCCCAGTTCTGTCAACATTACATTGGCTCCCTATTAAACATCGTATAGATTTTAAAATCTTGCTACTTACTTATAAAGCTCTAAATGGTTTAGCTCCCCAGTACCTAAGTGAGCTCTTAATGCATTATAGTCCTTCACGTTTATTGCGATCTCAGAATTCAAGGCCAGTTGATAATACCCAGAATATCAAAATCAACTGAAGGCGGCAGATCATTTTCCTATTTAGCACCTAAACTCTGGAACAATCTTCCTAGCATTGTTTGTGAAGCAGACACACTCTGTCAGTTTAAATCTAGACTAAAAACACATCTCTTTGCTCTTGCATACACATAACACATTATCAATACATTAACATTTTTCAAATCCGTTAAAGGATTGTTACGCTGCAATAATTAGGTCAGCCAGAACCGAGAACATTTCCTATAACACTAGATATACCTGTACATCAGAATAAGAATGGCATCTACGCTAATATCTGTCTCTCTGCTTATCCTGAGGTTTGCCGGGTGCTGGATCCAGGCCGTATCCAGATCAGATGGAGAACCAGTGTCTGGACCTGACTACAACGTAGCCCAGGAGACAATGGGCCTACAGATCCAGTTCTGGCTGCATCTATAATTCAGATTTTTAATCCCCGTATCTGCTTACATATATTTATATATAATCTATTTTTAATCTCAATAATAAAAATGTATAATTCAGAATTCTCCATATCCGTTTACATATATTATATATATCTTCCAAGGGGTTTTTTCCCTCCTAGGACTTTTTTCCTAGTGCTAGCACGCTGGGTTTTTCTCCTAGGGGGTTTTTTCCACCCCTGGGAGTCAGCCAACATTGGCTTAATGTAGCACCATCTTGTATATGTTACACATTACCACGCTTGCTTGTACAGCTTATTTTTAACCATTTCTCTCATTTTTCTGTGCTTCTAATATGTAAAGCTGCTTTGAAACAATTACCAATTGTAAAAAGCGCTATATAAATAAATTTGACTTGACTTTTTTTTGACTTGGTCATTTAATAACATTCCCGATATGAGTTTAGGGGGATGTTCTATTTTGGTTATTTTATGGTCGCACAAGAACGTTACAAAGAGGACATTTGGGAAGTTAATAGAACGTCCTATAATAGTCCCCTAAACATTCCTGAAAAACAGAACGTCCTGAATGTTCCCTGAAGATCCATCAAATAACATTCCCCAAACCTTAAAAGAACTCCACATCGTGACTGTCTCTGAACGTTTTGGGAACGTTACTAGGCAACATCCTTAACACCAGTAGGGACGTTCTGAGAATGTTCTGGGATCATAAAATTTCAAGTGGGGATGTGTGTGTGATCATGCATAAAGATCTCAGAGAAATACAAATATCTTAAAACATGTTTTTACTTTAAATATTGTACAATGATACATTTGGGAATCGAAATAAAGCTGAAATAAAATTCAATATAAATATCAGATGAAAAACTTAAACTCAAGAAATAAATAAGAAATAAGATGAAGTATTAAAATGACTAAAAGACTGAAATAAAAATTAAGGCTAATACAACAAATAATACAAGTCTGGGGTCTACTCTGTGATGTAATTTCCTGTTTAATGTCATACCTCCTACACATTTTTTTACTTTAAAATGCAGATTCAGAAATTAAAACCATGGTCATCTTAGAAGTGTAACTGCATTTTAAATAAATCAATAGGTTATATTATTTTATATTCAGAGATTTGTATGTGATCATAACTATGTTTCTGTAGGACAGCACTGGACTGAAATTGTGGAAAAGAAGATGGTTTGTTCTCTTGTTACTGCCTGTGTTATTATAAAGGGAAAACCATGTTATTGTTTTATATATATGATCTACTTACATTAAAAGTTTTAACACTCTGAGGTCTGACGGTATCGCCGGCGATACCACCGTGGTTTTTTTCTTATCAGTGTGAAAGAGACTCAAAATACTCCGTCAATGTTGCACATACAATTAAGAGTTATACACCATTTTAATCTGTGGAATATCTTCTTTCATTTGTGTACACTCAGAGTAAAAACAGAATTTTGTGCTTTTTGTAAAATAAAGAAAACTAACATGATGCGTGATTTCTCCTCTCCCTCTGAACGAACTCCAATCTGATAGTTCTCAGAAAATGAACTGTAACTTAGTGAATACTAATGACAAAAAAATTACACTTATGTCTAAAAAAACGTTAAGATGTCAGGTTTTAAATCATGTAAGTCAAATCGAAAACAAACCTTCTTTGTTTATGTAATCTGTATGAAAAGAGAGCCATGTCAGAAATCCGTGATTCAGCTCATTATCTGCTAATGCGGCCACGCCCACGGAGCCAGCGCTATTCAGACGCTAATTCAGTCAATACATGCATTTATTATCTCAATCGTGTATTTATTGTCTTGAAAAGTGTTTATCTGGATGTAAAAGTCATGGTTAGCGATCTCTAGAAGACATGCAGTTACTTCCTGTTTACTTGTCTTCTACAGATGAAGTTTAGATGAGTTTTTGTTTCTTTAGCGCCCTCCTGCTGCTGTATGTATTGGAAACTCCATTCATGGAATAGCCTCTTCTTCTTTTAGATGAATTTGTGGACTAAAATGCACAGAGCGCCCTCCGACTTCAAGGATGAATTGAAAACACCAGCGCTCATAGTAATGACAGTGAATATTAAATAAAAATAACTCCTCTGTATAGAAAATTGACATAAGCATATGAGAATCCAATATTTCTCCAAATGTGCATGCTTTTAAACTAAAAGCCTATATTCAGACTCTTTGCATCACAGAAATACATTATATTTTAAAGTATAATATAAAACCATTACTTTATATTGTAATAATATTTTTCTGTATGTTTCATATATCATAATGAGCTTGAGACATCACAGAAGGTTTTTTTTCACAGCCTACCTGACTGAAATGCCTCATTAACCCTCTGGAGTCTGAGGCTGATTTGGGGCCTGGAGAACTTTTGACATGCCCTGACATTTGTGCTTTTTTCAGTTGTTCATAAACATATTAATGGAAAAAGTGTCATTACACTGTATTCAGCACAAACTAGGCTACAATAATATGTGAGGAACATGTATGTACATGTTTGTGTTTTTGAAGGAATAACATTTATGCGTGGTTGTTGAAAAAACAAAAAACTTAAGTCACTGAAATAAGGCCAAAAAAAGTATAATAAATCTGTGTTCATAAGACTTTAGGGTATTGGAGGTTGTAGACTAGAGTTTTTGCTTCAAAATTATGTAAAAATTATGCTGCCTACTCCTTCATATAAAACAATATATTGATTTAGTTTTTGTAAGACACTTTTTGCCAAGAAACACAGTATGCGAGGAGGCGTGAATCACCACTGAAAATGGGCCATTCTCACCTGAGAAGACAAAAGAATTGGATAGTAATGAGCTGAAATGACTTGCATATTAACACTCTGAGGTCTGACGGTATCGCCGGCGATACCACCGTGGTTTTTTTCTTATCAGTGTGAAAGAGACTCAAAATACTCCGTCAATGTTGCACATACAATTAAGAGTTATACACCATTTTAATCTGTGGAATATCTTCTTTCATTTGTGTACACTCAGAGTAAAAACAGAATTTTGTGCTTTTTGTAAAATAAAGAAAACTAACATGATGCGTGATTTCTCCTCTCCCTCTGAACGAACTCCAATCTGATAGTTCTCAGAAAATGAACTGTAACTTAGTGAATACTAATGACAAAAAAATTACACTTATGTCTAAAAAAACGTTAAGATGTCAGGTTTTAAATCATGTAAGTCAAATCGAAAACAAACCTTCTTTGTTTATGTAATCTGTATGAAAAGAGAGCCATGTCAGAAATCCGTGATTCAGCTCATTATCTGCTAATGCGGCCACGCCCACGGAGCCAGCGCTATTCAGACGCTAATTCAGTCAATACATGCATTTATTATCTCAATCGTGTATTTATTGTCTTGAAAAGTGTTTATCTGGATGTAAAAGTCATGGTTAGCGATCTCTAGAAGACATGCAGTTACTTCCTGTTTACTTGTCTTCTACAGATGAAGTTTAGATGAGTTTTTGTTTCTTTAGCGCCCTCCTGCTGCTGTATGTATTGGAAACTCCATTCATGGAATAGCCTCTTCTTCTTTTAGATGAATTTGTGGACTAAAATGCACAGAGCGCCCTCCGACTTCAAGGATGAATTGAAAACACCAGCGCTCATAGTAATGACAGTGAATATTAAATAAAAATAACTCCTCTGTATAGAAAATTGACATAAGCATATGAGAATCCAATATTTCTCCAAATGTGCATGCTTTTAAACTAAAAGCCTATATTCAGACTCTTTGCATCACAGAAATACATTATATTTTAAAGTATAATATAAAACCATTACTTTATATTGTAATAATATTTTTCTGTATGTTTCATATATCATAATGAGCTTGAGACATCACAGAAGGTTTTTTTTCACAGCCTACCTGACTGAAATGCCTCATTAATATGCAAGTCATTTCAGCTCATTACTATCCAATTCTTTTGTCTTCTCAGGTGAGAATGGCCCATTTTCAGTGGTGATTCACGCCTCCTCGCATACTGTGTTTCTTGGCAAAAAGTGTCTTACAAAAACTAAATCAATATATTGTTTTATATGAAGGAGTAGGCAGCATAATTTTTACATAATTTTGAAGCAAAAACTCTAGTCTACAACCTCCAATACCCTAAAGTCTTATGAACACAGATTTATTATACTTTTTTTGGCCTTATTTCAGTGACTTAAGTTTTTTGTTTTTTCAACAACCACGCATAAATGTTATTCCTTCAAAAACACAAACATGTACATACATGTTCCTCACATATTATTGTAGCCTAGTTTGTGCTGAATACAGTGTAATGACACTTTTTCCATTAATATGTTTATGAACAACTGAAAAAAGCACAAATGTCAGGGCATGTCAAAAGTTCTCCAGGCCCCAAATCAGCCTCAGACTCCAGAGGGTTAAAGTGCATTAATTTTCCATTTCAAAAAATATATATCTTTGGATACTTGTGTCTTATTCCCTGAAATCTCTTTCTCCAGACAGCCATGAGGAGTCTGTTCTGGGCAATATTCCTCTTACAGGATTCTGTACTGCTCACCTCGAGAGTGCAGGAACCGCAGATACACATTCAAGACATTTTCAAATCTCTCTTCCTCTGTAATTCTCTCTCTATCAATCAAATAAACAGATGCACTCAATTGCCAAACATGAAGACACGAGTTGAATTTATAAAATGATCCTATAAAGACAGTACATAACCTTTTGCACAAAACAACAAAACTCTTTCTATTGTAATTTGAGAAAGCAATTGTTTTTTTGTTTTTTTTACTTCAGTCTTTTCATTTTCAGTATCACAAGAGCTGTCAATATCATGATTTCATGAATTTGTGATTGAATATCAGAAAATTTCGGTAAAGGTTTTTGGAGTTTTTATTTTTTTCATATAGTTTTGTTTGCATAGTTTTGTGGATTAATAATGACATGTAGATGTTTGGACATTACCACTGGCGTAGGAACCGGGGGGGACGGGGGGGACGTGTCCCCCTCAATATTGGAAAATGCTGCATGTGTCCCACCCAAAAATTAGCCTATACACCGCAGGAACAAAAACTGTACATTTTGAACTTTTATTTTGAATACGCGACGAAGAAGATATTCGGTTTTGTCAGTCAAACCCAGAGTGATTTCATTCATGTTTGAATAATCACCATTCGCCAATCACCAGCTTCATATTCTTCACTTTTCACCTATAGTCGGACTCGGAGCATCTGATTGGTAGAGAGAAGTCAACATTACACTACGAACATTCAAATACGTTATTGGTGCGCACCAGCTTTGAACGACTCGACTTTGTATGAGGTAAATTAGTCTCAGTCAAGCGGTTTAAATTAACAAGCTTTTTAAAACTGAATTATGGATACGAGGCATGACATTAAATCAACAGTGGAATTTTGTATGGCACGTATGTTATGCTTTGCGAGAGGAGGTTAACGTTACGTTAGGTAGATAGCCATATAGCGGGCAATCGATTTCTCTGTGTTAACCTTAGCAAAAGTAAAACGTTCTGTCATCTCTTTTCAGCATAATGCCACCACAGAAAAAAATAAAACCAAAGGAAATAACGTTGCTGAAGTTTTTTACAAAGAGTAAGGTTAGTGTTATATATTATAATACAACACATTTTACACAAGGACAGGGCGACATCATAACCTTCATTTACCAAGCCTATATTTACATTAAAAAAATATATAATTTGTCATCAGGAGAAGGCTGGTATTATCAGGAAAGAGGCAGGTGAGGAAGGAGTGGCACAGTAACAGGTGGAGGTTTTTTGTTGAAGCCAAACTAAGTTTAAAAAGTGAAACCAAAAAAAAAAGTTATAGATCTTGATGTTTACAAAAATGATATATTAATAATATTTTATAGAAAATATATAATTTTTATGAAACATAATTTTAAACAGTAAACTCTAAAACTAAAAAGCCATAAATCTAAAAAAAAAAAAAAAAAAAGTTGTTTTCCAAATTTGAGGTTGATATCTCAAAAAAATAGCTTTCTGTCAGTTTGTTTGGGTGCAGTGCCAAAGTTTCCTCATTAGATGCCAGCAAAACTCCACTGATTCACACAGTGTTTGGATTTATGATTTGCAGTACAGTTGAGTTTTTCTCTCTCAAATATTACAAGCACACCCACACAATTTTTTATAACACACATACAAACCAATACCAACACACCCACACAGTTATAGCTGCACAATTTATCCAATTGTCTTTATAATAAGCAGAAGCCGTAAAGAGGAATAAAGTGAGTATTTTATTTATAGGTCAAACCTAAAAAAAAAGGCACCATTTAGTAAAAAATAGTACAATTTTTAATTTATGCTAATAAAAATGCAGAACAAAAGCCTATTAACAAAGATTGCATCATTTTATAGTTAAATGGCAATGGGATTAAAAATGTGTCCACATTTGGGAAATTTTTGTCCAAAAGACACTGAGAGGAAGTATTTTGTGTACCTAGTGCAAAATAGATTTTTTAAAGGAAATGGGGGTGAAAATTCCTATAAAAACACACACCTGTGGCAAATTTTTCATGCCTGCTGCACGCATCATCTGCCCCAGGACACCCCATCACCATCTTGCATATGACATCCTGGAATCCAGTTATTAATTAGATTTTCATTGTGTAATTTTAAAATGGTCTCTTCTTGGGTTCAGGAGCTTTACCTTGGACATGCATCACAGCAACCATATTGTATTTTTAGGAGCAGGAAGGCAGCAGCAGTATGGAGACAGGAGAGGATGGTACAGGGCCTGAGGTGAGGTCTTAAAAAGGCTTAAGTGATAACATTTTGTCTGCTGTAAACAGATGTCAGTGTGTGAGTATTTGTGAATCTGCAAATCAGTGCTTTGAAATCTTACATATTAATTGTTCAATCTGACAAAACCGTATTATTATTATTATTTTTTTGCCTTTTTACTTTGTCAAGTCCAGTTCTGATACTGTACTAAATTTTTTGAGTTACTGGTTATGGTATTACCTAAATGCTAGCGTTGTACATCATGCAGGAAGATCATCAAATGGTTGAGACAGGCAGAAAAAGAAAGAGAGAGAGAGAAGCAGAAACAGACCGACAGGTAAGAGAGATGTAGGAGATTAGCCCTTTATAAACTTTGTATAAAGTGTAGTGGCTTTGAGTGAGATTGTGACTTTTTTGCTTTAGGGAGTTCAGAGCATGCATAACAGAGGCAGAAACAGGGACAGAGAGTTGAGTGACATTGAAGATTCAAGTCAGAGGATAGAGCCATATCAGCCACACCCAAAATGTATACCGACTCAAGTGCTGTCTAATAGAGTTTTAAATTTCCAAGAGAAGTGGTACAGCGAATTTCCCTGGCTGCATTATGATGCATTGAAACAAGGGGTTTTGTGTTTCTATTGCAAAAAAGTGTATCAAGAAAAACCCACACCCTTTGCAGCAAAAGCAGAGCCTGCCTTTATTAATACAGGATTTAAAAATTGGAAAAAAGCGATTGAAAAATTTAAAGCACATGCAAGTAGTCATACACACTGTCATGCTGTCTCTGTGACTGCACAAGAAAATCATCCTGTAGATGCCCAATTGTCCAGTGCTTTGGCAAAGCAACAAGCAGACAATAGGCACTGTCTTGAGAAAATAGTAAGTTCTATCAAATATTTAGCACGACAGGGACTGGCCTTGAGAGGGCATGAGGATAAAAATAGTAATTTGTATCAGCTCTTGAAAGACAAAGCAGAGGATGATGTCCTTTTAGACAAATGGTTGCAGAGGTCCCAAAAAGAATACATTAGCCCAGAGATCCAGAATGAAATTCTGTCCAAAATGAGCAACAGCATTGTTCGTGGAATAGCTGACACAATCAGGAGTATACCCATTCTTCAGTATGCAATTATCATTGATGGAACACAAGACATATCTGGGCAAGAACAAGAAAGCATATGCCTGCGTTATGTTGACAATGACCTGATTCCCCATGAAGATTTCATAGGTTTGTTCGGTGTCTCAGATACAACAGGAAGGAGTCTTGCTGACGTTGCAAAGGATGTGCTGCTGAGATTAAATTTACCAATCCATGGTTTACGAGGTCAAACTTATGATGGGGCTGCTAATATGTCCGGCAAGCACTTTGGGGCACAGGCACTGATAAAACAAGAGCAACCACTAGCACTCTATGTTCACTGTGGTGCCCACTGTACTAATTTAATAGCACAGAAAGCTTGCTTAGCCTCCAGTTTAATCAGAGACTCCTTGGATTGGGTCCACCAGTTGGGAGTCCTGTTCTCTCAGTCAGGGAAGTTTAAAGCAATTCATGCTGCGATTGCACATGCTGAGAATACATGTTACACCAAAATAAAACCACTCTGTCCAACAAGATGGACGGTACGGAACAAAGCCATCACAGCTGTTTTATCACAGTATGGATCAGTGCTTGCTGCCTTGGAGGAGATGGCTTCTGGTGCCTCAAACACAGCATCTACTGCTAATGGCTTGCTAGGTCAGTTTCGTAAAGGCAAAACAGTGTTAGGTCTAAAACTTGCCTTACCAGTGATTCATGAGCTTGAATGCCTGAACATCTCTTTTCAGAAGAGAACTGCTACAGTTGCAGGCATGAAGGCTGCTGTTGAAGTTGTCAGGACCTCACTCATGGCCAAAAGAAATGAGGCAAGCTTCCAAACTTTGTTTGAAGAGGCGATGGCCATGGTTCAGTCTTTAGGTATTAAGCCCATTACAATTCCACAGAGCAGACCACCTCCAAAATGCTTCACTGGAGGAGCTGAAGCACATCAGCCTAAGTCTGCAAAGGACCACTACAGAGTGGAATTCTTTAAAGTCCTAGATACTGTAGATGCACAGTTCACTGAGCGGTTTGGCCAGGATGATTTGCTGACTTTGCAAAAATTGGAAGAGACACTTCTGAGTGGAGAGGTTGATGCTCCAGTGATTGATAAATATTCAGAGTTGAACAGAGAGTCACTTTCAGTCCAGCTTTCTATGTTCCGATTGAACTACTCATTTAGTAACAGTGCAGAAGCTGCAGGGATCATTCGTGGATTGCCTGTAGAGGTACGTGGATTATTTGGGCAAGTGGAAACCCTGGTCAGGTTGCTTTTGGTAGTCCCTGTTTCTTCCTCTGAGGCAGAGAGAAGTTTTAGTGCCCTCCGCAGGCTTAAGACTTGGCTCCGCTCTACAATGACTCAAAACAGACTTAACCATGTTTCTGTCTGTCATATCCATCAGGATAAACTGGACTTGTTGGACAAAAAGTCCATTTGCAAGCAATTTATTGCTTTGAATGACAAGAGAAAAAAACATTTTGGCTTTCTAGCCTAAGCAATAGGGCATGCCTAAGGCACCATTTACCTCACCCCCTGAAGAGCAGAACAGGAGGATTTTAGAAGAGCAAGAGAATGACAGACAGATTTAAAGATCTTCCTATGAGTTTGTAGTCTTCAGGATGTTTCTATGGAGCTTTGAGAACAAAATACTGATACCAAACTAAAGTGGGACATTGTCTGGGGGGAAGGAGCATGGGGAGCAGGTGGGGCACTGGCATTAGAGGGGAATATTAGACTTAAGCATCAATTTCATTAGCTTCATAGTCAGCTTAGATAATAAGCTTTGTTTTACTGTTATAAACTTTTTAATAGAAAAGTAAAATGTTATTGATATAGATAATAATGATAGTTCTAGTTCCAAGTGCCTATATCCAAAGCCGTATGTGACTGTTGTGTTTTTGTATTTTTTTGGGGTTACAAATCAAATATTTGCCTAGTAAAGTGCCCCTTTCCTTTCTGCCCGCAATTGCAGGGGGGCTTGTACACTTTTATGTTTCCCAACTTCAATATTTGTGTAATAATAAATAGATAAATTAAACAGATGAACAGATGATAAACAGATGATTTTGTTTATTTATTTTGCTGTTATTTCATATATGTCGTACCACGTGACGTCACCATACTGTATGTTACTATTATGGTGGCGAGATGGACGTTGATTCATAATGGCCAAAATGTCCCCCCCAATGTCAAAGTGGTTCCTACGCCCCTGGACATTACTGGAACTTTGTTGTAATGCAGACATTACGCAAGTCTCTCATGTTGCACTGCCTGCATGTGACCACCAGACGGCAGCAGTGTATCAGACCCCTTATGAATTGTCTGAACAATCATACAGACATCAGCAGAAGTTTTTCTGAGGTTGGAGAGTGGAGTAAAGGAAATTAATACCAGATTTTGTAAGGCCACAGCCAGAGACTCACTCATCCAACCACCAGAGGGCGCCATCCTGAATATTATCATCACTTTATTCCTTCTATTGATACTTCCTTTTTGTAGGTTTAAAAGCCATGGGCTTTTTGTTTATTAAACTACTGCAAAATGGATTCTAACTTGACCGCATCCTCTGAAGAGACATGATTGCTTTATATGAACAGATTTCAATTTAGGCTTATTCACATATAAACATTGATCAGTTATAAAAGACAGCTTGGAAAACAGAAAATTCATTGTAATTATTCTGTTGACAGACCTGTAAGACTAAGAAATTCACAACCACTCAGAAAAAAAAAATGCATATAGTTTTGTGAAATATGAAGTATGAAATAATAATATTTGTGTTTTTATTATTTTTTAAACACTATAAATACAAAAAATATATATATTAAAAAATCATATCAAAAATAAAATAATGCGAAATAGGAGGTCCTTGGTATTAAACAGTTAGAAAACATTGATGTTTACGTTATTTATTGAGCAACTGTGGTTTTATCAGTTGCTCAATAAATAACAATTATCAGTATAACCTGATGAAAAGATGAGTTTGCAATTATATTTCATCTACATTTTTAAATATATTTCACTACAATATATTATATTTCATCTGCAACAGCATTGTGTACTTCTGTAAAGATACGTTTGGCCATGAACTTTTAAATGCATCATTATATTTAAATTGCAAACTTGTGAGGAGAGATTTAGGGCGTAGTATAAGTAGCTGGATTGGGACACAGCAGTGTTCTGTTAATCATCTGCCTTGTTTCATCACACACTCTGCTAGTTGCCGAGTCATGTTTATCCAATTTGAGTATCCAATTGAGTGGTGCTTTCCTGTGCAAACTCGTCACAGGCACAGCAGACACGCACACAGACATACAACCAGGACATCGTCACCTCAATGTGTTGAACAAAAATGTAAGAAAATATGACAGTGGTGCAGCATTTTGTGATAAAATTGCTTTGAATGGTTGTTAGTGTGTTGCCATGTTGTTGCTGGGGTGTTGCAACAGTTGCTTATTGAGCAATGCTCGCTGATGATCTGGTCAGGATGATCACAACATTTTAGCTTTTGTGTTTGAAGATAAGAGTTCTTTTGAAAGTTTTGCTGTAACGATTAATATTGCACATCATATCATAACCAGGTGCCGGATTTGGGGAAAGGGTGAGATACCCCTGTCATTTTATTGTGCCATGCCTTGATAAAACATTATTGTGGGTGGTGAAGTTGAAAAGATCTCTCATATGGTTTGCTAGAAATTAGTTTTCATGATTCTACGTTGCTACCAAATAATCTTTTTAATCCAGACTATCTATACTGTCATTTTGTAAATAAAGATATCTGCTATTTATGTTCAGATAGTGTCAGTTTATTTGCACATGGGTTGCTTCTTGCTTTTGTAAAAATGCAGTTCAATAACTGTTCTCTATTAATATATATTTTAAATTGTAATTTATTCCTGTCATGCAAAGCTGAATTTTCAGCATCATTATACTCCAGTCTTCAGTGTCACATGATCCTTCAGAAATCATTCTAATATGATTAAGAAACATTTTTCTTTTATTATTTTCAATGTTGAAAACTCAATGTTATCATTGTTGTACTGCTTCATATTTTTGTGACTAAAGTAATACATTTATTTTCAGGATTCTTTGATGAATAAAAAGATCAAAATAACAGCATTTATTTGAAATAGAAATCTTATGTAACATTATAAATGTTTCACGGTCACTTTTGATCATTTCAGTGTGTCCCATCTGTATAAAAGCATAATTTTCTTATGTCTCAGCTTCTTCTCCTGGACAGAAATGAGATTTACATGGATGGAGAGAGAGCAAATGGAGACTTTTTCTCTTTTCTAAGAAAAAGACACTGGGAGACATTTTTTTTGTTTGCTGGGAGACATTTGTCTCCTCTAGTTTCAGGAGAGATTTCAAAAATGTCAAACTAAATATGATATCTCTATAGGCCTGATAAAGTCATAAAACATGATTGTATTGATCTGGTGAGTATGAGTCATTATAGGGGAAATGTTAACATTGTAATGTCAAAAGATTTTGGGCTAATTTACAAATATACAATGAAAGTGTGTATTTCTGAAATGCTATTTGTCTGTTTTTCATCATTTAAATGGCCTTCTAGCTTTTCTGCACTCCTGTACTGTGTTATTTTACAGTACAAGTGCACATGCTTCAAATAGTCTCTCATTATATGAGTCCATAACTGTATTCTACAAACGGAAAAACTCCATTCAATAACTGCAAAACTGCATGCAATGTCACAGCAGGACACACCAACTTCCCTTTTACAGGGTAAACTGGGGTAAAATATTATAAAAAAAAATGACTGGGAGGCTCATACGTGAATCTGGGCTCAACCCAATCTGCATATAAATACTCGAGACACTTCTAGTCATGATCATCTGTGAGACAAACATCTGTCCTGAACTGATCTTCTCTCTGATATCACCTGTTGAACATCGTAAGTATTCTGTCTTGAACCTTTTGTGTCTTTGTCTCTTAAAAGTGATTGAAGAACACTTAGTAGTAATACACTGTTGAAATTTAATGTTAAAAACAATGAAGCAGTGAAGAATTTGTCTGCTAAAAGAAAAAATTTTTTCCTTCAGACCTGAAGCAAGATGCTGGTTTTGACGAAAGACGGTCGGGTGTCCTTGTATTTAGATTCTAGTGGCAATGGAGTATATTTCCACCTGCCTCCTCTCTCTATCTTCCAGACCCACCTCTGCGTCACCTGGGACTCTGAGACTGGTCTCTCTGCCTTTTGGGTGGATGAATGGCGCAGTTCCTTCCAGCTCTATAGAAAAGGTCACTCAGTTCTTTCTGGCGGCACCGTCCTGCTCGGCCAGGATGCTGATGCATGTACAGGGTCTGTAGGGTCCTTTGACCCAGAGCAGAGCTTTGTAGGTGAAATTTCAGATGTGAAAATGTGGGATTATATTCTCCCTGGCAAACAGATTAAGGCGGTTTATTCAAACCAGGAACCGTATGTGCCGAAGGGAAACGTGTTTGACTGGAACACCATTCAATATGAAATGGAATGGAAATGGAATGGAAATGTGCTAGAGGCTGAAAATAACTGATTCTGATCAGTTTTAATGTCACACAGATTGTCATCCACACAGTTGTGTCAGTCTTTATGATCTGTTCATCGGTTTTAATCAGTTACAAGCTGTAAGGGCTATCAAAAACATTTTTCTCAGCATTACAACAGTGTCTGTGTGTAATTTGGAAGAAAGAGTTGAATGTTTTTACTGGTCCTAGTGGTCTATAATATCATAAATTTACATATTTTGTCTGTCTAGAAACTAGATACTGTTCTTTGTGCTGCATATATATGCACACATACATATATCTACCATGAGCTCAGAGGATAATAGGATTATTAGCGATGTATACCCAAATTATTTCATCCAAATTTTTCACAAACATTTAAGTGCAAGTGGTGAAGGACTACACTAGCCATTATCCCCGCTAGAAATTTTACGTTCCCAATACATTCTCAGAATGTTCCCACTGGTGTTAAGGATGTTGTCTAGTAACGTTCCCAGTACGTTCCGAGATGGTCACGATTTGGAGTTCTTTTAAGGGTTGGGGGACTTTATTTGGCGGACCTTCACAGAACATTCAGAACGTTCTGGGAATGTTTACTCATGGCTTTAGGAATGTCTGCATTCATACAAAGTTCCAGTAATGTCCAAACATCTACACCTCATTGTTAATCCACAAACCTATGCAAACAAAATTATATGAACAAATAAAAATTCCAAAAACCTTCACTGAAATGTTCTGATATTCAATGACATATTCATGAAATCATGATATTGACAGATCTTGTGATACAGAAAAAGAAAAGACTGAAGTAAAAATACAAAAACAATTGCTTTCTCAAATCACATTAAAAAGAGTTTTTTTGTATTGTGCAAAAGGCTATGTACAGTATTGTACATAAATTAATTTTATAAATTAAACTCGTGTTTTTAAGTTTGGCAATTGAGTGCATCTGTTTATTTGATTGATAGAGAGAGAATTACAGAGGAAGAGAGATTTGAAATCATCTGTACTGTACATTTAGTTTTAAGAAGACCTTCACCCTCACCTTCAATGTGTATCTGCGGTTCCTGCACTCTCTAGGTGAGCAGTACAGAATCCTGTAGCTGGGAAGAGGAATACTGCCCAGAACAGACTCCTCACGGCTGTCTGGAGAAAGAGATTTCAGGGAATAAGATAATAAGTATACAGAAGAGAAAAAATGTCATTTCATTTTTTTTTTTTTTTTTTTAAATGGAAAATTAATGCACTTTAAAACTTTCAATGTAAGTAGATTGTATATATATATATATATATATATATATATATATATATATATATATACACACACACACACACACACATATATATTTATATATATAAACAATAACATGGTTTTCCCTTTATAATAATACAGGTAGCAATTACAGAGAACAAACCATCTTCTCTTCCACAATTTCAGTCCAGTGCTGTCCTACAGAAACAGATAGTTATGATCACATACAAATCTCTAAAAAAATATAACCTACTGATTTATTTAATAATGCAGTTACACTTGTAAGATGACCATCTGCATTTTAAAGTAAAAAATGTGTAGGACGTATGACATAACACAGGAAATTACACCAGACCTTCAAGATTGTAAAATATGGTGCTGCTGGAGGCCTGACCCTGACCTGATCCTCCATCCTAGATAGACAATAGCAATGTACACAGAATGAATAATCAATAACCGTCGAGCTGTTCAGGTTAGCCGACTTGCTGTTACCCATCTGTTTTGATTTAAAGGACACTGAGATTTTGATTCATTGAGGTAGTAGTGCTGTTAGACAATCATTGGCTCAGGTTTAGGAAGGCTCACCCACATAGCAAGGGTTCTGGGATGAATGGGATGCACTCCAGTGCTCCGTTTAAAGCTATCACCCTGCAGTCCAAGACTAGTTGCCCTCTAAATCTAAGCAGGGTTGAGCCCATAGACGGTTGAGCCTGATCAGTACTTGAATGGGAGACATCCTGGGAAACTAGGTTGCTGCTGAGAGAGGTAATTGTGAGGCCAGCAGGGGGTGCTCACCCTATGGTTTGTGTGGGTCCTAATGCCCCAGTATATTGATGGGGACATACTGTCAAAAAGCACTGTCCTTTGGGTGAGATGTTAAACTGATGTCCTGACTCTCTCCTTTGAAAAAAAGCATAGGGGTTGTTTAACTCCGGCATCCTGACCAAATTTGCCCATTGCCATCATCATGGCCTCCTAATCATCCTCATATATATATAGTGATTGGCTTCATCACTGTCTCCTCTCCACCAATAAGCTTGTGTGTGGTGGGCGATCTGGTGCAATCTGGCTGCCGTCACATCATCTAGGTGGATGCTGCACACTGGTGGTGGTTGAGGAGATTCCCCCCTTCAACGTGAAAAGCGCTTTGAGTACCAAGAAAAGCACTATAAAAATGTAACAAATTATTATTTTATGCAATATTTTTGGCAATATATTTAATAATAATTATTTAATAATTATATTTATATTAAAAATATATTTTCAAACAATATAAATACAAAAATAATTTAAATAAAAAATAAAATAATACAAACAGGACTACATTTTAAGGGACCTTGGCAACAAAAAGTTAGAAAATATTGGTTTTACGTCATTTACTGAGCAACTCTGGCTCATCAAGGTCAATCATGGATTGTGCTGAGTAAAAAAGGGTTACAGACCCTGCTTTTGTTAATCATTTCCCTTTTTTCACCCTATTTTTGACTACATTGAACCACAGCTGCTCAATAAGTTTGTGAAACACATCACCTCACAGTCTTACACTTATTTGTTCTCTTGCTGTTAGAGTGTGCGTACTGTACATAGACCTCATCCACAGTGACCTCTGTCCTCTTTATTCACTGTGAAAACTACTGCTGCCATCTCTGTACAGGGATTGCTGGGAAACGTAATTCCATTTTTTTATTATTTCTTTATTCCCAATGACATTCTTTAATAATTTATCAGAATAAAAGAATAATAAAACTAGATTTTTACATTTGAAGATAACGTGAGTAGTGCAAAACTCATTGCTGGGGTCTTCCAAGTGTTTTAACTGTGTTGCTATGTGGTTGCTGAAGTGTTCCAAGTGGTTGTGAGTGTTGCTATGTGGTTTCTGAGGTGTTCCGAGTGGTTGTGAGTGTTGCTATGTGGTTGCTGGGGTGTTCCGAGTGGTTGCGAGTGTTGCTATGTGGTTTCTGAGGTGTTCCGAGTGGTTGTGAGTGTTGCTATGTGGTTTCTGAGGTGTTCCGAGTGGTTGTGAGTGTTGCTATGTGGTTGCTGGGGTGTTCCGAGTGGTTGTGAGTGTTGCTATGTGGTTGCTGGGGTGTTCCGAGTGGTTGCGAGTGTTGCTATGTGGTTTCTGAGGTGTTCCGAGTGGTTGTGAGTGTTGCTATGTGGTTTCTGAGGTGTTCCGAGTGGTTGTGAGTGTTGCTATGTGGTTGCTGGGGTGTTCCGAGTGGTTGCGAGTGTTGCTATGTGGTTTCTGAGGTGTTCCGAGTGGTTGTGAGTGTTGCTATGTGGTTTCTGAGGTGTTCCGAGTGGTTGTGAGTGTTGCTATGTGGTTTCTGAGGTGTTCCGAGTGGTTGTGAGTGTTGCTATGTGGTTGCTGGGGTGTTCCGAGTGGTTGCGAGTGTTGCTATGTGGTTTCTGAGGTGTTCCGAGTGGTTGTGAGTGTTGCTATGTGGTTTCTGAGGTGTTCCGAGTGGTTGCGAGTGTTGCTATGTGGTTGCTGGGGTGTTCTGAGTGGTTGCGAGTGTTGCTATGTGGTTGCTGGGGTGTTCTGAGTGGTTACGAGTGTTGCTATGTGGTTGCTGGGGTGTTCCGAGTGGTTGTGAGTGTTGCTATGTGGTTTCTGAGGTGTTCCGAGTGGTTGTGAGTGTTGCTATGTGGTTTCTGAGGTGTTCCGAGTGGTTGCGAGTGTTGCTATGTGGTTGCTGGGGTGTTCTGAGTGGTTGCGAGTGTTGCTATGTGGTTGCTGGGGTGTTCCAAGTGGTTGTGAGTGTTGCTATGTGGTTGCTGGGGTGTTCCGAGTGGTTGTGAGTGTTGCTATGTGGTTGCTGGGGTGTTCCGAGTGGTTGTGAGTGTTGCTATGTGGTTTCTGAGGTGTTCCGAGTGGTTGCGAGTGTTGCTATGTGGTTGCTGGGGTTGTTCTGAGTGGTTACGAGTGTTGCTATGTGGTTGCTGGGGTGTTCCGAGTGGTTGTGAGTGTTGCTATGTGGTTTCTGAGGTGTTCCGAGTGGTTGTGAGTGTTGCTATGTGGTTTCTGAGGTGTTCCGAGTGGTTGTGAGTGTTGCTATGTGGTTGCTGGGGTGTTCTGAGTGGTTGCGAGTGTTGCTATGTGGTTGCTGGGGTGTTCCGAGTGGTTGTGAGTGTTGCTATGTGGTTGCTGGTGTGTTCCGAGTGGTTGTGAGTGTTGCTATGTGGTTGCTGGGGTGTTCCGAGTGGTTGTGAGTGTTGCTATGTGGTTTCTGAGGTGTTCCGAGTGGTTGCGAGTGTTGCTATGTGGATGCTGGGGTGTTCTGAGTGGTTACGAGTGTTGCTATGTGGTTGCTGGGGTGGTATGACCAAAAATTTTTCAAAATTATATCGGTTTCACAGTATATGACGGTATTTTTTTCCCCATGCATGACCGAGCGTTAAGCACATTTTCTATCATTTGAGAGAGGAAATACTGCAGTAGATTGATTAAAATACCCTGTTTTACTGTCATGATGAGTGAATATATTGTAGAAAAATTCCACACTAGATGTTAATACAGGTTTACAAAGCCCCACAAAATGATGGTGTGGGGAGACAATAACCAATAAAACACAGACCTGCAACACACTCATTACAGAGTGACACATGAATATTGAAAATATGACCATTGAGATAGAAAAAAAAAGAGTTTAGGGCACCTTAAGCATTTTAAAAATCTAACCCTATATAACAACCTGCTAAAACGAGGGAGAAACGCGGAAGAACATTTAAACTGTCTAAGGATATTTTCAGTACATTTACGAGCACTACAATCTCTGAACAAGCGACACACGTAAGTTTAACACAGAAAGAATAAAGCAGTAAAATTGTCAGTCTATGTATTAACTTACATCATCTTCTGTGTAGCAGAATAACCCATCGCAGTCGTGATCAGACGTACAGTTCAGTGTCCTTTGCATAACGTTACATTTCATTTGAAGGAAGACGTGATGAAATATGTGCTCATACACGCTGCTGGTTCATGTTTAGAGCACTAGAGTATATGAAATAGGTTCATAAAAAACTTAAACATGCTTGCTCCGGTCTATATAATATGATCCATGTGGAGAACGTTGTTAATCTCATCATGGTGCTCCACGCAGAAACCGCTCTCTCTCACGCGCGGTGTGTAGTTTGAATTCTCCGCTGTAATCAAGGGCTGAATCCGAAATCGCCCCCTATAACCTCAAATAGAGCATTATTTGAGGCAACAGCCATTTGTAGTGGTGTCCGAAACCACAGTGGACGTTATTGAGTGCACTCATTCTATCCCACATTGCACCGCAATAATGAGTGTACAGCCGATGTACACACATCAGCTGTCCGAATTCACTCACTTGTTTTCATTCACTCTTTCAAGTGAACAATATAAGTGGATAACGTAGGGAATAGTGAATGGGGCTTTAGGGGGTGATTTCGGACCATAGGTTGTGATGCGATCTCAGCTGTGCTCTCACTACAGTGCAACAGTTAAACGGGACCCTCTCAAACAGTGACGGGCTGTGCCGCATTCCGAACATTGGTTAAGCGACACATACCGGTATTGGGGTATCATCAAAATTCATATCATAACAAAAATAAATACCGGTATTCGGTATGAACTGGTAAACCGCTCAGCACTAGTTGTGAGTGTTGCTATGCATTTGCTGGGGTGTTTTTTAAGTGGTTGTGAGTGTTGCTATGCATTTGCTGGGGTGTTTTTTAAGTGGTTGTGAGTGTTGCTATGTGGTTGCTGGGGTGTTCTGAGTGGTTGTGAGTGTTGCTATGCATTTGCTGGGGTGTTTTTTAAGTGGTTGTGAGTGTTGCTATGTGGTTGCTGGGGTGTTCTGAGTGGTTGTGAGTGTTGCTATGCATTTGCTGGGGTGTTCCGAGTGGTTGTGAGTGTTGCTAAGTGGTTGCTGGGGTGTTCTGAGTGGTTGTGAGTGTTGCTATGTGGTTGCTGGGGTGTTCTGAGTGGTTATGAGTGTTGCTATGTGGTTGCTGGGGTGTTCTGAGTGGTTATGAGTGTTGCTATGTGGTTGCTGGGGTGTTCTGAGTGGTTATGAGTGTTGCTATGTGGTTGCTGGGGTGTTCTGAGTGGTTATGAGTGTTGCTATGTGGTTGCTGGTGTGTTCTGAGTGGTTCTTACTAGTGTGTTGCAATGTGGTTGCTGGGGTGTTGCTGTGGAGTTGCTGGGGTGTTCTGAATGATTGTGTGCTGCTATATGCTGTTGCTAGGGTGTTTTTTGAATTTTGTGTGTTGCCATCCATCCGGGAGGTGCTACTGTAAAAAAAGAACATGGGTACAACTTCCGGTGAGGCGGCAGACGTAGTATACCAATTTTATTTTGTTTGCTAATTAGCGAAGAGGCAAGTGTTTTTTGGATCATTGTTTACTTTTTAAAGTTGCAAATCTTTATGAGACCTTGTTATGGTGCTCAGGTATATTTCAGTTTAGTACATTTATTAGTTAATCAATACTATCAAAATACACTAAACAATTTTCATGCCCTTAATTGTCCTTACTTTACTGACCTTCCACAACAGTGCTGCTGCATGACTACAAGAGCATCCTGGCCCTGCAATACATGAACGACCTGTCGTCTGTACTGTGATACGTGTCATGCGTGCCAGGGCCAGTCGTGTTTCCACTGTCATATTTGTGATGCTAAAGGTGCGATGCTACTTATGCTAATCATTGAGATAATAAAATAAATGCACACTTTTATGGAAAATACCATAAACTACTTGAGGAACGTAGACAACTCATGTATGATTATAATTGTGTATTTATTTAGTTTGTTTTTGATTTTTACCCACGGTAAAAATCGCATTCTGGAGGGTAAAATTCGTGTTTTTGGCAGGGCTCCCCTGGTAAAATTCGCATTCCAGCTACTAAATATCCAACCCGATCTCACGGCAATTCGTACGTATTTTACGAGGTGGCTAATTCGTATGAATTCATACGACCTCACTCGTACTAATTCATACGTTTTTTGCTAAATCGTATATATTTTACGAGTTGACAAATTCGTATAAATTCATACGAATGACCTACCCCAAACCCCGCCCCTAAACCTAACCGTCACTGGGGTTTAGACAAATCGTACGAATTCGCACGAGTGAGGTCGTATGAATTTATACGAAATAGCCACCTCGTAGAATAAGTACGAATTGGTCGTGAGATAGCGTTGAAATATCATGTTATTTCGGGTCAACCCGCGGACATGAAAAACAACCTGCGGCAACAGTGTAAAAGTAGCCCAATTCCGCGGGAAAACTTGGCAACACCGGTACACGTATTCGTACCGAATGGTTCACGGTGCAAATTCCAAATGGAAGTGACCATCCCTATGCCCTATGTGATCATCCCAATGTGAGCAGGGCACGTATGTAGCCGTTTGGAATGCACTTGGCAAAGGGAGCGGCGTAATTTCCTCATTATCTTCAGCTGGGATGTTCCCAAGATAACACAGCACAATGTCCAACAGCAGTTTTAATGGATTATTTCTTTTTTTTTTTTTTTTTTTTTTTTAGCCTGTTGCAAATAAAAAAAACACATTTTATATTTTAAAAAGTTTTTAAAATATGCTATATAATATATAAAAAGTAATATATATAAAACTTTTAAAAATATAAATTGTATATTTATTTATGCCGGCGCTGCGTTGTCACGGGAACATGACATCCCAGCTGAAGATATGAGGAAATTACACGGCTCCCTTTGCCAAGTGCACTCCAAGAGAGGGGAGGGCCGATGGGGGGATGTGTCTTGTAGGGGCTGGTCTTGTCCATTAAAATCACGGGCTGAAAATGGGTCCCACTCTAGCCCTGCCTCAACCCAATCTGCAAATAAATACTCGAGACACTTCTAGTCATGATCATCTGTGAGACAAACATCTGTCCTGATCTGATCTTCTCTCTGATATCACCTGTTGAACATCATAAGTATTCTTATCTTAAACCTTTTGTCTTTATCTCTTAAAAGTGATTGAAAACTTAATAAACTGTTGTAGTTTCATGTTAAAAACAATGAAGCCGTGAAGAATTTGTCTGCTAAAAGAAAAAATGGATTTTCTTTTGCACTTTTCAGACTTGCAGCAAGATGCTGGTTTTGTTTTTCTGCCTGCTTTCTCTGACAGCAGCGGCTGCTGAAGGTACCATATTATACATGATTTCACAGATTGTTATAAGCAGGATTGTGTGTCTAGTAAATAATGTTTTATCTTGTGTTTTGTCTTGTAGTGGGTCTTGGTGGTAAAGTACTTCTGTTTCCAACCAAGACTGATTCAAGCTATGTTAAACTCACTCCTGAAAAGTCACTGAATCTGACAGCGTTTACTCTCTGCATGCGTGTCGCGATGGAGCCCCAGAGCGGGAGGGAGATCATTCTGTTTGCCTACTGTGTAGCCGACTGTGACGAGCTCAACGTGTGGAGAGAGAAAGATGGTCGGTTGTCCTTGTATTTGCATTCTAGTGGCAAAGCAGCATTTTTCCACCTGCCTCCGCTCTCCATCTTTCACACTCACATGTGCGTCACCCGGGACTCCAAGACCGGTTTATCTGCCTTTTGGGCGGATGGACTGCGCAGTTCCTTCAAGCTCTATAGAAAAGGTCACTCCGTTCTTCCTGGTGGCTCCGTCGTGCTCGGCCAAGACGCTAATTCGTGTATAGGGTCTGTAGGGTCCTTTGATCCAGAGCAGAGCTTTGTAGGAGAAATTACAGATGTGAAAATGTGGGATTATGTTCTCCCTGGCAAACAGATTAAGGCGGTTTATTCAAACCAGGAACCGTATGTGCCGAAGGGAAATGTGTTTGACTGGAACACCATCAAATATGAAACCAGTGGAAATGTTCTAGTGGTTGAAAATAACTGATTCTGATCAGTTGTAATGTCACACACATTGTCTAACCCATCTGTTTTAATCAGGTACAAAGCTGTAAGGGCTAACAAATAATTTTTTCTCAGCATTACAACTGCAGTGTCTGTACATAATTAGAGCAAAGAGCTGAATGTTGAAAAAGGGGGTTTATGGTCTATATCTTAAATCTGTATATTCTCTCTGAAACTGGATACAGTTTTTTGTGCTGCATATGCATATATACATACATACATACATATATATATTTCTTATTCAAACGTTCCTATTGGCTTCGTCTTCACTGCAATCAATAAAACTGGTTTATTGGCAAAATAGGCAAGTGTAATAACTACATTAAAATCTAAATACTACATTAAAAATTCAACCATTGATGGTTTTGTGTTGATGTACAGCGAGTACAGAATGACAGATAACAGTTCACCGGAAATGCCCAAGCTGGCTTAAGGAAAACCAGGAAGTAACCGTGCACATGGGGTGCTTCTCAATATCAAAGAATATCTTTGTCGATATCCCTCCTCGTTTCCTCGCTCCTCCGTCCTCCATCCTATGACCCGGAAACCGATCAAGCTCAGCCATCTTGAAGGACATTTCAATTCTCTAATTGCACCATGAGGAGGCGAGGATCGAGGAGTGAGGAGGCTTCCTAAGGAGTCATGAGCGAGGATACACCAGTGCATCCTTTGCGGAAGTCTTTCTCGTCGAGAAACGTGACGCACGCATAAATTCTCCTCCCCCTTCATATCCATCACAATAATTTAAATGTATGCTTTAATTTTGCAGTTTAAATACACTTTACATCTCATATATTTCTATGGGGCATCATGTTTTATTAATATATTATATATATTTTTATAAATAACCAAACTTTAACAACATATAGGCAGATCCCTCGAGTGCAGCTGATGATTCAATTCCTCCATCCTCGAGCCTTTTCCTTGCATCCTTCTTTCGCATCCTGAAGTGTGCGAAAGATGCACGGTGGAGCTAAGACGCGAGGAAAGGAAACGAGGATGCACAAATAAGAATTGAGAAGCACCCCTAGTCAAGTGATAAGGGAAATTTGTCTGATACACTGCTGTCGTCTGGTGGTCACATGCAGGAAGAGCATCATGGGAGAAACAGACTCATGGCTTGAGGAATGGAATGTCTGCATTCAGACAAAGTTCCAGCAATATCCAAACATCTACATCTCATTATAAAGCAACAAACCTATGAAAGCAAAACTATACAACAAAATAATAATAATAATTCCAAGAACCTTCACCAAAATATTCAGATGATTGATCACAAATTCATGAAATCATAACATTGACAGCTCCTGTGATACTGAAAAGGAAAAGACTACAGTCAGAAATTCTGACAACGGTATCATACGTTTTGCTTTCTTGAATCACATAAAAAGAGTTTTGTTGTATTGTGTAAAAGGTTATGTATTGTCTTTTATAGGATCATTTTATAAATTCAACTCTGTCTAAATGTTTTGCAATTGAGTGCATCTGTTTATTTGACTGATTGATAGAGAGAGAAGTACAGAGGAAGAGACGTCTGAAAACGTCTTTGTGTCTTGGTGTCATGATTGTGTGAATCTTCACACTGCATCTTTTGTTGGTTTGGATTGTGATAGCTGATGTCATCACGGTGCAAGGAGGGAAGCGCTCAGCAGCGATTCTTATCAGAGGCAGAAATTAATACCCTTCTGCTACGCAGTGAGTATTCTGGAAGCTTTACATTTGTTTGTCATTATTTGATTTATATATTGTTGAATAATTGAAACAATTGAAAGAAAATTCAAACCTGATGCTTTTTATGCTTTGTGATCAATGCATTATAAAAGATTTTTAATGCATTAATTATGCCTTTTAACCTTATAATGCACAGTATGATATCTTTAATAATTGTAACCACAGTTATAATACATTATAATACTTATCTATTCATTGAACAAACCTTTAAAAAGTATAATGCATTAATAACATGACAAACAACCAATTTCAAATGTTACAAGGTATCTGCAAATATTATATGCATTTTTAATTTTATTATATTTTACTATATTATGCAAAATTTTGCTTTTTAACTTTGGTTACAGTTATATATGAAAAGATACAATGCATTATAATGTATAATGCATTATACATCAATGCTTTAAGTGTTAAAATATGTAAAGACATTTTAAGATAGTTAATAATAATAATAATAATGCTCTTTTATTATAATATGTTACACATTCTGATTAACAAAGGATAGGGATGAAGAAATGTCATATTTCACCACTCAATTTTTTACATATATATTATACATCATGACAATTTCAGGACATTTACTTTGATTTTCATTTTAAACAAGTATAAAGTATATATTACGTATAAAACTACTAAAATGATCTTTATGTTAAAAATAAACCTTAAAACCTTAAAATAAGGAGAGTTTTTGAGGATAATTTGTTTGTCATAACAATAATGTTGCAATGCAAATAAAATTATGGATTTCAGTTATATTATTTCATATTATTTAATTTCAATTTCAGGATGAAATATGTAATTTCTTGATGCTTTACTTGCGATTCACCCATAGATCATTTACATGATTATAGAATTAAAGCACTAATAGACCTACAGTATGTCAAACTGAGATAATTATCTGAATTTTTAAAATTATTTTATTATTTCCCTCAGACCTGCAGCAAGATGTTGGTGCCAGTGATTTTATTTTCCTGTCTGCTCTCTCTGACAGCAGCGGCTACTGAAGGTATTTGTTAGATTACCAGCAGAAGTTTGTGCTTGTTTTATGTTTGTTTGTTTCAGTAATTTGTTTTTGTCTTGCAGTGGGTCTTGGTGGTAAAGTGCTTCTGTTCCCGTACGAGACTGATTTCAGCTTTGTTGAACTCACACCTAAAAAGCCACTGGGTCTTTCAGCATTCACCCTCTGCATGCGCGTCGCGACGGAGCTCCAGGGCGAGCGGCAGGTCATTCTGTTCGCCTACCGCACGCCCGACTTCGACGAGCTCAACGTGTGGAGAGAGAAAGACGGCCGCGTGTCCTTCTATCTCAGTGGCGATGGAGCTTTCTTCCACCTGCCTCCTCTCTCCACCTTCCGGACTCACATGTGCCTCACCTGGTCGTCGCGCACCGGGCTCACGGCCTTCTGGGTGGACGGACGGCGCAGCGCGTTTCAGCTGTATAAACCGGGTCACAGCATCCGTCCGCAGGGCACCGCTCTGCTCGGCCAGGACCCAGATAAACACCTGGGGGACTTCGAGACGGTGCAGAGTTTTGCCGGCGAGCTCACGGACCTGAACATGTGGGACTACGTCCTCACCGGAAACCAGATTAAAGCGCTGTATTTTAACCAGGCGCAGCGCGTGCCGAAGGGAAACGTGTTTGATTGGAACACCATTGAATATGAGATTAAGGGAAATGTGCTAGTCGTGCAGGATGATTGATTACAGTATGTAGCCTACCGTTTTCTACATGCTAATATTTTGCCATCACAAAATAGGCTAGTTTGTGGATTTGTTCATTTAAAGGTTCAGTGTGTAAATTTTAGCAGCATCTAGTGGTGAGGCTGCGAATTGAATAGAGAAGCTACCGTGGCCGACACAGGACAAAAATATCGTCATCTGAGAAAGAAGAGAGAGTACGCTCTGTAGAGCAGTTTGTCCATGTAGGGCTGCTGTAGAAACATGGTGGCGCAAAATGGCGACTTCCATGTAAGAGAACCTGTAGTGTATGTAGATAGAAATGGCTCATTCTAAGGTAATAAAAACATAACAGCTCAATATATAAGGTCTTTATACACCACTGAAAACATAGTTATGTACACTATATTGCATACACACTGGACCTTTAATTTTGCTGCCTTAGTTTAGAATAGGGCTGCACAACGATTAATCGCGATTAATCGCTTGCAAAATAAAAGTCTGTTACGTAATATATGTGTTTTCTGTGTATATTAATTATGTATATATAAATACATGCACATACATGTATATATTTAAGAAGAAAATAATGATTATATATAAAATATATATATGTATATTTATTTATACATGTATATATTTTTTAAATGTATACATGTATGTGCATGTGTTTATATACAGTACAGTCCAAAAGTTTGGAACCACTAAGATTATTAATGTTTTTAAAAGAAGTTTTATCTGCTCACCAAGGCTACATTTATTTAATTAAAAATACAGTAAAAACAGTAATATTGTGAAATATTATAACAATTTAAAATAACTGTTTTCTATTTGAATATATTTCACAAAGTAATTTATTCCTGTGATGCAAAGCTGAATTTTCATCATCATTACTCCAGTCTTCAGTGTCACATGATCCTTCAGAAATCATTCTAATATGCTGATCTGCTGCTCAAGAAACATTTAATGTGTACAATTGTACAAAATATTTGTGTACAATATTTTTTTTCAGGATTATTTGATGCATAGAAAGTTCAAAAGAACAGTGTTTATCTGAAAGCTAATCTTTTGTAACATTATAAATGTCTTTACTGCCACTTTTGATTGATTTAATGCATCCTTGCTGAATAAAAGTATTAATTTCTTTTAAAAAAAATAAAAATAAAAATTCTTACTGACCCCAAACTTTTGAACGGTAGTGTATAATGCTACAGAAGCTTTGTATTTCAGATAAATGCTGTTCTTTTGAACTTTCTATTCATCAAGGAATCCTGAAAAAAAAAGTACACAACTGTTTTCAACATTGAAAATAATCAGAAATGTTTCTTGAGCAGCAAATCAGCATTTTAGAATGATTTCTGAAGGATCATGTGACACTGAAGACTGGAGTAATGATGCTGAAAATTCAGCTTTGATCACAGGAATAAATTACTTTGTCAAATATATTTAAATAGTACACAGTTACTTTAAATTGTAATAATATTTCACAATATTACTGTTTTTTACTGTATTTTTAATGTAGCCTTGGTGAGCAGACGAAACTTCTTTTAAAAACATTAAAAATCTTAGCGGTTCCAAACTTTTGGACTGTACTGTATACATAATTATTATACACAGAACACACACATATATTACGTAAACACAGACTTTTATTTTGCAAACGATTAATCGCAATTAATCGTTGTGCAGCCCTAGTTTAGAATGATGATGAGTAAATTGATGGCTGATAAATGTTATTTAAAAGTGAAATAATATATTGATAAGTCATAACTACATACATAAGCCTATTAAGCCGAGATCTTTAAGGCCTACTTATAATATTATGTCATATCACAGTAACAGTTTGCATTATTCTTACCTGCTCAGTAACCAACACTCTTATCAGCCAATTTAGTAAAACTAAAGCATCTGCTAGGAACTTTAATTAAATGTAGATCATGGAACAGTTTGCTTATGTATAAATAGTGATGTAATAAATTATATGTTTGTCGCTGTGGGTTACTGCTACACTACCTCCGTGTGACCACAAGAGAGCAGCACAAGTCAAATCATTAGGGGAATACGCAAAATGATTTACATTTTAAATAAAAATATGAATATAAAAGAGAAAAAACGACAATATATTAATGCAGAGTCCCATTCAAAAGTCTGACATAAAATTCATATTACCTGCCATGTGAAACTTCATTTTCCTGCCGTCTCTGATGATGAGCTGAGGCTGTGTGATGCTGGAGGTCTCTGTCTGAATGAGTCTGACCGAAGGGTGTTTCACCTCCAGACAGTGATGTAGGTCAGGGAGGTTTCACACATCACAACACTGTAGATGTATGAAAGCGCATGCATCCTCGTGTCATCTACACCTGTGATTGTCTTCTGTGGAAGACAAAAGAAGAAATACTGCAGAATGTCCAGAGGGAAGACATGGAGCCATAAAATGTAATGTTAAACACAGTTATCAACCAGTTTTATGTCTGTAATGTAATGTGTTTCAGAAAGAGAAGCTCGGGCAGTCTTGAAAACATCTTTTGTGTCCTTCAAAAATACATAAGTATAATAAATGGATGCATACATACAGGTTTGAAACAACATGAGAACAAGAAATTATGTTCATTTTAAATCAAACTATTCCTTTCCCAAGCTGGAATGAAAAGCTAATAATTCATAAAAATATTAACATTTATTTATATAGCACTTTATACAATACAGATTGTTTCAATGCAGCTCTATAGTAATAAACAGGAAAATGTTGCAAAATTCATCAGTTATGAAACAATTTCAGCTGTAAAGCAGCTCTACACAAGGCAAGAGTGTCATTATTCAGCTCAATTTAGTTCGATGTGCATTCAGTTCAGTTCAATATCAGTGTCAATGTTACAAACTTCAATTATGAAACGACCACAAAGGCAGCAATAGCGTCAAAACACTAAGATAAAATCATTGGTTTACCTGAATGTCCTGCTGTGACATTTAACCAACATCAGAGAACCTGGACATGAGAACGTCATGTTAAATTATTGAAATATTAACTCAAATATTTTATGTCAAAAGGGTTTGGCTGACAAACAAGTTTGGGAATCACTGCTTTAAAGTATTAAAGGTGAAAAATTGGTCATTTAATTAAAAAAAAAAAAATATATATATATATATATATATATATATATATATATATATATATATATATATATATATATATATATATATATATATATATATGACTGAAAACCAATCATTATTGTTTTTCATTATTTAAAAAGTTTGTTGCCAGAATTCACAAATTTGTTACCTTAAGATAGATTTTTTATATATATATAATTGTATTTGATATGCATTATTTAGTAAACGTGTCTTTTGAGGATGAGAGACAGACAGTCAGTCAGACAGACAGCAGGAGTGGGGGTTATTCTGGGCATGTGTCTGCGTGTATGTGCTGGTAAAAAGTTTTCCACATGACGGACGAGAGGCGGCGCAGGGCAGGCCGCTGGGGCAGACAGCAGGAGCGTGTGTGTGTGTGAGAGAGAGAGAGACAGCAGGACAACATTCTGGACCCCTTCAAGCAACTCCAAATAGATTTCAAGGCAAAAAATATTTGCATAAGTAAGACAGGGCTAAAAGCCACGGTGGAGCGTGGCTCGTGTTCACTGAACAGATGGAGATCTCTCTGGGCTCTCCTGCAGAAATTACAACTATTAGAACATCAGTGTGTGAGAGTGTGTGTGTGTGTGTGTGTGTCCTGAAAAACCCCACCACACGAGAGCCGGTCTGGAGTTTGACAATAAGCTGTCATTTGTTGACATTAGTTAAAAACAACCCAAGTTGGGTTAAATATGGATAAACCCAGCGGTTGGGTTAAATGTTTGCTCAACCTGCTGGGCAGTTTTATTTAACTCAACTTTTGTTTAAAAATGACTATATAGCTGGCTTAAAATGAACCCAACATATGTTGAACATTAAAAATCAGACACATAATTACTAGAGGCAGCAATAATCAAAAGGTGAATATTTATTAATAAGCAATTTAATAAATGTTTATTATTTCATTATTATTTATTAAACTTATCAATAAATGTTCATTTCCAACCTAATTTAGGTTGATTTTAAGCAAGAAATATAGTAATTTATAAACAATAATTGAGTTTAATAAAACTGCCTAGCAAACTTTTAACACAACTGCTGGGTTTGTCCATTTTTAACCCAACTTGGGTTGTTTTTAACCCAGCATTTTTTAGAGTGTACCTTGAACTAACAATGAGCAATATGTTTTTTAAAGCATTTATTAATCTGTGTTAATGTTATTTAATAAAAATACACTTTAGCTCTCAGTGCATTATCTAATGTTAACAGAATAAATGTTGAAATGAACACTACACACGATTAATAAACGCTGTAAAATTATTCATTTGTAGTTCATGTTCTTTTATGTTTTAGCAACAAATAAATGCTTCACATTAGGACAGTTTACAACTTCTTTATGTACACTACCATTCAAAAATTTGGGTTGGAAAGATTTTTAATGTCTCTTCTGCTCAAAAAGCCTGCATTAATTTGATAAAAAATACAGTAATAATTGTGAAATATTATTAAAATTTAAAATGACTGTTTTCTATGTGAATATATTTAAAAATGTAATTTATTCCTGTGATCAAAGCTGAATCTTCAGCATCATTACTCCAGTCTTCAGTGTCACATGATCCTTCAGAAATCATGCATTTTGCTGGATAAAATCATACTGAAACATCTGAATGGTAGTGTACAGTATATGATATTAGAAGACTGAAAGGTTTTTAACTTATTCCTAAAGCAAATTTTAATTCTAGCAGTTTGCATAAAATAATTTAAAGGAATAATTTTCTCATAAATTTCCTCATTTACTCTCCCTCATGTTGTTCCAACTTCGACTTCCACTTTGACGGTCTTTCTACTGTTGAACACAAAAAGAAGTTAGACTGTCCAAGCTGCTCTTTAACATAAAAATGACAAAAATCATCATAAAAGTAGTTCATTCTTGTGTGCTGTAGTAAGGAACTCTCAAATATCATCTGCTTGTTCATATTCAGACCTCCTTAACTGCAACAGATCACAAAACAAACAAGCACCATCAGTCTGATATCAATAAAGTCCAATCATGCATCTCAAGATTTTGTGCATGAGGTTGAGATAATGATGACAGACTTTCATTTTTGGTGAACTATTCCTTTAAAGTATTAAGAACTCTGTTTTTATACTTAATTTTTGGACATTACACTTTTTATAGTAACAGTTAGAAGACAAGAAATAAGCAGAAGAGTGTTGAAGTAGATCAGGATCAGATTCATAATCAGCAGGACTTGTCAGAGGAACTTCACAGCAATCAGTGTTTGCAGGGGTTTGTCATTGTTCTACACTATACACACTGTGACGGGGTGAAGTAGGACACGAGTCGAGGATGGAGGGTAAGTTCCCCGAAGGGTGGTTTTTATTCAAGTAAAGGGTGGTTTGGTGCTCGGTGCTCAGCTTCCTTGTTTTGGGTGCGCTGGTGCAGTGTGGGTCCGTGCTCTCCTGTGGGCGTTGGGGCTGGCGGTCACACGCTGCTCTCTGTAGGCACAATAAAAGAAAGGGTTAGCCGAGTCTTGCGGAGACATCTCTCACCTCTGTGTTTGCTTGCAGGGTTTAAATGAGCAGTGCTTGATGGGACGCAGGTGTGGCCACTCAGCCCGTGATGAGCAGGTGCAGGTGTGCCTGCTCAGTTTCCAGGGCGACGCTGATGAGAGCTCGGGACACGCGTCACACTCCCCCCCCCAAGCGTCGTCCTGTTCCTATGGAGAAGCGGGGAGATCGGGGGAGGGTGGGGAGTGGAACCTGACAGACCTGCGAAAGCCGACCACAGCCGGGAGAGTCCGTCGGCGTTTGCGTTGGCCGTCCCCGCTCGGTGTTGCACGGTGAAGTTGAAGTCCTGGAGCGCAAGAAACCACCGCGTCACCCTGGCGTTCGTCTCCTTGGCTCGGGCCATCCACTGTAGGGGAGCGTGATCGGTTACGAGGGTGAAGTGGCGGCCGAGGAGGTAATACCTGAGCTCCAGGACTGCCCACTTGACGGCCAACGCTTCCCTTTCTACCGTGGCGTATCGTTGTTCCGCAGGGGTCAGCTTTCGGCTTATGAACATCACCGGGTGTTCCTCACCGTCATGGTCCTGCGATAGGACGGCTCCCAACCCGGTGTCTGAGGCGTCCGTCTGCAGCAGGAAGGGGCAGTTGAAGTCGGGGGCTCGGAGGACTGGTTCCGTCGTGAGGGCTGCCTTTATCCGGTGGAATGCCGTTTCCGTCTCAGGGGTCCACGGGACCTTCTCCGGCTGCCCCTTCCTGGTCAGGTCTGTCAGGGGAGAAGCTAAGGAGGAGAAGTTAGGGATAAAGCAGCGGTAATACCCCGCCAACCCCAAAAAGGCCCGTACCTGTGTCTTGGAGGTGGGCCGCGCCGCGGAGAGGATAGCTGCCACCTTCTTCTCTTGTGGTTTAATGAGGCCGCGACCCACCTGATACCCCAAGTACTTCGCCTCGGCGAGGGCCAGATGACACTTCCGGGGGTTGGCGGTCAGGCCAGCCCCGCGTAGTTCCGTTAGCACCCTCCGCAGCCGCTCCAGATGGTCCTCCCAAGTCTCCGAATGAATGATGACGTCGTCGAGATAGGCCGCCGCATATGCTTGATGCGGCCGGAGGAGGATGTCCATTAACCGTTGGAAGGTGGCCGGGGCCCCGTGTAGGCCGAAGGGAAGGACCCGGTACTGCCAGTGGCCACTTGGGGTAGAGAAGGCCGTCTTTGGTTTGGCCTGTTCCGTCAAGGGGACCTGCCAGTAGCCCTTGGTAAGGTCGAGAGTGGAGATGAACCGGGCCCTTCCCAGACGGTCCAACAACTCGTCTACGCGGGGCATTGGGTAACAGTCAAATTCTGAAACTTCGTTTAGGCGACGGAAGTCGTTACAGAAGCGGAGGGTGCCGTCGGGCTTTGGAACCATGACGATGGGGCTGGACCAGGGACTGCGCGATGGTTCAATTACCCCTAACCTCAGCATCTCCTGTACCTCGTCCTCGATGGCGTGTCGCCGAGCCTCCGGGACACGGTAGGGCCGCTGCCGGACGATGGTCCCCGGTGGTGTGCGGATGTCATGCTCCAAGACGTGGGTCCGCCCAGGCTGGGGGAGAACACATCCGAAAACTGACTGACCAGGTGTTGCAGCTCCGACTTCTGGGCGGCGGAGAGTTGGGGATCCATATCAACAACCACGGGAGTCGAGCTGGTGTAGGCCGAGAGCTGGGGCCCGGTCCCGACCCAGCGCTTCATAAGGTTGACGTGGTAGAGCTGATCCTTCTTCCTTTTACCTGGTTGCCGCACACGGTACGTGACGGGACCGACCTTTTCTGTGACGGTGTAGGGACCTTGCCAGGTGGCCAAGAACTTGCAGGCGGCCGTGGGAACCAGCACCAGGACGTGGTCTCCTCGCTGGAACTCCCGTGGTTGGGCCGCCCGGTTGTAATATCGTTGCTGCGCCTGTTGCGCCTTGACGAGGTGTTCCCGGACAATGGGCATAACTCGGTCGATTCGCTCCCTCATCTCGCGCACATGTTCGATGGTGGTCCGGTGTACCGCCGGTTGTTGTTCCCAGGCCTCTCGGGCAACGTCCAGCAGACCGCGGGGTTGTCGGCCGAAGAGCAGCTCGAACGGAGTAAAGCCGGTGGAGGCCTGAGGGATCTCTCGAACCCCGAAGAGTACGTAGGGGAGCATTTGGTCCCAGTCCCGCTTATCTTCGGCCGCCACCCGGCGCAACATCTGTTTGAGGGTCTGGTTAAAGCGTTCGACGAGCCCGTCGGTCTGGGGGTGGTGCACCGTGGTGCGGAGCTGTTGGACTTTCAGGAGTTTACAGACATCCGCCATCATCCGGGACATGAACGGGGTGCCCTGGTCAGTCAGGATCTGGGAGGGGATGCCAACCCGGCTGAAGAGGAGGAACAGCTCCTGGGATATCGCCTTCGTGGTGGCTTTACGGAGGGGAACGGCCTCAGGGTAACGGGTGGCATAATCCACGATGACGAGGATGTGTTCATGCCCCCGGGCGGACTTCGGCAGCGGCCCCACCAAATCCATCCCAATCCGTTCGAAGGGCACCTCTATGATGGGCAGCGGTATCAGCGGGCTGGGGGGAGGTGTCCGAGGTGACGTCCGTTGGCACGTTGGGCAGGCCTGGCAGAATCGTCGAACTTCTGCCTCTAGGCCCGGCCAGTGGAACCGGTCGCGGAGACGCTGGATCGTGTTTTGGGCCCCCAGGTGGCCTGCCATCGGATGGGCATGGGTAATCTCGATCACTGCCTCCGTTTTGCTGCGCGGGACCACCAGCAGGGTTTTCTCCTCCCCCCTCCGCTGGGCGACACAGTAAAGCAGGCCATTGTCCACGACAAAATGTGGCGTTGGGTGGGGTGCTGGCTGAAGCTCCTTTCCTTCCGCAACCCTCACCTGCCCCCAACAGTGCTTAAGGCGATCGTCCTCGTGCTGCTCCTTGGAGAAACCCCCGGCTCCAGTCACCTGCTGGAACAAATCAAAATAGAGGTTATGAGGTGGACGGGGTGACTCACCGCCTCTGGGGCTGTCGGAGGCCAGCAGCACGGGACGTCGTCGGGCTTTCCTGCCGGGCTTCCGGGTTGGGCGGTTCCCAGCAAGGCTGGCAGGCTGAGTGACGGCGGCGAGTAGGCGGTCGAACCCTGGCCAGTCTCTTCCGAGAAGGACCGGCACTGGTAGATCCCTGACGAGCCCGACGTCTACTGGCCAGGCACCGATTGACGCAGCGATGTTAACCCACCGCGCCGGCACTTCTCTGGTGTCGCCGTGCACACAGGTAATGGGGAGCTTAGTCTTGGCTTCGGCCCGTGGGGGTAGGATCGATGTTTTGACCAGGCTGACCGCACTGCCAGAGTCCAGAAGGGCGAGGAATGGGCGGCCGTTTACTTTCACCTCCGCCCGCGGCGCGTTTTCTGTGTGAACGGCGCAGCCTGCCAGCCAAGGTCGTCCTGGGGAGCGGGGTGCTTCTGTGGGCATGGGCTCATCCTGTGGGCCGGGAACCGCCGGCCTGCTCACCGGTCGCTGGGTGCCCTCCGGCGCGCGCCGCTCCTGGACCACCCTTCGGGGAAACGGTGGCGCTCTCTCCCCTACATCCCGGTGTTGGGTGGCCTCCGCCAGCTCTATGGCCTCGACCAGTTCAGCCACGTTGGCTGGGTTCCGCATACCGGCTGCCTGCCGTAGCGGACGGGGAAGGGCACGCAGGAGGCGGTCGACCACAACGCGCTCCGCTACCTGGTGTACGGTGGGACCCCCGGCCAGCAACCAGTGTTGGGCCAGTCGGGAGAGGCTAGCGGCTTGAACCCGGGCCGGCTGCCGCGGGTCAAAGGTCCACTCGTTGAATAGCTGGGCAGCGCTGATCGGAGACAGCCCCATTCGGCCCAGGATCTCCTTCCGTAAGACCTCGTAGGAGGTACTTTGTTCCGGGGGAAGCGCGAAGTACGCACGCTGAGCCTCTCCCGTGAGCAGTGGGGCCACGATGCGTGCCCATTCCTCCTCGGGCCACGCCTCCCGCATGGCAACGGTCTCGAACATCTGGAGATACATCGTTACGTCATCATGTGCCGTCATCCTGGGTAATAGCTGTGTTGCCTGGACACGGGGGTCAGGGGCGGAGTTCGCGGGGCTGTGGCGAGACGGAGCGCGGCCAGCTCACGGTCGGTTTCCCCCTGCCGGGAGGCCATGTGTTCCATAATTTGCTGCTGGCGGATGCTCACCTCAGTGAGGTGCTTCAACAGCTCTTCCATCGTTGGAGGAGGAGCGCCACCTGAGGAACCAGAGAAAATACGTGAGGCAAAGAGAGTGGAAAAAACAAACAAAAAAAACAACCAAAGCAAACGAGTTCAATAATAGAACGCCGTGTGAGGTGGGGTCGTCTATGTCCTCTTCACTGTACTGCCCGCATTCTCCACCAGTGTGACGGGGTGAAGTAGGACACGAGTCGAGGATGGAGGGTAAGTTCCCCGAAGGGTGGTTTTTATTCAAGTAAAGGGTGGTTTGGTGCTCGGTGCTCAGCTTCCTTGTTTTGGGTGCGCTGGTGCAGTGTGGGTCCGTGCTCTCCTGTGGGCGTTGGGGCTGGCGGTCACACGCTGCTCTCTGTAGGCACAATAAAAGAAAGGGTTAGCCGAGTCTTGCGGAGACATCTCTCACCTCTGTGTTTGCTTGCAGGGTTTAAATGAGCAGTGCTTGATGGGACGCAGGTGTGGCCACTCAGCCCGTGATGAGCAGGTGCAGGTGTGCCTGCTCAGTTTCCAGGGCGACGCTGATGAGAGCTCGGGACACGCGTCACAACACGTTAATTGCAAGGGAGGAACCAAGTATGTCTAAAAAAAGACGTTTCTCTGTGTCTCTCTGTCTGTCTGTCTGTCTCTCTCTCTCTCTCTGCAGTACGATGTTGCTTCCCTCTGGGCAAAATGAAAAATTCACCACTGGGCCCCATTAGAGTCAAACTGGATCAGGACAAAAAGAGCAGCACTAACACACATGCACACAGAGAACACACACACTTAGCAACGCAAATGCAGCATTTGAAACTGTACAATCCTGTCTGAGCGCCACATGCCACACCCTTTGCTTACAGTAACACTGGAACTCTCTTCCCGTTTCTTCTCACACCTTTAGTGTCATACGTGACCTTTCAGAGGCGTGCGAACACTCACATATGAGCCATTTCCTACTGGACACAGTTATGATGAGCAGCGTCAGGAAGCTCCTTCAAAACTGCTGGAAAAGTAGAAATAGTTCAATACATTTAATAACTACAAGATGTTTATGGGAGACAACAACATTATTTAAAATTTTTAACTATGAAATAATTATTTTTGTAATTAAGGTCAAAGTATTAAACGGATGCATTTACACTAAATACAACTAAAAACACTGGATTATATATGAAACGTTGAAACACTTTTAACATCCCGATATCTTTCTAAGATTTCCAAAAAAATTCACTGATATTTCCATGTTTTCCATGATTGTGGGACCAAGGTCTATGTAAAAAGTTATGATTTATTTATTGATAATAAAAAAATAATAATAAATAAATTAAATATACTCAAACTAAAAAAAAAAAACTAAAAACTAAAAAATTAAATAAAAATAATAAAATATACTACAAATAAAAAACAAAAAAGATATATATTAAATTATATATATATATATATATATATATATATATATATATATACACACACACACACACACGTTTTACTTATACATTACATAAAATGATAAATAAATAAAATATTCTAAAACTAAAACAATACAACAAAATAAAATATATAATTACATTAATTGAAATGATAAATAAATAAAATACTAATATATATATATATATATATATATATATATATATATATATATATATATATATATATATATATATATATATATAAATTAAATATAAATAAAATATACTAAAATAAAACAACAAAATAAAAGACAATTAAATAAAATTATAAATAAAATATTCTAAAAACTATATATATATATATATATATATATATATATAAAATAAATGAATGAAATAAAATAAAACAAAATAAAAAATAATTACATTAAATAAAAAAATTAAAACATTTCTAAAAACTATAATATATACACACACACACACACAACATTAAATAAATATAATAAATGAAATATACTAAAAATAAAACAACAAAATAAAATACATAATTAAATAAAATTATAAATAAAATATTCTAATATATATATATATATATATATATATATATATATATATATATATATATATATATATATAAATGAATGAAATGTGCTAAAATAAAACAAAATAAAAATAATTACATTAAATAAAAAAATAAAAACTAATATATATATATATATATATATATATATATATATATATATATATATATACACATTAAATAAATATAATAAATTAAATATACTAAAAATAAAACAAAACAACAATTAAATTAAATATATAATTTAAAAATAATAAAAATAAAACAGAACAATAAAAAAATTAAGAGGATGCTTGAACACTGAAATGAACAAAAAAGCATCCAGCCAAGCACAGAAGACAGAGGGCAACAGCCGCGTGCCTTTGAGCGCTAGATTACCCTGCCGTCGCCCCTGGAGGATTTCAGAGGTGTCGTCACTCACCCTTATGAACATATGCAAGCTGCCAGTGAACGAGAGAGAGGGTGAGACTGGGGGCCATACAGAGAGAGAGAGAGAGAGAGAGAGAGAGACGGGCAGAGCGAGAATGAGATGATTAAAAATCACATGTAGAGAGATTATTCACAGTGGGAATGTTATGGCTTAATATGCCTCATGGCGAAGAGACGGGCACACAAACACATGCCTGCATATGCAAATATAAGAACGACTCGTACGAATACAGACACACAAAAACATAATTATGTGCTAAAGGAAATGCATAAGTAATGAACACACTGAAAGAAGCACAAAGATAAACCATAAGACCATAAGAGGTCAAAGGTTAATCTGTCAGTCAGAACATAAACAAACAACAGGCCATCGTATTAATGGTCATAATGAAAGTATCTGTAATGGATCATTCATTCAGTCATTAAAATGGCTGTCAAGGACGTTTGGCCCAGGACTCAAATTACCACTTATTTCTACATCTATACTGTCAATAAATCAGGTTACATGATAATCATGAACCAATTTAATCTGCAAAAACATATATTTACTGACACTGATTTGAAAAGAATAAAATCCATATTTAACATATTAATAATAATATATTAAGTTTTTTTAGGTGTTTTCAGGAATTATTAAGAACTTAAAAACAAAACAAATCAATGTTTCAGTTAAAATCTGAATTGAATATAATAACAAAAATATGGTTACTATAAATTTACTTTGGAGGACAGAATAAAAACATATATTATTCATAATGTTATATTAAATTATATTATATTACAATAATATTAAATGATTTTTTAATATTATCTAAGAGTTCTGAACTCACTGCTAGAGAAAACACATTAAAAAACAATGCGATTTCATCTGATAGATATATTACATACATACAGATTATAAGATTATGATATGATTTGTGCTGAATTATTTCTGCTCTTTTATTGGCTGTATTTGCATGCACTGCATCTGCCAACAGCATGTGTAATAATATTTCTAATATGGTAATTCAACATTATTGAGAGGTGTGGGACTACAACATATGAAAAATAAAAATCTTTCATTTTAACTTCTTAAGTCACTTTACCAGAAGCCATCATCACTAAGAGCTTCTCAACTAAAGTCACAATGAACACACACACACACACACACACACACACACACACACACACACACACACACACACACACACACACACACCAGTACTTGGTGCCAGTAGGCAGGGACTTGCCTGAAAGATTGAAAGCAATTAAAACTATCATCTGCAATGGCTCTAGGCTGGCCTGTGGCTGCAAGCAAGAGCTGCCAAACTCCATCAGACTCTCAGAGAGAGAGACAGAGAGAGACAATAGCGCTGGAGTGAGAGAGAGAGAAAGATGGAGGAGGAGATATCTATCTTAACACTAGATGGCCACCAACACTAGACGGAGATGCAGCACAGCAGCTGTATGTTTGAGACTGATATAAACTACATTTATATTTACATCTGAGTCATTGTCATTAACAGATCCACCACTGAATCATTTACCAACTACTTTCATCTGAATTACTGATGATTCGGATGGGAATTTATGGGAATAACTTGAGCTTAACAGACTACCACTTCTCAATGTTCAATGTCAACTTTCAGACAGTCATTTCTGCTTTAATGTTTTCTTGCTTCTTTCTTTCTCTTCATTATGACCCCTGACACTCTATCCCTAATTATGACATTTACATTAACTAATACAAAACTAAACAGAATCTTAAATACCATTTCAGTCTATTTCAGAGATACTAGCCATTTCTTTGTAATTGTGAAATTTAATAGCAATTTTTGAGGGATTTTTTTCAGTGTACCAGTTCTATTTTAATTCTATTGTTATTCAGATTCTTAAATTAAATGATGTTCTACTAATAAAAAAATAATAATAATACAAATAATAAAAATACAATAATAATAATAATAATAATAATATCAAATAGATAAAATAAAATAAATAATAATAAAATAAATAAAATGAGCAAAATAAAATAAAATAAAAAATAAATAAAAAATGAACAAAATAAAATAAAATAAAATAATACAAATAAAAAAATACAATAGAAAATAATATAATAATAATAATAATAATAAAATAAATAAATAAATAAATAAATAAAATAAATAAAAATAAAATAAAATAAAATAAAATTAGCAAAATAAATAATAAAATAAATAAATAAATGAAAAAAAAATATATATAAAATAAAATAAATAAAAAATAAAATAAAATAAAATAAAATAAAATAAAATAATAAAATAAAATAAAATAAAATAAAATAAAATAAAATAAAATAAAATAAAATAAAATAATGCTTGAGATTGAACATGGAGCCAAACCGGAAGCATGCAGCCCAACATTGCATACATAGGCCAACAGTTCTGAATTTCCTTGTATTCGTATTCAAATTGTATTCTGGTTCTAACTCTAATATTACTTTTAATTATATTTCTAACAGTGTCTTCATCTTCCTCTCCTTCTTGTTCTTTTATTCTGTCCTCACAGCTGTCACAGTAACTCAGTGTCTACATTATCTCTGCTGATTCCTCCCTGTCTCTCTCTCTCCTTTCCTCTTTGTGACAGTTGGAGTTGTTCAGAGTGACAGGTTGATATCAGAGTCCTAATCGCTGTCCGTGCCACCAGTCCAGGACCAGTCGACCAGAGCCCCCGGGTGCCAGAACCCATCACTGTACCAACACACTCACACACACACACACCCGTCTCAGTCAAGAGGCCCCTGCGGTGCTGAGCCACATCACTGTCCACGTATCCTGCAGCAACCGAGGCCGAGACAGGAACACAAGCCCGTGCGCTAGGTACACACACACACGGGAACGCACATACGAGTGTCATAAGCCATCACACACAGACGCGTATACATTTCAGCGCAGTACCAGTTAGGGAGGGTCCTGTGGTGCCACGCCACATCACTGTCTACATCTCCACTGGCATCCAGGGGTCAGACAGGACGATCCTGCGTCCACAAACACACAGTCTTTAGATAATGACAGTCTCTCTGGATCAACATAAAGGAAGAGATCTGGCTCTTTAAAACAAAACCAGAAAGGGTTTTGCAGCCTGATGCCACTTAGGCCAGTCACGATCATGGATTTTGTGCAAATACAATACAAATAATTGAGATTAACAAAGAAATTTACTTCTGTTTTGTTCATGTCACTCCACTTTTGCTAGTTTAATGATGGAAAAAATGGTTGGTGCACCGGGCGCATGGTCCATAAGGGTTGTACGTAGTTTCTTAATGAGTCATGGGTGTGTTTTGGGCATAATTGAGTGTAATCTCCCATTCCCATTAAAAGCTAGGTGTGCTTGCACCATGGTGGATTCTCTATTTACATGACGGAATAAAGACATCCTCAACCTGACGAGTCAGTTTAAATACTTGTGTGTATTGCCACGATTGGCAAATTTCAATCGTCATTACTGCAAATCGATAATTCTGATACATGCAATCCATTATGACATATAGGCATTTTTATCTTCATGTACATAATCTTTTACATTGTAATCCTTTTATTTATAATATTTGGCATGTTTGCGTGTCCCTGTGCGTGTAACAAGCAGAGTTACACGCGTTGTGCACTCGCACTTAAGCGCATATTACTAAAGCGCTCTTTAAATAACAAAAAAAATACTGTGCCATTGACTTTAGAGCAGGTTTTGGCACAGTGGTTTCAGTTGCCTCAAAATAGCAACACGCCGACAATGCACCTGAACACACCTCGTTTTCAGACCAGCACACCCATGAGCGAACAGATGGGTGTGAGTGCATTTGCTAATTAAACAACGTGGTGCTGGACGTAAAAATGATAACTGCGTCGGGCTGAAACTAGCAAAAAACACTTGTGTTGCACCTGGCTTGGTATTGCGCCGGGTGTATGATAGGGCCCTTAAAGTTATGCATTTGGCAGACGCCTAACAGCGCATTGAAAACATACATTATAATCAGCTCATGCAGTTCATGGGAATTGAACACATGACCTTGGTGTTGCAAGCAAAATATTTCAGCCCAAAATCAAAAGAAAAAAACAAAACAAGAAAAAATTGCATTTCACATAAAGAAAAATATTTTCATGACAAATAAGCACATTTCTTTTCCAAATATTTTGTATTATACATTATTTATTTGTATGCATCAAAAATAATTGTAATACAGTATTTTTTACTGTAATTCATAGCCATGCTATAGTAATGTGAACTTGCTTATCCTAAACATATACACACTACTGTTCAAAGGTTTAGGGTCAGTAAGATTTTTTCTTTTATGAAAGAAATATTTTTTTTTTATTTAGCAGGGATGTATTAAATTTATCATAAGTGACTTGATCTTTTGAACTTTCTACGGAAGAGGATTAGGACCAAGCAATAATAAAAAAAAAAACATCTCGAGATTAAAGTTGTTAAATTTCGAGAAGAAACTCGTTAAATTTCGAGAAAAGTCAAAATAAAATGTTGAGAATAAACTCATGAAATTACGAGAAAAAACTCGTTAAATTTCAAGAAAAAAGTCGAAATAAACTGTTGAGAATAAACTCATTAAATTACGAGAAAACTTGTTAAATTTCGAGAAAATAGTCAAGATAAAATGTTGAGAATAAACTTGTTAAATTACGAGAAAAAACTCGTTAAATTTCGAGAAAAAAGTTGAGATAAAATGTTGAGAATAAACACTGTTAAATTACAAGAAAAAAGTTGTTAAATTATGAGAACAAATTCGTAATTTAACGAATTTGTTCTTTTAATTTAACGACTTTTTTCTTAACGACTTATTTAATGACTTTATTCTCAACATTTTATCTCGACTTATTTCTCAAAATTTAATGACATTTTTCTCATAATTTAACGATTTTGTTCTCGTAATTTAAAGACTTTTTTTCCTCGTAATTTAATGACTTTATTCTCAACATTTTATCTCGACTTATTTCTCGAAATTTACTGACATTTTTCTCATAATTTAACGAATTTGTTCTCGTAATTTAACAACTTTTTTTCGTAATTTAACGACTATTCTCAACATTTTATCTCGACTTTTTTCTCGAAATTTAACGATTTTTTTCTTTAAATTTAACAACTTTAATCTCGAGATGGTTTTATTTTTTTATTTTTGCTTGGCCCTAATCCTCTTCCGTAACTTTCTATTCATCAAAGAATCCTGAGACAAATATATCAGTTTGAACAAAAATATGTAGCAGCACAGCTGTTTCCAACATTGATAATAATCAGAAATGTTTCCTGAGCAGCAAATCAGCATATTAGAATGATTTCTAAAGGATCATGTGACACTGAAGCCTGAAAATTCAGCTTTGATCACAGGAATAAATTACATTTTACAATATATTCAAAAAGAAAATGTTTATTTTAAATTGTAACACTATTCACACTTTTATTGTATTTTTGTGCATTAGATAATTCTTTCAAATATATTTGAGGAGCCATGTATAAAAATGTCACTGCATTAAATGGTGGTTTTAGCGGCTGTGTGACATCAGTTCATCAAAATCATTCACTAACCAAACACTGACCGTTTTCATCTCAAACTCTTTAAAATAAAATATTTTACCTTGTTTTGTTTTTCTTTACAACAAATGGCCCTTGCTTTGATATCTAATGCAATGACATTCATACATTTTTAAGTGTCTTAAGTGTCCAAATACTTCTGGGGCAGCCGTATAGCGACAGAGAGATGTGCTCTCGGGGTGGTGAATTATTAAGGATTACTAATATGTCCTAAAATGTCTCTTTGGCCTGTCCATTAACAACCTGTCACATCTATTCCGTCCCTCACCTGCTCCGTCTCTCACTCACTCACACATACAGGGGTCAGAAAGGTCATGCTGGAGTCCAAATGCATATCTAAATGTGTGTGTTTGGAGTACGGGGGTTCAGATTCTTCTAGAGTTCCTGAGTTTCTCTCTGCTTCTCTTTCTGGTCTTTCAGCTGTATCTCTCTTACCCTCTCTCTCTATTTCTCTCGCTTGGCTTCGCGCCTGCCGGTCTATCTCCACAGCCGAGCTGGTCGTTGCCGCAAGCGACGAGAAGCTGTCGTTTCTTGTTAACATCTTTGCGGTGACCATGTTCCTTGATTAGAGCTAGTGTGTGTGTGTGGAGGGGAAGGGGGTGGTAGTGATGGTGCTCGTCTTCCCCCACCCGAAACTCACCCGCACCCCCCCCAAACACAACCCCCAGAGCTAGTCTTAAAGATCAGTGATTTGGTCAATTGGCCTGGCACATCCTATAGCACTCAAACCCTGTGACACGCTAACAGACCAGTCGCACACACAGACGGTCACGGGCCGCCCACGCCAGCTTGTGTGGAGGTGCAAGTGCTGCTCTCTGAGTACACATATGCACGAGCTTATGATGGCATGAGGGACAAAGGCATGAAATAAAGACCACAAAAAACAAAGATAGATAGTTGGATAGATAGAAAGAATGATAGAATGATAGAACAATAGATAGATATATAGATACACAGAAAGACATGATAGATAGATAGATAGATAGATAGATAGATAGATAGATAGATAGATAGATAGATAGATAGATAGATAGATAGATAGATAGATAGATAGATAGATAGATAGATAGATAGATAGATAGATAGATAGATAGATAGATAGATAGATAGATAGATAGATAGATAGAAACCCGATTCCAAAAAAGTTGGGACACTGTACAAATTGTGAATAAAAACAGAATGCAATGATGTGGAAGTTTCAAATTTTATTCAGAATACAACATAGATGACATATCAAATGTTTAAACTGAGAAAATGTATCATTTTAAGGGAAAAATAAGTTGATTTTAAATTTCATGGCATCAACACATCTCAAAAAAGTTGGGACAAGAACATGTTTACCACTGTGTGGCATCCCCTCTTTTTTTTATAACAGTCTGCAAACGTCTGGGGACTGAGGAGACAAGTTGCTCAAGTTTAGAAATAGGAATGTTGTCCCATTCTTGTCTAATACAGGCTTCTAGTTGCTCAACTGTCTTAGGTCTTCTTTGTCGCATCTTCCTCTTTATGATGCACCAAATGTTTTCTATGGGTGAAAGATCTGGACTGCAGGCTGGCCATTTCAGTACCCGGATCCTTCTTCTACACAGCCATGATGTTGTAATTGATGCAGTATGTGGTCTGGCATTGTCATGTTGGAAAATGCAAGGTCTTCCCTGAAAGGGAAGGGACGACGTCTGGATGGGAGCATATGTTGTTCTAGAACTTGGATATACCTTTCGGCATTGATGGTGCCTTTCCAGATGTGTAAGCTGCCCATGCCACACACACTCATGCAACCCCATACCATCAGAGATGCAGGCTTCTGAACTGAGCGCTGATAACAACTTGGGTTGTCCATGTCCTCTTTAGTCCGGATGACATGGCCTCCCAGTTTTCCAAAAAGAACTTCAAATTTTGATTCATCTGACCACAGAACAGTTTTCCACTTTGCCACAGTCCATTTTAAATGAGCCTTGGCCCAGAGAAAACGCCTGTGCTTCTGGATCATGTTTAGATATGGCTTCTTTTTTGACCTATAGAGTTTTAGCCGACAACGGCGAATGGCACGGTGCATTGTGTTCACCGACAATGTTTTCTGGAAGTATTCCTGAGCCCATGTTGTGATTTCCATTACAGTAGCATTCCTGTATGTGATGCAGTGCCGTCTAAGGGCCCGAAGATCACGGGCATCCAGTATGTTTTTCCGGCCTTGACCCTTACGCACAGAGATTGTTCCAGATTCTCTGAATCTTTGGATAATATTATGCACTGTAGATGATGATAACTTCAAACTCTTTGCAATTTTTCTCTGAGAAACTCCTTTCTGATATTGCTCCACTATTTTTCACCGCAGCATTGGGGGAATTGGTGATCCTCTGCCCATCTCGACTTCTGAGAGACACTGCCACTCTGAGAGGCTCTTTTTATACCCAATCATGTTGCCAAAATTGTCCTAATAAGTTGCAAATTGGTCCTCCAGCTGTTCCTTATATGTACATTTAACTTTTCCGGCCTCTTATTGCTACTTGTCCCAACTTTTTTGGAATGTGTAGCTCTCATGAAATCCAAAATGAGCCAATATTTGGCATGACATTTCAAAATGTCTCACTTTCAACATTTGATATGTTATCTATCTTCTATTGTGAATTAAATATAAGTTTAAGAGATTTGTAAATTATTGCATTCCTTTTTTATTCACAACCTGTACAGTGTCCCAACTTTTTTGGAATCGGGTTTGTAGATAGATTTAGCAGTTTTTGTTTATTTAAACGGGGAAAAAAATTTACATCAGTAAATTATGGAGTGCCACAAGGATCTCTGTTAGGCCCGCTGCTATTTTCAATATATATGCTGCCACTTATTAATATTATAAGAAAACGTGCAATTAGTTTCCACTTTTATGGCGATGATTATTCTATATATTTCATATATCTATATCCTATCTATATTTCCCCAGAAGAAGTTGACTAAATTATCCCGCCAGACTCATACGCAGTTGACTCAGTGAGCGTAGTTCAGCGCTTCCATGTTTACGTCCAAACCCCGACTTATTATTGGCCGGCTCCTGCGTCAGCATCACATGCATGCGTCTTTACCAGGTGTCGGCCAATACTTTGCCTGAACCTGGAAGCACTGCAACGAAAATAACGTAGCAGAATGACAGGGGAGAGACAAATTTGTTGAAAAAAGTCATTATTTTTGTTTTGTTTTTGTGCACAAAAAGTATTTACCACAAAAAGCTGAATTTAGCTCTTACATACAGTACACAAACGTACCCCTCTATGCACTTTAACATGCCATGAACTTAGAACTCTGCTAAAGGACATAAGCATAACACTTCATTGTATTGTAAAAAGCGCTAATAAACATGAAATTAAATATTTTTCTGCATTTTCTATAAAACCCTGTTTACTGACACTTTCCCCATTAAAATGATTTTTTACATCATTACATTATTTTATTTTTTTACATCATATGATCATATGAAATCATTTTTCCACAGTAATTTTTTTCCCTTGCACAAAGTAAAAAATAAAAAAATAAAGAATGTAACAAATGAATCTTTTTGGCACAAATGCCAACCTTTTCTGAGCATGCAGTCTGGATTCAAACCTGTGTATCCTGCACAAGCACCACAGCTCAACATGAAAAGGAGAAGTGTGCAAACCACTATACAATGACAACATAGGTGTTTATAACAGCTAAACAATCAGTAACTTGACTGATCTTTAGATAAATACATTTGTAAGAAAGATGCATGTAGGTACAGGAAAAGAACAGGACTACAAACTGGCAAAAAGCAAACAGAAAAAGAGCAAAGGGAAAAGATAAAGAGAGGCTAACTGAGAACCACAGACGGAAGAGGAAAAGAGTAACAGACAGAGAGAGACAGAGTGAGTAATACTGCAGCATGGCTTCCCTCTAGCTATAGCTTCTTGACTTGTTTATGTATGGCGGAGAGAGGGGTGAACATATGGTGTACTAAAGCGTGGACTTGTCTTCCCCACACCCACAGGGGGTCTGTCTCACTGTATAACTCACGCATCAACACACAGGACAGGGCGCTGCTTCCTGTGTCTCCATGCCCTGATTATCTCTGCTGCCTACTGCATTATGTTATAATCATTTATCCAAGCTCTCCTTTCCTCAATTTGTGCAAAATCTTTTTAAAACTCTAGTACATCACACAGTATTCTCTAGATAACTAACTGTTCCCTTTTGTCCTGTGAAAGCTCAGAGTGGGCCGCAATTTGTCAGCTGAACGCTGTGCAACCACCAGTTAGAGACCTGTTCATACGAACACTCAAAACAAAACATTACTACGGTCTTGGTTTGCAGTAAAATAACATTTTAAATATCGCAAATCAAGATAAAATTGCTTGCAGTAAAAGGCACTAAATATAATTTAAAGGCAACTGCTCAATTTGATTTGTCTGAATGTTTGTAATGTTTACAAAAGAAATTATGCTACCTTTTAAAGGACAAATTTTTAAAGCACCACACACAAATCTGCAGAGAACGCAAACCCAGAATGCATTGCAATAAGTTCAGTGAACTTAAAGTGAACTTCAGTGAAACATATTAAATATAAATTTACATATAATGTATTTCAATTTTTAAATAAATAAAATAGAACAGAAAAATATCAACAAAAATATTTTTCTTCCAGTAAAATATCAGATTAACACGTCATGAAACAGCAAAATTGTTTAAAAATCGCAAGATACTTGTTTCAGAGAATATAGCCTTTAATAATTAATAATAAATAATAATTAAATAATAATTAAAAAGTTGTTAAATAATAATATTTCATTCCAAACAGAAAGTATCAATAAAAAAATTATAAAATATCATCATCTAAAAAAGGTACACTTACTTTATTACTGCACACAATAACAAAACATTTCAGAAAATCAATTTTTAATAATTTTTTTAATAATTACTTTTATATATCATTTAGGTTAAATTGCTTTTTACTTATTTTAAGCATAAACTTCAATAAAAATTAAAAAATTAAGAAATTAGCAATTACCCTCACACACCTGCAGGTAATGGACAGGTGTGTTGAAGAAAAGACCAAAAAAGTCAAAAATCAAAAACAAAAGAAAATCCCACATACTTTCAATGCTTACAAAAGTATCAAAATTTCTTCATTTATCACAACGTTTTGGTTTCATCAGGCATATCATGGAAGGTCATGGGACCAAAATGTTGTGATAAATGAAGAAATTTTGATACTTTTGTAAGCACTGATAGTGTGTGGGATTTTCGTTTGATTTAAAATGAAAGAAAAAACTATTTGCCAAATGAGGTCTGACATATAAACTTAATTCAAGATACATTCTCTGAAAATGAATCTTAGTGTTTCTAGAACATGTATCAGACCAGCACCGCTGACACACAGATTGAGGAGAATTCGACAGGAACACACACACACTCACTCAAACATGACGTCCCTGAAGGTCGAAGCATTTACAAATACACACGCACACAGTTACTCCCTACAGGTCAGTGAATTCACACACAGCCGAACCCTGCAGGTTGTTTGCTGCACACACACTCACACACACACGCACAGCAGCAACACACACTCTCGCCCTGCAGGGTGGGCTGATTGACAGCTCTCCTGATGGCGGGTGGCAGCAGCTGATGTTTCCCCTCATTTCGTCTTCCTGTTGCCTGGGTCAGGTGACACCCACAGGTGCAATGGTGAGCACCCCTAGAGCCCTGCCGCTCCACTCGCATATGGGCTCTGTGTGTGTGTGTTTGTGTTGATGTTTATATGCATGTGTTTGTCTCGGAGGAAGTAGGGGGGTCAGTTATTCATAGATCAGAATCACGGAGGCAGAAAGCAGATGTTACCCATCACTGTCAGACAAACACATACACTGACATTAACGCCACACCAGCTACAGATCTAGTGTCTCGACCGCTCCTGGCCACACATACACTGACACAAATGCCACTCGTAGTTGTCGAGCAAACATACTACTATTACTTGCACATACCACTCATATACATATACAGGAAACAATGTCTCATGCTTAAATGTTGATCCACATACACAAACTGTCATCGGTTACACTGATGGTCTTGAGACAACTACATTTCTTTCATTTGTGGAACAAAAAAGAAGATATTTTGAAGAACAGCAGTGGTCCAAACATCATTGAAGTCACTGACTTTTAAGGTGCGTTCACACTTGTCATGTTTGGTTCGATTAAAACGAACCCTGGTGCGATTGCTCGGATAGTGCGGTTCATTTGAACATATGTGAACGCTGCCATCCTGGTGCGCACCAAACAAGCGGACCGAGACCGCTGAAAAGATGGGTCTCGGTCCGCTTCCAAACGAACTCTGGTGCGGTTCGAATGATATATGAACGCAACATGGACCAAAGACATGTAACTGAACAAAAAACAGGAAGACGAGACCCTAAAAAGGACAGAATCCTCACGCATGTCGTTTTTTTTTATCATAATCGCGAGTTTGCCCATCACAGGCATCAGACGCGCGTCTCCATGCAGATCATTTGTGTGTGTGACGGATGGATTCCCGCCGGTGTTTTGACTACTTTACACATTTTATAAGCTCTTCACATGTTTCTAGCTGGCCAAAATACCATCACATGCAGGCTACGCACCGATACGCACACACAACGAGCGCATTTACCTCAGAAAACGGCACTGTTTTGGAGGTTCGGTAAGTTCCGTCTCAAAATAGGCAAAACGTCATAAAATCCGACCAATCGGGTTGTGAATGTATCCCTGTGCCTTAAGGTTCGGAATCTTTTGGTTCTGTGATAAAATTGCCAATGTGAACGCTAACCAGACCAGGACTAAATGTTTTTTTTTTCTTCTTTGGTCCGGACCAAATGAACCAAACGAACCGAACTACAAGTGTGAACGCACCCTTATAGTATGGACAAAAAAACAAGAGATTTTAAACAATATATCTTTTGTGTACTGCAGAAAATAGAAAGTTTTGGAATGACATGACGATGGCAGAATCTGGCTGTCATTTTAAATCAACAATGCAGATTTACACTTTCAAACTGACAAAAATCTAAGTAAAAGTAGTTCCAAACAAAGCCACGGCAAAACTCAACAGTGTTTTGTCACTGAATAAATGAACGTTTTTGAACAAATTGGGTGAGTCACTGATTCAATGATCCATCAAAGACAGTCACTTGCTTTGCTCCTGAATTCTGTAGTTAAAACTATTTTTTTCCAACTAAAATTCCTATCTAAAGCCAAGAGTTTTTTTTATCTTTTCCAGAGTTTGAGAGAGTGATCCATGCATTTGTGTTATCTCGGCTTGATTATTGTAATTCTGCTTATATTGAAATAAATCAATCTAATATAAATCGACTTCAGATGGTTCAAAATGCAGCTGGCAGTCTCTTCACTGGCACCTGGAAGTTTGATCATATCACCCCTGTATTGTGCTCTTTTCATTGGCTGCTGATCCATTACAGAATTGATTTAAAAATTTTACTTTTTGTTTTTAAAGCTCTGATTGGATCAGCTCCTAAATATCTCTGTGAACTCTTAAATCTAAATACATCTGTTAAATCTCCGATTTCTACAAAACAAAGATTGTTGATAGTCTCGAGATCTAGATTAAAGTTGGCGACCAAGCTTTTTCTGTTGTTGGGCCAAAACTGTGGAATAGTTTTCCAGTTTCCCTCAGACTAGTTTCATCAGAATCTGAATTTTAATCTAAGTTAAAAACATATCTTTTCTCCCAGGCATATAACTGTTAGGCCACATCATTTATTGATGTTTTGATTTACTCCTCTTTTCTCATTGCATTCCAGTCTTTATTATATATATTTACTTTTTATGCTTATTTTTGTATGGTATTGTACAGCACAGTGGTCAACTACTGTTGTTTTTATTGTGTTTTATAAATAAATTGTGATTTGAATAAATCAGCAATTTAAATGAATCGGTGGAATAAATGAATGACTCACTTATTAAGACATTAGCTATGTTACCATTCAAAGTTGTGAATTTAAAGAGTTAGTTCACCCAAAAATGAACATTTCTGTCATTAATTAATCACCCTCATGACGCTCCAAACCCGTAATACCTTCGCCTGTTCAACTTCGAAACACAAATTAAGATATTTTTGATGAAATATGAGAGCAAGGATGGGCAGTATTTATGATACATGTATTTCAAATACGTATTTCAAATACAAAATAGTATTTTGTCATTTGTATTTGATAGGGTTGATGAAAATGGCTTTGTACTTTGTATCAAAATACTTTAGTGTTTTGTATTTTTGTAGTTTTAAAATACTGTAAAATACTTTGTGAGAGGTCTACATGATGACATCATAAAAATGCGGCCTCTGATTGGTGCCTACTCAATTTGCCGAGACTTGTTGAGTTCAGAACAGATGTTAAGTTTTGGTGTTCTTTTTTCTTTTAGCCTATAGGCTAAATGGTTTACCAATTTACATAATGTTCTTGAAAACTATTACACCGAGCAGCAGCCCCCTACTGTATATTTATGATTAACAATCAGTTTATTAATTAGTTATAAACTAGTTGCGATGAATACAGGTGCCATCACTTGTCTTCTTATGAATGACTTGTTTGTCATTGAGTCAGTGTTGCTGAGGCAAAGTAGGCCCTTCATTACCAAACACCAAGTAACTAAATTAGGATACAATTATAAGTCATTCACAAACTGTTAAAAATTTAATTTCTGGTTACTTTAAAATTAACCTTCATCTGGAAGATCACAGGGATATGTGAATATTTGATCTGTTAAATCCACAATATGTAAATTTTCACCGCTAGAGGTTGCTTATTCAGTCGCTTATTCAGTCGCTTATCCTTGATTTTGTGGAATCATATAATGTTTTATTAGACAGATGAGGAAAATATTTGGTGTTTCCATGGTTTCTACAAAATAAAACTGGAAATCGAGGGTAACGCTGGTATGATGTCATTGATAGGTGACGTGTCCTCATTAAAATTGCATATTTCTCTGGATTTAAAGGTGCCCTCGAATGAAAAATTTAATTTACCTTGGCATAGTTGAATAACAAGAGTTCAGTACATGGAAATGACATACAGTGAGTCTCAAACTCCATTGTTTCCTCCTTTTTATATAAATCTCATTTGTATAAAAGACCTCAGAAGAACAGGCGAATCTCAACATAACACCGACTGTTACGTAACAGTCGGGGTGTACGCCCCCAATATTTGCATATGCCAGCCCATGTTCCCAACATTATGAAAGGCATTAGACAAGGGCAGCCAGTAATGTCTGGATCTGTGCACAGCTGAATCATCAGACTAGGTAAGCAAGCAAGGACAATAGCGAAAAATGGTAGATGGAGCAATAATAACTGACATGATCCATGATTACATGATATTTTTAGTGATATTTGTAAATTGTCTTTCTAAATGTTTCGTTAGCATGTTGCTAATGTACTGTTAAATGTGGTTAAAGTTACCATCGTTTCTTACTGTATTCACGGAGATAAGAGTCGTCGCTATTTTCATTATTAAACACTTGCAGTCTGTATAATGCATAAACACAACTTCATTCTTTATAAATCTCTCCAACAGTGTAGCATTAGCCGTTAGCCACAGAGCACAGCCTCAAATTCATTCAGAATCAAATGTAAACAATATAAGAGTATACAATACTCACATAATCCGATGCATGCATGACGAACACTTTGTAAAGATCCATTTGAGGGTTATATTAGCTGTGTGAACTTTGTTTATGCACTGTTCAAGGCAAGCACGAGCTCCGTGGGCGTGGAGCACGAGATTTAAAGGGCCAGTACCCCTGAATCGGCTAATTCATAATGATGCCCCAAAATAGGCAGTTAAAAAAATGAAGTAAAAAAAAATCTATGGGGTATTTTGAGCTGAAACTTCACAGACACATTCAGGGGACACCTTAGACTTATATTACATCTTTTGAATAAAAAGTTCTTGGGTGCCTTTAAGCATTCTTGGAAACATTTAGGATAATGTAAATACACAAGTCAACAAAATATATAACATTGTTCTAGTGTTTTTTATATATATATATATATATATATATATATATATATATATATATATATATATATATATATATATATATATATTAATACAAAAATCCTTTAACTGGTTGCATATGTCAGATTTATTGATTGACTCGGGCAGAGAAAAGCTGTTGCTATCAAAAAGTTGATTGTTTACTTAATCAGCTGAGTCAGTGTAATGCTGAAGGGATAGATCAAATAGGCCAATTGATGGAAGGTTTGCGAAGAAATTTTATGCTCCCTTGTAAAAGTATTTTTTAGTATTTATTTTTTTTATATAAAATACAAAAATACAGTAGTTTATTTTGATACATGGTGTGGCTGCTGTATTTTGTAGTTAATTTTTAAATACATTTTGATGTATTTTTGCCTAACCCTATACGAGAGGTATATGACTCGTCCATAGACAGCAATTTAACCACCACTTTCAAGGTCCAGAAAGGTACTAAAGACATCGTTAAAATAGTCCATATGACTGCAGTGGTCCAACCATAATGTTATGAAGCGACGAGAATACTTTTTGTGCAGAAAAACAAAAATAACGACTTTATTCAACAATATTTTCTCTTCTGTGTCATTCTCATACGCTGTTTACGTTCAGCTCTTTCAGGTTCTACATCAGAACACCGGCTCATTATTGGCTGATGCTGTTCACATGTTTTTTTATGTGCATTGTTAGAATTTATGTGCAATTTGGCGTTTCCATCCAGTTTTTTTTATGCGATATCTCAACATGCGCATAAAAATAGGATGGAAACATAACTAATGACTTGCCGCCACCTATTGGCAGCTTTAGTTTCATATTTAAGACATTTCATTTTTTAAAAATAATATAATAATATATATTTCAATATTAATTAAAGTTTCAGTGTTTAAATTTTAGCGCCATCTAGCAGTGAGGTTGTGAATTGCCAACGGCTCAGTCCACCACTCACCCCTCCCTTTCGAAGCACATAGAGAAGCTACGGTGGCCAAACCAGGACAAAGATGTCGTCTGAGACAACAGAGAGCAGTTTGTCCATTAAGGGCTACTGTGGAAACATGGCAATGCAAAATGGTGACTTCCATATAAGGGGATCCGCCGTGTATGTAGATAGAAATTCTAAGGTAATAAAAACATAACAGTTCATTAAGGTCTTTATACACCACTGAAAACATAGTTATGTATATTATATTGCATTTCTGTCAATAGATCCTCCTAAATATTACACACTGGACCTTTAAAAAACAAACTCATAGCATTATTTATGCAATTTTAATTGCAATGTAAAGGCATTCATGCCACCTCTGTTTGTCTGTGTAAATAAACCTAAATTCCATTTTAGATGCACATTAGCACAAAAACACATCAAACAGTTGATATGGAGAAAATCCTAGAAAATACTGAGGAATAATTTTTTGTCGGTATCACACACACCAAGGGCACTGCCTACATAGACAGCAATTTAAAGCATCACAGGCACTCTACTTGAACAAACTGATGTAAACTAAAGGCAGGAACATTATATGCTCCCTTTTAAGGGACCTAATTGTGTCCAATATAACCTCCCTTAAAGGCCACTACAAGAAGAGGATGCTATCTGAATGGTAACTCTAAACGGAAAAAAAACAAAACAACCGAAACCCTTGATGAATGTCCCTTTTCCTGTTAGTGAAGTGTGCTTACAACGACCACTTCAGGGACATAATTTTGCTGTTTGTGATTACTCAATTCTGGACAGTGAGTCCTCATGCCATCCCTTGTGGACAGAACTGACACACTCCAGTGATAAAGAGCCCATCATCTGGAAGGGACCCTCATCAAGAGAATCTATTGTTTACTTTTGTTTGTACAGAATGACAAAATCACTCACATGTCATTTAAAAATTCTGGTTGAAACCGATCCTACGGTTCAATTCCCGTCCTTCAAAGCTGTAAAAATGATGTTCGGAATTTGCAGTGTGACTGTAACAAATTTAAATATCAACAAAAGCATAATAATAAATAAAACTCTAATCAGTTAAAAGAAAAGCTTCATTATTCTATTATTGATAAAAAAGCATAGATGGATAAAAGGAAAGAAACAAAGATGGAGATGTAGAGAAAGGAGAGTGAAAGAGAAAGAAAGAAAGAAGGGTTAGTTGAATAATTGATATTTGCTGAGAGCGATATGAGTTTTCTTAATGTGCCTTACAGCATTAGCTAAGAGTGCTGCTGTTAGCGTCCAACACCACAGGGCCAAAAACAGACCGAGTCTCAAAAACACTTCAGCTGTGCGCTTAGTCACGCACACACACGAGAACCCTCTCTAAAATATAAACTCAAACTTACACCTTATACTTATGCATTAAATTTGTGATCTAATATGTATGAACATTATAAACATTTTACAATCAAATGGCAAAAAACTGAGAGGAAAAACACAAGACGTACAATTAACATGAACAGAAAGGTTGGAGAAGACCTGAATTGTTAATTAATATACAGTACCATTCAAAGGTTTAATTTTTAATGAAATTAATTATTTTATTTGGCAAATATGCATTAAATTGATCAAAACTGACATTTATAATGTTGCAAAATATTTCTATTTCAAAAAAATGCCATTCTTTTGAACATTCTATTCATCAAATCCTGAAAACAACGTGTCGTTCCACAAAAATATGAAGCAGCACAACTGTTTTCAACATTGATAATAATAATATTTCTTGATCTTCAAATCATCATATTAGAATGATTTCTGAAGGATCATGTGACACTGAAGACTGGAGTAATGATGCTGAAAATTCAGCTTTGATCACAGGAATAAATTACATTTTAAAATATATTCACATAGAAAACAGTTCTTTTAAATTGTAATAATATTTCACAATAAAATAATTTTTTTATTAATTATACTAATGTATTTTCAATATAATATAGCTTGTCTCTTTATCTCACCCAACATAAATACAGATACCAACACAAATATACACATTATGATTATGTAGAATTATTATTATTACATTTTTTTATCATTATAAAGCATTCACCGAGTTTAGTACCGTGAGAAGTGTGTGTATGTGTGTAATCTTCTTTGATAAATGTGTTGATATTAAAGTAATGATGTACCCTGTGAAAATGTATAACTGCACAGCTGGATCGCTGTATTGACCCAGCAGCATGTGCCTGTGTGTGTGTGTGTGTGTGTGTGTGTGTGTGTGTGTGTGTGTGTGTGTGTGTGTGTGTGTGTGTGTGTGTGTGTGTGTGTGTGTGTGTGTGTGTGTGTGTGTGTGTGTGTGTGTGTGTGTGTGTGTGTGTGTGTGTGTGTGTGTGTGTGTGTGTGAGAGAGAGAGTGTGTGTGTGAGACTGTGTGTATTGGCCTAAGGTTGCTCTCTCTGACTCATAATGAAGTCGAGCTGTCATGCTCACAGATGCCTGAACATACGGACACACAATCTCTACTCCATCTTCAAGTTCATGCACACACACAAACACACACACACACACACACAGAGTTTATTATCTTCAGGTACAAACACACTCATGAATCAGTGAGCGGTTTAAAACAATGTGGAAAAAAGTGCCAAAGGAAATTTTTAGTGCTCAGAGGATGCTCTTTCATTGCTCAGAAGACTTTGTTTCTTTTAAGTACTTTGTCTCAGATGTTTCATTATGAGAAATAAAAGACACAAATGAAGACTTACAGTAAGAGTACAAACGCTATTAAATGAATGTGGATAGCAGCTCAGATTATGCAATCTTCTGAGCGAGAAATGTTTGAGTTAAATTGCAATCACGAACTTTGACTTGCAAACTTATCCTGACAAATCTGAGCAATTGTGGTTAAAAAGATGATCGTTTCATTAGATAAGACTCTTATTCCTCGTCTGGGATCATGTAGAGCTCTTTGAAGCTGCACTGAAACTGACATTTGGACCTTCAACACGTTGGTCCCTGTTGAAGTCCACTATATGGAGAATAATCCTGGAATGCATTTCTTTTCGACTGAAGAAAGAAAGACATGAACATCTTGGATGACATGGGGGTGAGTAAATTACCAGGAAGTTTTAATCCTTAAAGTCTTAAATAACACCACAAACTGCTGTTGTTTGTGACATGTCAGTGAGTCAATGACAGAAATGTAATTAATCCTCATAAAAGCCCTACATTTTGCTCATAACAGAGGCAGGGTTTCTCTCGTTCACCTATAACTCGTAAGTTTCTTCAGTCTTTCTCAGTCTCCCCCGTACACCTCCCCTCTCTCTGTTTCTACAGATGGTTAGGCCCTACGGATCACGCTGTCACAGTTCATCTCCTCTCGTGTGTCTGACAGCACGCCTGATCCTCCAGGAAGGGCTCAACCCCCCCTACAAACACACTGACATTTCTCAAAGGACCTGTGCTCATAAACACTCACAAACCATCTCCCTCTCTCTCTATCTGATATGCAGAGGGGTAAACGTGACACATATCGGTCACTGGGATCCTTCGGTGATGTGATGACATTAGCGAATTCCAGATTAAACCATGTATTTAATGCATCTGAAACATGGTGGGCTTCCATTGTGCAAAATAATACAAACATTTGTAGTTTTCTATATCAAAATGAGCATTTTAATGCATTTTTGTAAAAAGGATCTAATAAAACTTTATTTTACAGTGTCCTTGTTACAAGTTACATGTAATTACTATAGTAATAACTATAAATTGTGCATAATTACATGCAATTAATGTAGTGAATACTCAGTATTGAAATGTAACAATAAAGTGAGATCCTTAAAACAAACAAAACAATAAATTTTGCATAATATTCAGCATAAATTGAGCTGAATAATGTCATTATTGTCTTCTGTACAGCTGCTTAACAAATTTGGTTTCATAATTAGTGAATTTTTAACCATTTTTAAAAACATTAACTGTTGTTTATTAATGCAAAGCTGCTATAAATGTGACTTGGCAGCATAATCCTGTGATTTTGTCAATGGAATAAAAATATCTAATTTAATTCAAATAGTTAATGAATTTTTTTAATTCAATTCAAGATGTACTCTCTGACAACAAGTCTTAATATATTATGCAATTTTGCTTCTCACATAAATGTATGCTTATTTAGATTTGTAATTGGTTTATTTTGCAGTGTCGTTGTTACATGTTACATGCACTTACTATATTAATAACTGTAAATTATGCATAATTAACCCTAAACTAAACCCTAATCCTAACTGCAACCCTATGGTAGGTACATATTGTTAATTAATATTACTCAGAACTTAAATTACTTAATTACACTGTTACAAGGACACCTTCAAATATATATTTTTTGCAGTCTTTCTAAACAATTAAACTTTCAATCCTAAACTCTATTTCATACTGTAAACAAATGCTTATACAAAAATAGATAAGCAAAACACTTTCACATATATAATTAACTTTACGATTTGAATAAAGTTTCATTTTTATCAAGTTTTTTTGCTGACTACTGTACTCATGATCAAACATCTATTTCCTCAGAGACAAAACATGACCTTCTCACAGAGATGTCGTTTTTAACTATTGCAGTCGTGAGTGAATTTTGTGGCTAGTTTGCGTTAAAGATATTAAATTATGTAGGTTGTGGAGAGAGACCACTGCATTACGCTTGAGAACCACAGACGGACCTGACCACAAAAACACTGATGAGAACAATACTGAAACATCTCAACGATACGAAGAAGCGAAGTCTTTTAGATTATTCAGAAAGCTTATTTTTCAAAGCTACTTTCAAGCTTTCTCCATCCAAACCGCATATATGTTATTAATGATTGATGGCGGCTGGCCTTTATTTACCGATCTGTCATGCACTGTTAGCAATGCACATTAAAACTTGATCCTGCAGCTTTATGCTCGTCTACAGACACAAACTGGGTCAAACCGCAAATGCGGAGAGAGTTGGAGACAGAGGGAAGTCCATAAAGTAAGCCGCAAGGTTCTGTGAAGTTTCTGATGGGGAAATTTCACTCCTGACAAACTGAAGAAATAGTTCACCCATAAATCAATAATTTACTCACTTCATGTTGTATCCAAACTCGTATGATATCGTACAATATTCTAGTTGCTCTCTGCCTTAGAATAAAAGTGAATGGCGAAAAAATATATGATGATTTTTAAGTGAACTATCGCTTTAATTGCTGCACTGTTGGTTTAACTTAAAAAAAGTAAGTTACCTGGTTGCATTAAAATTTGGAGTTCATTGAAATTAAAAATTTGAGTTAATACAATGAAAGAGATTTAATCTACAGAAACTCAAAATATTATGTTTTCTGAACCAAATTAATTATCTAAGTTAATTTGACAAAAGAAAAAAAAATATATATTTTTTTACAGTGTATGAATTGCTGTTAAGTTAATATCTGATTATTATTTATAATAAATGAGCATCATTATTATTATTGAATCCTATTTTGAAGTAATTTAATTATATGCAATTATTAAATAAATTAAATTAATTAAAAAAAAATAATTTAATGTAATGTTTTATTTAAATATGGTTTTAAAAACCATTTTTTGCCAATATAATATTTAATTTAAATACAGTTTTATATTAATTGTTTTTTTTTTTTTTTTACTTTTTGCACTGCTTTTGGCAATTCAATATTTAAATTAATGTATTTTTTTATTATTTAAATAGGTTTAATTTTAAAAACCTTTTTGCATTGCTTTTGCAATATAATATTTCATTTAATTGTTAATTTAAATACAGTGTTATATATATTTTTTTTTGACTGCTTTTGACAGTACAAATGAACAGTTCTTGTTACAGCAATAATCTGTAACTGAAATAAGTCCATAAAGTGCTGCATTAAGGCTGCTAAAGTTTCCATCAGCGACTTTTAATTGCTCTGCAGCCCAATTAAGCAAACTGTCCCACCACAGCGAGGCTGAAGTGTCTCAACTTCTCCTTAATGGACTGAACCGGGCAGGTTTCCTAATTTGGACCCACTTGAGCTTGTGCCAATAGCAGGGGAGGCAGGAGGGGCCTGTGCCTGATTGTACTGCCCCAAGGCATCCCTCCTAGAGAATATATATATCTGTGCCTCTCTCTCTTGTTCATCCATGTGTGTATGCGTGTGTGTGTGCGCACATGCATCTCTCTCCCCTCATAAAACACCCGAACGCACATCACCGGCCGCCTCTGGAACACAACATGACACAGACGTGCAGCAGGTAAGTCAAGCCGTTTTCTGCGGATAAAAGTTATTATTGTATAAGTTTGGAGCAGATTAAACGCTTTAGGTGTAGTTAGGGTGATTGCGAGGCGTAACTGAACATCTCAAATGCAGCGTTGTGCATCAGAATTACTGAGATGAACTACTGAGATGCCAATCAAATGAGTCTTGATTAACTTTTTTTGAAACGAAGCTGTGTGTGATGTTATTATGTGACATTATGTGAAAATATGTAATGAAATGCTACTAAAAGTGTAAAATAGATAGCAGGGAGAGTTGTTGCGTGTGTTATACAGTAAGGTTTTGAGTAAAAAGTGCAATTTCACAATCTAGGAGTGGTTTTGTGCATTGGTTTCATTTGTATAGTTCAAAACAAAATGAGTGTGTAAATTCTATGCACAAAACTAAAATTCGTCATTTTTGAATTAGGTCTTGTGAGCGACTGAACATAATTCACTTATGCTTGGAATACAAAGTCAGGTTCAAATGCATTACAAAAGTCAATTCTAAGTAAAAAGTTGAACTGTGTTCTTAAGGTTTTTTAACATAAATGTTTGGTTATATGGGGGCAAGATGTCACATCCGTTTCAAATGTTGCAATTGCATATAATTAAATGCAATATTTGTATCTATTTTCTGCTGTTTCATTAATTGTTTTGCATTTCATACTTGTCTTTGTTTAAATTTTGCTATAATAATCTATTATAGGCTGTTTAATGGCAGGTTTCCTTGTGACAGCTTACCCCATTTAGCAAGACAACATGCCCTGCCAGAAAAGGTCAACTTATGTTCAATGAACCTTGTCTTTTTCTATAGGCAACACCAGCTTTTTTTTAGGCATTTATACAAAAAAATAATTACTTTTAAAAATCTTTTTACTAGAAATATTTACTCAAGATAATAGTGTGTATTTGAAAGGATGCTATACGTAAAGACATATGAAACACCAAACAAACAAAAAATATGATATTGTTAATAAATAGATGAAATTGGCCACCCTGGCCTTTAAAACATAATACAGAATTTCTAAAATAACACCTAATTTTTTATTAATTAATTTTAATTAATAATTAACAATATAAAAATGTATCATTGTAACCAATCACATACTTGAGATAGAGAGAGATGCTTGCAAATTGGAGAGATTGTCATTTAACATTAAATGTAGATACTTAAATCAAATATGAAATTAATTTTAGACACTTGTTTATTTTCCAGATCCTTCATAAAGAGTCAAATTGAGAAAACTTCAAGTGTCATGAACTACTGTGGAGGTACAAGCTACACACACACACACACACACAACCTATTCACACATGTACAGTGCTTCATATAGTTCACACAAAGTCTAAAATAATATTCTAATTTCAAATAAGAGCCACTTCAAACTTTAAAATATATTACAGCCAATATATCTTAAAAAGACAATTTGCTTTTCAATCAATCCATCCGTTTTGTTCGCTGTTGCCCTGCGTTTGTGTGTGTTCTCAGTTCTTGGATTCCACCACAGCATGTCGATGCTTTTAGCAAGCGTCCTTATTTAAGCGAGACAATACATATTTAACACTCAACGATCCATGCGAGTGTCATCGACAGCGTCCGAACGAACCCCGAGGGCCTTAAAACTGACACACGCATGCACACCACAAAGAATGTCCCGCAGTGAGAACAACTCTAAAATAATTTTATTGATTAACACTAACAGCAGCATTTGATGTCCGGTTAAAACCAGAGAACGGGGGCATAACTGCAATATGACCAAAACACGCACACAATGCATACGCTGTTAAAATACTGCCAGGATTTACAGAAAGTTGCAGAAGTGATTTCATTATTTCTTTGAGTGCTGTAATAGATGAAAGTTTGGTGAAATTCCTCGCCACTCGTCGTCTTTAAACCGAAATCACTTCGGGCTCTCGTTGTCTCTACACCCCGAGATACGAGCGACAAAACTCATGCCTCACAGCGGGACATTTCATCTTTCTCTTAATTTCCTGCTTCATTTTCTTCTCTTTTCATTCTCTCTTTCTACCCAAAGGAAAACGCCAGGAGCAAAAAATAAATAATCAAGAATAAAGAATATTTTTATCATAACAGAGAGGCGTTTGAGTGATATCACAGCCTTTTAATTACACCATTATTTAATTGCTTTCACCATCTCCTATTCCTCATGCTTTTATTAATAACAAAAATTATTAGTTAAATTACATCAGTGTAGTTGGTTCTTTCTGAAAGACTGTAGATGTAAAAATTAAATGTTGCTAATTAAATAGTTTTGAATTGTACAATAGTTTTGTTTGAACTAAATTGCAATACAATTCCAAGCTAGTATTTTATATAATCATAGCTCATATTAGATTTAATAGACTTCTGATTTCAAGAAACATGAAATAGAAACATGTCTTTCTAATATCTTTAAAAAGATGTATTTTAGGCATATTTGTCTAGATATAAATACTTTTTCATGAACAATGTCAATACAAAATGGAGGAATTGTTCTATAAAAGGTACTGTAAAAAATAATTGTTGATTTAACTTAAAAGTAAGTTACCTGATTGCCTTAATATTTTGAGTTCATTGAAATTAAAATTTTAAGTTCATACAATGAAGGCGATTGGTTTAATCAACAGAAAGTCAAATGTTAAGTTATCTGAACCACATTAATTATCTAAGTTGATTTGACAAAAGAAAATAAAGAAATGAAAATAATATTTTTCAATGTTTGTAATATAATAAAAATATAAATATAATACATTAATTAAATGAATTAGTATAATTAGGATTATATAGGCAAGGCAAGGCAATTTTATTTGTATAGCACATTTCATACACAATGGTAATTCAAAGTGCTTCACATAAAGAAGAACCAAATACATAATAATAATGGAACACATAACAAATAAATATAACAGTAAAAACTGAGAATTTCATTATATCTAGATGGAAGAGTTAGGAAATTTCAGGGAGTTTTTTGTTTTCCATCAGAGCGGATCTAAATGAATCTTCATAACAAATGATCATTTGAAAACCAATGATCAGATCATCTTTTGTACTCTGGGGGCTTTAATGCATATTATGTGAAGTTAAATCTTTTAAGACATGATAATAGATTTTACTCTGAAAAGTAAATCTTTAGGAAAAAAGTCATTCAGTAACGCTTTAGAATTTTGGGGGGAAAAAAGAACTCAGAGAATGACATTTCCTCTTATTTGATACATTCAAAATGCAGTAATTCCTTTAGAACTTCTTTGATTGGAAATACAAAGAAAGAGTGAAACACAGAGGATGTAGAACATAAAAACAATCGACATGCACGAGAGAGACAGATGATGGTGGTGGACAGACTGATAGAGTGGGCAAAAGAGCAGTCAATCTGCCTTGACCCACATTCTTCCGCTAACGATGCCTCGCGGGCGTGATGCCAATCTCTCATTAACACACATACACACGGGCAGCCTCGCGTCCCTCTGCCCTTTGTCAGGATGTGCCTATAGCTGACCTTCAGGGTCCTGCTGTAAATACTACAGTGAACATGCGAGCCGCGCACAGGTGCAGCCCCCTCCAGAAACACGCACACCTCGCTGGTGCAACTCTGGACGTAATGAAAGGTGGCAGATAGAGGACTTGCAGCAGTTCTGAGAAAACCATCATCATCTCTTCTCTTTGTTAAAGTCTGTGAAATCAAAACAGACTCTATTTACTTTCTTACAGCACACGTTCTGGGGCTTATTATGAACTATTCATCCGTGCGCAATCTTTTATTAAAATTACTCTTCTGATGTCATCAAGCCTTCTTATTTTTCAACCACCTGTCACACAGAGACACTTTTCACTATCTAATCAATTCATAATTAATAAAATCAAGTCCTGTCCTAGATTTATTCTCACTGAGTATCCAGTAAGACATTACAAACGTAAAATGGGTTGAAAACATTATAGTTTCACATTGACTTTACCTGACAATGTTTTAAATCTGATTCTGACCCTTACAATAAATATTTCTGTTCTACTGTTGTCTTTGTTTAATAACATTTTAAATGATTAAATATAATATTTTAAAATATTTTTAAATTAGTAAAATATTTTGTTTACCTGTAATAATATTCTGATTTAATAAATACAATAATTTAGAATATTATTAAATTATTAAAGTAATAATATTTTGTTTCATAATGATCTGAATAATTAAAAATAATTATTTAAAGTATTAATAATCTATTAAAGTAATAATATTTTATTATTATTATTATTATTAAAAATGTAAAATATTATTAAATTCATACAATAATAATATTTTGTTCAATAATATTGCAAATTATTATATATAATCATTTAAAACATTATTAAATTATTTTAATATTTGTTTAATAATATTCTAGATGATTAAAGGGGTGATTAAAGTTTAATGCAAAGGGAGATATTTTCTTTTAAAGATTTAGCTTTTTAAGGACTACAACAAATGGCTGGTAGGGACTACAGTTTCTTCCTGGGTTAGTGACATCACAAACCCCAACATTTGCATAAACCCCACCCCCGAGAACACACAACAAAGGGGGTGTGGCCATGCTGAGCTGCTTTAGAGAAGAGGAAGAGTTGTTGCAGTAGAGTGTTGTTGTCATGCTGTCATTTTACGCCGGACTGCTTCACAAACGAGGGTCAATTCAGCGCTGGATTTGCACAAAAGATTAACATGACGGCACATGCTAGTGGATGAGTTGAACTCCACAGCAACTACATAAATTTATCCACTAACCATTCAGAAACGTCTAAAAGTTGTAACGTCTTCCTGAGTCTCTCCATCAGTGTCGACTCCGGTTTGAACAATGTAAGGCTGAACACCGTTCCTGACAATCCTCATTTTGGCTGCGTGAGATTCTCCAGCTTTGTTTTTGTTGAGCAACCGAAGCGTGAGCTGTTAAAGCTCCGCACTCTTCTGGAAAGGGGGCGGGAGCAGCAGCTCATTTGCATTTAAAGGGACACACACAAACACAGCGTGTTTTTGCTCACACACAAATAGGGGCAAATTTGACAAGCTATAATAAATGATCTGTGGGGGATTTTGAGCTGAAACTTCACAGACTAATTCTGGGACACATTTCATCTTGTGAAAAGAGAACTAATTAACAATATTTTATTATAAAAAGTTTAATCATATATTTTCTTGATTTTCTCAACAGCTGAAATCTGATGGCTGAGTTCCTGCATAATCCCAGTCCTGACCAAACACGAGTTTACAGTTCACACACAATTCATCCTACAAACACACACTCAATGTAAACCTGTCTTCAAACACACACATAAACACACAAGCTCCTCAGAAATTTAGCTTCGAGACAAAACCTGTTTTCATATCTGGGACTGATTCAGATCACACCATGTCTAAGGACGACTGTAAGGTGAGCTGTAAACACAAGGAACGCAAGCCCAAAAAGCCGCACTACATCCCGCGACCGTGGGGCAAACCCTACAACTACAAATGCTTCCAGTGCCCGTTCACTTGCATGGAGAAATCCCATCTGTATAACCACATGAAGTACAGCCTGTGCAAAAACTCCCTGTCATTGCTCATCGAGTCCGACTGGCCGTATAAAAAAGACCAACTCCGGCTCCAGCAGGGAGGCGTTCGCTCCCGTAGCCCCACTAAGGCTCACTCTGAGCAGGCCGCGATGTCAGACGAGCCCTCGCATTCGGCGGCGAGTCTGGAGGTCGAGGAGGCTGAGAAAAGAGAATCGGAAAGAGAAGCGGAGAAAGATGACGAGGTAATGGAGACAAACGGCTCAGCGGTTACGAGTCCCGAACCTGCGGAAACCAGAGGAAGTAAACGTTCAAAGCAAGAAGCCGAACTCGTGATGGCGGACGTATTCTCACTCGAGGAGCAACTTTTGCGAGCACGCTCAGTTGAGGTAGAGTCAAAACTGCGACACTATAGGCTGTCTAAAACATGTCTGTCTGGATCGGCAGCGTTGCTTTCAGAGCAATGGCGCATCCTTAGCAATCAGACGTCAGGTGCAAAGCCCAAATCAGACCCGGTGGCCTCTTCATTGCCCTGTTACCCTCCACCGGCATCAACGGGTCAACTTGAATGCCCCGACACAACGGGTTTCAATCTGTCTTTGCTTGGCGTTGGATATCCACTGGCTCCAGGACTCCTTTCATACCTAAACCCGGCACTTACGACAGCAAGCACAGCGACCACAACTGCACCACTGCCCTTCTTAGCATCAACCGCGCAGCTCACCCATGCGCAAAGACACTCAGAGCGACCTCTACTTCCTCCTCACCTGTATTATCCTTTCCTGTGTGAGCACACCTTCGGTGCAACGCCCTCCTCAACATCCTCTGAGACGAGTAAACTCATCAAACCGCCCGCCGTCAGCCTGCCGCAGCCTTCGTACCCTCCCAAACTAAACCTGTGGAAGGTCCCGGCCCTGCGGCCCAGCCAGACCTCGCCCGCAGCCTGGGTGTCTCCCACGTGTCCCTCCCCAGAGCAGAGCCATGGCGTAAAGGAGAGGATACGATCAAGGGAAGGAAAGACAGGCTGGCAGCATGATGCTTCCTTCATCAGAGAGCAAAGTCTGAAGAGAACAGCAGCATCCTTTGACTCCCATGGTGCACCGGGGGAGAAGAAACAAGCACTTGAGTTTGCCCTCGACTCTCTGAAAAACACTCACAAATCTGCGTCCATTGCCTCCCTGATGTCCAGCAGGCTTCCTATACACAACAGGTAAGACAAGAACCCTAAAAATGATAACACCTGAATATGGAAGCTTGTTTCCACCACTAGGTAATTGTGACTTTCCATCTCACAATTCTAACTTTATTTCTCAGAATTGTGAAATATAAACTCAATTGCATGTTATAATGTGCAAATGTGAGACGTTTTTTATAAACTCACAATTCTGACTTTATATCTCGTAATTGCGAGATATACAGTCAGAATTGCGAGTTTATTAAAAACATGTCTTTTTCCCTCACAAATGCACATTATAACATGCAATTGAGTTTATATTTCACAATTCTGACTTTATAAATCACAGTTCTGATCATGAAATTCTGACTTTATAACTTTTCACGTTATAATTCACAATTCTGAGGAAAAAAAAAGTCAGAATTGTGAGATAAAAAGTCGCAATTACATTCTTTTATATATATAGGCTACTCAAAACCACAGTGTTATATATATATATATATATATATATATATATATATAAATAACAATACCCAAAGACACACCAGATGAAATGCATCTGTGTGTATATATACATATACACACACACACACAGATGCAATTCATCTGGTTTGTCGTAGAGTATTGTTTCTGTCTATGTATTACACACTCAGGACAATGTTGATGAATGGTATTTAGATACAATTAAACTGTGTTTTCACAGCCCCCGCAGTGACGTCTCGTCCCCGCTGCATATGTCTGAACAGCTGGAGGCGAGACAGAGAGGAATGGAGAGAGACGCAGACCCGGCAGCTGCTCTCCTGCAGGATTTCTCCACATTACTGCAGCAGTACCAGAACACGGAGCAGCGCGCCGCATCGCTGCCTGATCAGTGCCACCTGTGGGCTCACCTGGGAAAGATCCGTTCGGAGCTGTCGCACATTCAACAGGCGCTGGAACGCACGACTCGCTCTAACGAAGGGCCGCTCGACCTATCAGTCAAAAAAGACCCTGTGGGAATCACAAACGCGCACGGAGATGTCAGCGGAAGAGGCGTTATAGGAGAAACAAAAGACACTGGAGATGAAAACTGCTCAGAGACCGAGGAAGAAGAAGAGGAGGAGGAAGATAAAGATGACAGAGACATGGTGGAACGAGGAAGCAGTGTTAAAGAAAGGCAGAAGTGCTCTCTGGACGCGCTGATGAAACTGAATCCGTCCCAGGTGCCCGTGGTGAAGACAGAGGTGCTGTCCGACGGCGCTCTGGCGATACGGGCCGGGACCGCTGAAGCTCTGTGGCACAGCAGAACCACAAAGTGTGAAGCAGACTCAAGTGTCCTTCTCTGCTCCAAAACACCCAACAGACCTCCGTCCATTCAACATCTGGACACGCTGTGTCCAACAAGCCCGTTAACAACCACCGACACGATGGTGTAGCAAACATGAACTTACAGTACATTATTTATATATGCTCACTATACCAGACAAATGTTTGGACACACTTGACTGACACTTCATGTTTCTTTAAACTTCAAGCCTTTACCATTCAAAAAGTTTGGGGTCTGTGAGATGTTTTTTTGTTATTGTTGAAAGAAATTAATACTTTTATTCATCAAGGATGCATTAAATTGATCAAAAATGACATTAAAGACATGTATAATGTTACAAAAGTTTTATATTTCAAATAAATGCTCTTTTGAACTTTCTATTCATCAAAGAATCCTGAAAAAAATGTATCACAGTTTCCACAAAAATATGGTTTTCAACATTGATATTGATAATAATATAAAATGTTTCATCAAATCATCATATTAGAATGATTTCTGAAGGATCATGTGACACTGAAGACTGGAGTAATGATGCTGAAAATACAGCTTTGATCACAGAAATACATTTTCAAAACATAATAAAATATAAAACTGTTATTTTAAATTGTAATTATATTTCACAATTTTACTGTTTTTACTGTATTTTTGGATCAAATAAATGCAGCCTTAGTGAGCACAAGAGATAAAATCTTACTTACTCCAAACTTTTGAACAATAGTGCATATAAGTACACTGTAAGATTAACATGTTATATACAACCATACACAAAATAAATGGTAGAAAAGACTATGAAATAGTCTGATATGAAACATCAAGTAAAGCGATAACAAAATCAAGCACCTTATGCCAAAAGTAGTTGATGCAGAAGGACAAAATACATGCACTGACTTAATGATTATTGAAATTAAAATCCAGTTACAGGATGAAAATTATTACATGTCAAGGAACTACAACTGAATTTATTTAATGTATATGTTTGTAATTTATTAATTAAATTTTCTGACATATTTGACCCATAATTAATTTATTTGGTCACACTTCAGTTTAGGGTCCAGTTCTCACTATTAACTAAGTCTTTTGCCTCATTAAACTCCTAATTTACTGCTTATTAATAGTTAGTATTCAGTAGGATTAAAGGATGTAGAATATGATCATGCAGAATAAGGCATTAATATGTGCTTTATAAGTACTGATAAACAGCCAATATAGTGCATGCTAAAGACCCTAAACTAAAGTGTTGCCATTTATTTATTTATTTAGCATTTTATTTCTCAATTCTTCCATGTTTATGTGTTTTAAGACTTCTTGTCTTCTGTAAATAATCAACATTTTAAATAAGATAATCTAAATAGATGAAATTGAATTGCAAATCTCACATTATTGTTCATTCAAGATCTGTACATAAAACATCTGCAATAAAATTGTCAAATTATATTAGCGCTTGTGTGAATTTTCTGCATTGTAAGACTTAGGTGAGGTGTGGTAAACACACAGAATAAATACTAATGGACAGATTGGGTTAATGTTTCGGTTAGGCGGGCTCAGGATGTCGGGTAAAGCGGTTTGAGTTAATGCGTGGTGATACGGTGCTTACAGGTGTACAGTATTGTTCGTGACGTGTTGCTCTGCTGTGGTAAAGGTGAACTCTGACCGTGAGCCGTACCTGAGCAGAAGCTCCTCCACAGTCCACACTGAAAGGTCAAAGCTCCAGGGATGAGGTCCAGACAGAAGCAGCGAGCCTCAGACGCCCGACCCTCTCGCACCTGAAAGGTCACCTGCCACAAACACAAGTGTCAAAGTGCAGCTGGGCACCACAGAGAGGTGAAACACAGATGCCATCCATGATTATTATTATTATTATGAATCTGGCATCAGAGAAGATTTCTTACTTTTATTTTAATAAAGTCAGTGCAGATTAATGTCTCAATTATGTTTAACCTTGGAATAATTATTAACTAAAGTAAAATAACTATAACTAATTTGACATTTGCAAAGATAAATTGGGATGGAAGCAACAAACTTTAAACCGGCTTTAAAAAAATATAATGAATTATAATAAATAAATAACTGTTTATTGTCCTCTTTGTGGTTTTAAATTGATAAAACAAACATAATAAGATTATTATTGCTAATTATTGTTTTTTAATTCTCTAAAATTCTATATGAATACATTTCAGTCACAAAGAATCGTGCACCAATTGAATAAAATAATTATAGAGAACCATAATCTGGTATAGAAGGACCTTTATTGTAAAAAGTAATGCTGTGGGATCAGAAAATGTAGATTAAATATAGACATACATGCAACGTAAACTAATTTAACAACAAATACACGTAAAAAGTGGTTCAACAACATTTTACCAACCTGATGTTTTCCCCTTTGGTTTTTAGGTTATTATTTAGTAGTTCTGGAATAATAATTAGTCTTCAATCTTCCTGAGGTAAATATTTATCACTCTTACCTGTCTGCACGATGCAGGTTGTGAACATGTAAAGCTCAATCGCGCCCTCTAGTGAGCATAAAGTGAAGCGGTCCAGCATATGCTCAAACTCAAATAACCCGTCATGTTTCAGATGTATATTTTCTGAAAGTATCAAATATGAAACGGTTTAATTATACGCTACAATAGTATATATAGCTTTAAATATCTATACACGCCTTTGCGTGACTCTATGCGACTGTACATTTCTAAAAGAAGGTATCAGTTTGTAGCCACACAAAATGACAACTATTAGAAGCACATCTCTGACATGGCTCTCAGTTCTTCGACATTATTGTGTGATCTACGCATTAAGTCGTTTAGTCACCTGGTTATTCCACAACAGTGCTGTAGAGGGCGCTGCAGACATTTACCTGCGTTCACCCACAGTACACAGTAGTTTTAGAAGAAAAAAATCTTAAAAATACACTTCTCACACACTCACTAGTTTACTTAATTTGTCTACTGACTATAAACATTCACCACAGTGTCGTAGGCTATTTTGTTTTTTTCACCAAACTCATTTCCACCACATCTAAAATTATGAATATGTTCCGAGAGGATACTAAAACTATTAATGTATCTAAATACACACAAATATTGTCACACGTTTTGCATAACTTCATATAATTACAGTTTGATTGAAAATAATGCTCAATAAAAAAAAATATTGGTATTTACATAAGCCTATTTTTCTGTTTCGTCAAACATAACACTTATAAGCACTGCTGGTGAGCAAATACAGATTAAAACTGTACATTTTTTAGTTACAAAGTGTTGGTTGTGATGGAAATGGTGTCACAACTAAAGGACGATACAGTGTGTTAAAGGCTTAGTTTACCCAAAAATGAAAATAATGTAATTTATTACTCACCTTCATGCCATTTCACACCTCTAAGACCTCCGTTGATCTTCGGAACGCAAAGTAAGATATTTTTGTTGAAATCCGATGGCTCAGTGAGGCCTGCATAGCAATGACATTTCCTCTCTCAAGATCCATTAATGTACTAAAACATATTTAAAGCAGCAGTCCGTAACTTTTTTTTGTTAAAACGGATCCAAAATCAATTTTTGAGCTAGTACAAAATCAGCCAGTGTTCAAAACTCTCTAATTATCTTGTCTCGATTCACAACGGTAAGCTTGTAATAATGTTTTATAATAGAGGGTATGCACGTGACGTCACCGTCGACCGTTAGGACTGCGGTCACGCACACTGAGTGGCAAAAGACTGAGTAGCAGCATTGGTTTTCAGCGTGAAGGTCGCGAAAAACACACAAAACACATTCAAACCGGGAAAGAGCTTTGTGATTGACTGTACAAATAGATTTGACACAAACCCTGAGGTATATATTTAAAAACTGCAGAAAGCAACAGAAAAAGAAGCAAATGGATCACTGCAATTCACAGAAACAGCTGGACTCCAGCAAAGAAACATGGATTTGCAGTTATCATTTTGTGTCAAATTGTTGGATTTTGAGGTAAAATCATACCTTATATATTGTATTGTTATATATTATGTTGACGACTCATCAATTAAATATTTTCCATCTTATATTATGCATAATTGGGTGTTTTTAAATAAACAACATTGTCAAAAACTATACTATAAAAGTTTTAGGGCTGGACAATATGACGATATAACATTGATATAAGTGATTAAGCAGATTTAAACCTACCGATTTAGTAGTTATATAAAATATTAACAGGCAGATTTGCTTTATGTATTTCCCCAGCGTCAAATCAGGCACATATAAATGTCAGGAAACACGACTCCTGGCTGCATGTCAATATCTATGGATTAGGTTTATTTGACAAGTTGTAAGAAACACTTTTGAGTCCAACCTTTAGGGTAATTCATTAGTTTTACTCGCTGTTTCGCTGTTTTCTCCTATTAATCCAGTTACGCAGCAGCTTCTTTTGCCACTCAGTCTAGCTGAGGGAGCGTGTTTTCGGCGGGAAAGTGACGTCGATGCATACCCTCTATAAGAGCGACATGGTGGATTTCAAGACGTAGAATCTGTGATTCTGAAGATCAGTATCCACACTGGTGTAGTGATTGACAGCAACGAGCTGTGCCGAGGCACAACAAGAGATGGCGACAAAGAGGAAAAATCGTGGACTGCAGCTTTAAATCAGTTCATGTGAGTACAGTGGTTCAATATTAATATTATAAAGCAACGAGAATATTTTTGGAGCATCAATAAAAAACAAAATAACGACATATATAGTGATGGGCGATTTCAAAACACTGCTTCAGGAAGCTTCGGAGCGTATCGAATCATGATTCGGATCATGTGTCAAACCGCCAAACTGCTGAAATCACATGACTTTGGCACTCTGAACCACTGATTTGATATGCTCCGAAGCTTCCTGAAGCAGTGTTTTGAAATCGCCCATCACTATATAAGTCATTATTTTATTGGCGCACCAAAAATATTCTCGTCCCTTTATAATATTAATATTTGAACCACTGTACTCACATGAACTGATTTAAACATGTTTTTAGTACATTAATGGAGTCATTTAGTAAACCCTCATGTTTGTTTCTCTTGATCAATCCAGTCATCCGAGATGTCCGAAAGGGTTTTCAAAACATTTAATGGACTCCAGGCTTCTCGATTTTCACTTAAACTGGAAAGACAGAGCAAAATGTGGTTTAGCAATGTCAAAAACCATCACATTAATCTCTGAGCCTTCGGTCCTTTGAAAAGACTTTCTGCTTTCTGGATGATGTATTCACATTTCACTTTACAAAGCAACTTAATAGATGGCATTTCTACAATCACATCTCTATAGCTCACTTTAAGATTCTGTGCACAAATCAATTATCATGTGTGTGTCCAGTTCAGCAGCAGGATTAAGACTCTGATCCCATAAGCAAACACACACATAAACATAGACACAGTGTTATTCAGATCTGCACAGCTGTGATGGTCAATCCCCGGCAAATCCACCAAAACACTCAACGCCTCAACTCCAGATTTGCAGTGTCAAGTAAAAGCACTGGCTCTCTAGACTTTACAACATCACAATGATGGATATTCACATACATTCACTTACATCTCTCTTGGACTAAATCATCTCAGCACACATTTTTGAAAAAGATTTACTTTCCAAGTAACTCGTAAAGTAACACATTACAAAATTGTTTCTTTTACAAATAATTAATGCAAGTTTCTTTGTTTTCCTATTTATGGACTTGCACCACTTCTGTCCCCATGAAACACAAAAAAAGATTTAATATTCCTCAATATGAATATGAATATCAATCAATATGAACATGAAACAGTGAAATGCAAACTCAGTTTATTCCTATGTTAAATTACACAAATATACTTTATGTATTTAATCTCACTTTATTACCCAATGTCTTTGCTACTGAATTTTAATAATCCAATTCAACCATACAATTATGTAAAGATAACCTTAGTTAAACATCACATTTGTACGGAGCCCCACACTTGACATGCAAGAAAAAAAATTTAAATAGATTTACTAATTCCTTCCCTCGATTTACTGAAATGTGCGCACGATTTACTAATTTGTTCCCTCGATTTACTGAAACATGCTCACGATTTACTAATTCGTTCCCTCAATTTACTGAAACATGCTCACGATTTACTAATTCGTTCCCTCGATTTACTGAAACATGCTCACGATTTACTAATTCGTTCCCTCGATTTACTAATTCGTTCCCTTGATTTACTAATTCTTGTGCATGATTTACTAATTCGTTCCCTCGATTTACTAAAACGTGCGTACGATTTACTAATTTGTTCCCTAGATTTACTAATTAATTCCCTTGATTTACTAATTCTTGCGCATAATTTACTAATTTGTTCCCTAGATTTACTAATTCTTGCGCATGATTTACTAATTGGTTCCCTAGATTTACTAATTTGTTCCCTAGATTTACTAATTCTTGCGCATGATTTACTAATTTGTTCCCTTGATTTACTAATTCTTGCACATGATTTACTAATTCGTTCCCTAGATTTACTAATTCTTGCGCATGATTTACTAATTCGTTCCCTCGATTTACTAAAACGTGCGTACGATTTACTAATTTGTTCCCTAGATTTACTAATTCATTCCCTTGATTTACTAATTCTTGCGCATAATTTACTAATTTGTTCCCTAGATTTACTAATTCTTGCGCATGATTTACTAATTCGTTCCCTTGATTTACTAATTCTTGCGCATAATTTACTAATTTGTTCCCTAGATTTACTAATTCTTGCGCATGATTTACTAATTCGTTCCCTAGATTTACTAATTTGTTCCCTAGATTTACTAATTCTTGCGCATGATTTACTAATTCGTTCCCTAGATTTACTAATTTGTTCCCTAGATTTACTAATTCTTGCGCATGATTTACTAATTCGTTCCCTTGATTTACTAAATCGTGCGCACGATTTACTGAAACGTGTGCATGATTTACTAATTCGTTCCCTCGATTTACTAAAACGTGCGTACGATTTACTAATTTGTTCCCTAGATTTACTAATTCATTCCCTTGATTTACTAATTCTTGCGCATAATTTACTAATTTGTTCCCTAGATTTACTAATTCATTCCCTTGATTTACTAATTCTTGCGCATAATTTACTAATTTGTTCCCTAGATTTACTAATTTGTTCCCTAGATTTACTAATTCTTGCGCATGATTTACTAATTGGTTCCCTAGATTTACTAATTTGTTCCCTAGATTTACTAATTCTTGCGCATGATTTACTAATTAGTTCCCTCGATTTACTAATTCGTTCCCTTGATTTACTAATTCTTGCACATGATTTACTAATTCGTTCCCTAGATTTACTAATTCTTGCGCATGATTTACTAATTCGTTCCCTCGATTTACTAAAACGTGCGTACGATTTACTAATTTGTTCCCTAGATTTACTAATTCATTCCCTTGATTTACTAATTCTTGCGCATAATTTACTAATTTGTTCCCTAGATTTACTAATACTTGCGCATGATTTACTAATTCGTTCCCTTGATTTACTAATTCTTGCGCATAATTTACTAATTTGTTCCCTAGATTTACTAATTCTTGCGCATGATTTACTAATTCGTTCCCTAGATTTACTAATTTGTTCCCTAGATTTACTAATTCTTGCGCATGATTTACTAATTCGTTCCCTTGATTTACTAAATCGTGCGCACGATTTACTGAAACGTGTGCATGATTTACTAATTTGTTCCCTAGATTTACTAATTCTTGCGCATGATTTACTAATTCGTTCCCTTGATTTACTAAAACGTGCGCACAATTTACTAATTCGTTCCCTAGATTTACTAATTCTTGCGCATGATTTACTAATTTGTTGCATTGATTTTCTAAATCGTGGGCACGATTTACTGAAACGTGTGCATGATTTACCAATTCATTCCCTCTATTTATAAATCGTGCGCATGTTTTAGAAAATCGAGGGAACGAAATAGTAAATTGTGCACACGCTGTGCACACGTTTTAGTAAATAATAACCCTTTAAAATAGCTTGAATGTAACTCTACACCCTTGCTTCATTTAGTACACGCAGATCTATGAATATGCTAATTAGCCCCGCCTCCACGCACTCACATGAGCTCAGAGATCCACTCAGTCAACTACCTGAGGTAAACGCTGCACAATAGTTTCATTTTTAACAACATCAGACACATAACGGTTATTAATATGATTAGCTTTTTGCTTGACTACATTATCAAACAGCTAAAAATGTGTTGCTAAACAACATTAAAAACATTTTCACCACAGGGGGACTTTAAAAATAACTTTCCCCAACACTGCCCCAAAGTATAGCTGAGTAGCTAAACCCACACACAATAACCTCCCAAACCCTGCCGTATTCATACTTTTGAACTTTTGCACACAGACTGTTTCCTTGAAAACTGGAGGAAGGAAAAAGAGAAGTCTGTTTCTGTCCGGTTGGCACAGTTTCAGGTAATCCTGCTAATCTCAACAAGAGGTGCCACTTCACTAAGCAGGACACACAAAAGACTGCAATGTCCAACAATTACACTGTGTGTGTGTGTGTGTGTGTGTGTGTGTGTGTGTGTGTGTGTGTGTGTGTGTGTGTGTGTGTGTGTGTGTGTGTGTGTGTGTGTGTGTGTGTGTGTGTGTGTGTGTGTGTGTGTGTGTGTGTGTGTGTGTTTGTGCTTTGGCAGCCTGACAGAATGTGACGAACGGTTCATTCATTGACACTCATTCATAAGTATCAGAGTGTTTCATCAAATCAAAGTGTTAATTCACTTCAGTCTCCATTCACTTTAGGACGGTGTGTTACAATGCATCCAGCTCTCAATCATGTGTGTTTTTGTGAGCGTTCTGGCTTGAGTTTATCCTTCCTGTACTAGCGAGGGGTCACTTTTGCCCTCAGCTGTGGAGTCAAAGGTCACACACACCCTCTAATTAATGTTTCCTGTTTAAGGAGGTGTATAAAAACTCCCTGCCCTGGGGAGACGCTTTCAGTCACACTGCTCGAGCACTCACATTGGTTTAGAGAAGCTTGCTAAGACAAGCAGCCCTTTAATTAGTGCTCATATTTAGGGTTAGTGATTTGAACAAACCCCAGACCCTGAGGATTAAAAGTCAAGTGTGAAAATACTCCATCTAATCATTTACAGAACATATTTTTTGTTTAAAAAAAAAGTAAAACATCATAAAAATGTTTTTGAATGCACAATAAAATTTCCCCCCTATTTTTTGCACAAACACATGTATGCAATCACATAATTAGAACATAAGAATTAAATCACACAGTGCAAGTATAATTACACCTCACACACACATCAATTCATTCACAATAAGGAGTCAAGGGAATTCCCTCTAAAATATGAGCCCACCCCCAACACCCACACACACATACACACACACACACACACACACACACAAAGAAAGTGGGCTAAAATTAAATGATACACTCTTAAACTCAAAGGTTCCAATTAGAACCATAGATGTTTCACAGCTCAACATTTTCCAGTTCCGTAAGAAACCATTTATTCTGTATGATGTCATTGATAAGCGACGCACGGACATGGTCCGTGTCCTGGATAAAATTACTTATTTCTCTGGATTTAAACATTCTTGGAAATGTAAGTACACATATTTTAACCAAAAAAACCTTATATATTGTGTCTTTAAAGAAACTAGAAACAAAAACACTGATCTGAAGAATAATAATGAATAATGACAGAACTAAACACACTTGTGTATTGTGAAAGTGATAATTAATCAGCTGCCGCAACAAACCCTTAACTTAAGAAGATCCTCACAATATAAGGAACTTAAGGGGTTTGATGCATCTGCACACAGATAATTAAGAACACCTCAAATAATTGGTAAAACCTCAATTTCTAAAGAACCAATAAGAACATTCACAAAAAGACCTTTTCAATGCTATAAGACAAGTGCAGTTAAAAAAGAATTGTGCATGCAATTTAAAACTAATGCATATCAACCAAATGCATGTTAGTTGGTCGAACAAGAACTTTATTTGTGATTGGGATGATCAAGGTGGACACTGGTTTTATAATAAATTCCACATTTCAATGAATAAAATAACACTTCTAGACATGGACAGGACAACTAACACTTCCTGATTTATTTGTGTATCAGTTTATAGCAAACGATTCACACAACACAAGTGTCGAGTGAATTGAGCTTCTACTCTTGTACATTGTAAATGTGACAAAAGCAGCTTTCTTTCAGTTTGCAATCTTTTCAGTGGTGTTTTCAGAGAGAGTGGCGGTGGCATCTCTCCCCCGCTGTGTCTGCAGCGGTGAGCCCCTGTGGGGCTAAACACACACACACACACACACACACACACACTGCCGTCTAAAGGAGGTGTGTGTGTGTTTAGCCCCTGAGGGAGGCGGCCGGGACGATGAATGAGAAAAGACATTTTGGAGGGAACTTCTTGTCGAGTCAGAAACACAAAACACACCCTCACAAACACACACACACACTGTTGTGTCTGGTCAGACAGGGGTTTGACCCTGAGGGCACTGTGTGTGTGTGTCACAGATGTGCTATCGGTTTCCCTCCAAAATTTACTGATTTACAATGTATCAATGACAAAAGAGTCAGTCAGTCACATAACACAGGCCGAATGAACGAATAACAGGCAGAAAACGAGGGCGCAAAACATCTGAAACTCTCTGTTGTTCTCGCAGAACAAACCTCGCTGTCAAACTTTATCACCGATGGCTGTCCAGCTGTCAGAACATTCACTGCTATCATTTCAACATTTTAATCTTCATTTAATGACATTATGGGGGAAAAAGACATACACTGATATGAGTTTAAATCCAAAGGTCTGAAAGCGTACAACAGCTGACGAAAATACTGGACATTTGAGACAAATTACTTTTATATCTCAAAATCAACTTGCTGTTAAAGATTTCTCTCGAAGTGAAGCAACTGTGAAGTGGTTTGTGATGGGGATATTCAGTGTTACAGTCGCCGTCCGTCTTCCCCACTAGAGCTGCTACATTATACCAGTCTCTGTAACTCAACACTATTGATGAAGCTCCTTTGAAGAGCTTAAACTCTGTCCTGGTAATTGGTCTTAAATGAACAAACGTATCTATTCCTTTTGAAACTACTTGTTCTCCAAGAATAGATTGTCTTATTGTGCACAAAAGAGGAGAAAGTAAAGAAAAATAAAGTAGACAGACATATAAAAGTGCAAAACAAAGTACAAAAAGAATACAAAAAAGTAAAAGTATGAAAGTACAAAATAATAAAGTAAAACAGACATACAAAAGTATAAAAACATTTAAACATAGCATGCATACAGGCGTACAAAAATAAATAAAATAAAATGAAACAGAGAGGCATACAAACGTATAAAACACAGTACACACAAAAATAAATAAAGGAAACAAAATAAGACAGGGATACTGAAGTACAAATAAACAAAATAATAAAACAAAGCAAAATAATAAAACAAAGCAAAATAATAAAACAAATTAATAATAAAAACACAATACACAAAAAATAAAATAAAATAAAATAAAATAAAATAAAATAAAATAAAATAAAATAAAATAAAATAAAATAAAATAATAAAAAAGACAGGAAAAAAGACAGGAATACAAAGCACAGTACCCAAACCAAAAAAAACAAAAACAAAACAAAATAATAAAATAAAATGACAGGCATAAAAACCCCAAACCAAAAACAAACAAACAAACAAATTCTAAAAACTAAACTAAAAAAATAAATAAAATAAAATAACAAACAAAAGAAATGCTAAAAATAAATTAAAATAAAAAGACAGGCATATAAAACACAGTACCCAAAACAAAAACAAACAAACAAAAAAATCATAATAAAATAAAATAAAATAGATGGGCAAAAAAACACAGTACACACAAAAAAATGATAAAATAAAATAAATAGACAGACATACATACAAAAGAGTATGTGTGTATATATATATATATAAATAAATAAATAAATAAATAAATAAAATAGACAATAAAAGAGTATGTGTGTATATATATATATATATATATATATATATAAATAAATAAATAAATAAATAAATAAAATAGACAATAAAATAAAATAGACAGACATACAAAAGTACAAAAAATGCACACAAATAGTAAAAAATAAAATAAAATAAAATATAATAAAATAAAAAATTATAAAAAAATGAGGCAATTAAAAACAAGATATTATAGTTATCTCAAGTCTCCTCTAACTGTTGACTCTAGATTTATCAATCCTATAAGGAACTGTAAAAGAAACACCTCCCGAGTCTCTTGAACTATGAAAAAGCAACATCAGCACAATAAAACTAACTTAAATGTAACTTTTGGTTGATTTAGTGACAATCTAAATGAAAAAAAAAAATACTGTTGAGGAAAAAGAATTAGCTCTAAATGTAGGTGATCGTGTCTTTGCCCAAAGGACTGTTTATATTCATCTTCTGTCCTCAAAACAAATTCATTTCAACCCAAACAGAGCAGAGAGTGTGTAGGTGTGTAGGTGTGTGTGTGTGTGTGTGTGTGTGTGTGTGTGTGTGTGTGTGTGTGTGTGTGTGTGTGTGTGTGTGTGTGTGTGTGTGTGTGTGTGTGTGTGTGTGTGTGTGTGTGTGTGTGTGTGTGTGTGTGTGTGTGTGTGTGTGTGTGTGTGTGTGTGTGTGTGTGTGTGTGTGTGTGTGTGTGTGTGTGTGTGTGTGTGTGTGTGTGTGCTTTTGTTTATATTACATTGTGGGGACCAAATGTCCCCATGATGTAATATAAACCTGAGTTCACCTACATCGTGGGGACCAGCCAGCGGTACCCACAATGTAAATGGGTTTATAAATCATATAGAATGAGTTTTTGTGAAAAAGTAAAAGTTTGCACAGTTTCCTGTGAGGGTTAGGTTTAGGGGTAGGGGCAGGGTAGGGGGATAGAATGTACAGTTTGTTCAGTGTAAAATGCATTGAAGTCTATGGAAAGTCCCCACAATTCACAAAAACAAACATGTGTGTGTGTGTGTGTGTGTGTGTGTGTGTGTGTGTGTGTGTGTGTGTGTGTGTGTGTGTGTGTGTGTGTGTGTGTGTGTGTGTGTGTGTGTGTGTGTGTGTGTGAGTGAAGCTCTTTCACATCTTTAAAAAATGCGGCAGAGTGTGTTTTCTGATTGGCTGATAATTAGATAAATGAAACGCACTGACAAGTGATCTTTGTGCAAGTCGGCCAGTGTGTGTGTATGTGTGTGTGTGTTTGACTAATGATCTCTGACAACACAGACTCGAGGGTCAGTCGGGGTCAAGGCAGGAGGTCAGAGGGCAGCTTTTCAGAGGCACTCAATTGCACTGTCATTAAATCGTGACATGCTACCATTTACCTATCTGTGAGCGAGTGTGATTCTTGTAAAATCGTATTCTCTCAAAAATACGGGTTATCTTCCTGCACTTCACATTTGCATCCTCCAGTTTCTTTCGTTCAATCTCAGCTCATGCATTTTGCCCGGTCAGCTCTTTTGTGCTTTTATTAATCAACTCACACACATACAAACACACTCAAATCCCCAGGGAATCCCGGGCAATCTATTCCTGAATTCCTCAGGAACTCAGAAATGGCGGTAAAATGATCTTTTGGTTTTGAACTGACTCTGACTGACTCTTTCAGCGTCTCGTCTTTGTATCCGAACCCCTTCCATACGCATTACCATCACAAACGTCAGAACCTCGCTGACCTCCGTCACAAAAATGAGGCACTCGATTAGAAAACACATGCATATGCAGACACACACACACACCAGTGAGTTTTCTTGGTCAATTTGGTGGAAAACTATTTGGCTGAGAAGAAATGGCGGCACAATAATGAGGCTCAGGACCAGGCCTTGACTAAATCAAGTACATGCTTGTCTCATGCATTTCGCCTTCATTTACAAACCCACGTCTCATGAACTACACTGTAAAAAAAATGATGTTTTACATGAAAATACTACACTTCAAAATGTCATGGTTAATTCAATGTGCTACTTGCCATTTTGTAATTATTTGTGAAATTCACTAGCAATATCTGAGTATTACAGAAGTTTAAAATGAAAAACAGAATGTTTGCTTGTTACCAGGCGTTACCAGGGTGTTACTATGCAGTTGCTAAGGTGTTCTAGGTGGTTGCTAGGCAAACATTGAAGGTCTCTGTGATCTTTAGGTCTCCTTTAATGTGCGTCTGTGGGGTTTTAAAATGTTTTATGTTGCATCTGATCACTTAAAGTAATTTAGTGATTCAGGAAATCAGGCATATTTTTATGTCTTATGCATATGTTTTGATTATTTTATGATTTCTTTTCTATTTAAAGCACTTTGAATTACCATTGTGTATGAAATGTGCTATAAATAAACTTGCCTTGCCTAACAGTTCTCAAAAACTCCCACAACTCCCTATGTCCCATAGAAATAAATGTGATCAATTGATTGATGTATGGAGCACAAACGCTGCAGGACGACTCACACGAGTGATATACACTAATAAACAGCACTACAGTCATCTAATCAATAATGACATGATCACTGGTTTCACAGAGGTCCTTTACAGCTTATGTAACACCTTATGGTCTATTTCTGCTCTGCTTATGTGAAAAGACCACCAACTTAGAAGGAAGTCTTTACAATGAAAGGTCCTAATAACAGATAAAAACGCTCACATGGATGCATTAATTGACAATAATTGAAATGCATCTTACTAAATTTTTTAAAAGCATGAGAGAGTTTACTGGGCAAAAATGTTAAAATAATTATATATATAAAGCTATAATAGTATCTCAATAATACTAAAACAACAATGCATTTAGGTCTCTCTGAAACATCAGAGCATCATTTCAAAACTTTATTAGCAGGAGACTTAATGTCGTCCTCCGTTTCATTTAAGTCTCTTGGTCTCAGATGTTTCTCCTAATGGAGACATATAGACACAAATGAGTCAGTTGAATAACATGCAGTAAGTGTATAAAGATACACTCTTAAAGGATGTAGGTAGGGCGAAAAACTCCATCCCATTTTCTCCTCCAACTTCAAAATCATCCAATATCGTTTTTTTACCTTTTTTTTTTTTTTTGTAAAGGCCGTTTAAATTAGTCTTTGCACATTCATTTTATAAACACTTGCTCGGTACTTCCACCTACATCACACGTGACCTTTCCAACATGATTACGTAATGCGTGGCCCATCGCAGAGCAGTGCAAGATGAGCATTTGTGGTAAAAAAGTATATACATTTTTATTATTTTTTTTAGAAAATGACTGATTGATTTGCCAAATTAGACCCTTATTCCTCGACTGGGATCGTGTGGAGACATTTGAAGCTGCACTGAAACTGACATTTGGTAACTGTTGAAGTCCACTACATGGAGAAAAGTCCTGGAATGTTTTCCTCAAAAACCTAAATTTCTTTTTGACTGAAGAAAGAAATACATAAACATCTTGGATGACATGGGGGTAAGTAAATTATCAGGAAATTTTAATTCTAAAGTGAACTAATCCTAAATCCTAAATAAAGGTTCCAAAAGAGGCCATTCTCAGCGATGCAATTAAAGAACCATTTTTTTTCTTAGTGTGAAGAACATTTAAAAAAATCTAAAGAACCTTTTTCCACTATAAAGAACTTTTTGTGGAATGTAAAGGTTCCATGGATGTTTATGGTTCTTTATGGAACCATAGATGATAAAAAAAAAGATATTTTGTCATGTACATGTATAATCTGCAATCTAAAAAGTAATTCAGGGGACCTGTTGCCACAACTTAAATAAATGCATTGTTGCAAGTTAAATATTCTAAATATTATTGTTCTAATTAAACCTTTTAAGTTGCAAACATTATTTTGTAGAGTTCTGTTGACATAATAATTTTGATAATCACATCAACTTAATATCATTTGTAATTTAAACTCAAATTTCTGCATTTATTGCCTTTCTTTAAATTAAGTTGTAGTAATGTAATGAAATTGTCTCGATAACTTCAGAAATTAGGCATTGGATTTCTAGTTCCCAGCATGCTTTGCATAGGACTGGATAAGGAGAATAAATGTTGAAATTAAGTGTTAATTTAGTTGTTTTTAGTGAAGGAAAAGACCTGTTAGTGTTTAATGCTGTTATGCTTGACATTTAAATACATTTCTGTAATGTTGAAGTTTTTGTGGTTAAGAGTGCTAGATACTATTGACTCTATAAGCAATGCCAGTGACAAGTAGCCAAATATCTTACTTGTTCATTAAATATACATGTTAAATATGTTAGCATATGCCATGATAGCTGTTGATTTGAACTGAACTAGATGAGATTAATTGGTTCCAGGGCTACAACTCTGGTAGCTGGAGTGACTTTTTTTTTGTGTGTGTGTGTGTGTAATCAACTTAAAAATTTGTGTTTATGCTACAAATTATTAAGTTCCTCTAACTCAGTGTAGCTTGTTGGTTGAATCTAAATTCACTCATTCAAGTTATCATAACTAAAAAAAAAATTGATGCAAACATTAATGAGTGTTCTTTGGAGTAGTTTCATTGTGTTTTCGTTCTATTTTCCCTGTTCCTGTTTGCCTGTGTTCGTTTCCTTGGTTGTTAATTAGTTCTACACACCTGTTCCATTTTATCTTGATTACTCTCCCCATTTATTTAAACCTTATGTTTCCTCAGTTCATTTGTTCAGTATTGTCTATTTTAAAAGTGGTTGTGTTTACGTTGTGGATTTAATTAAAGGCTTTTTTTTCTACTCCTTTCGTCGTCTGCTCTCTTCAGCCATTCGTGACAGTACAAAGACAACAGCATTTGGTGTCAAATGTTTGGGCTCACATTGAGATGTTTTTTAATTGCACATTTTGTGATCTTGGAAAAATCTGAGCATATTGAGATCTCTTCTGAAACTCTACATGAGACACATTACTCGGGTCTTTTGCTCAGCAGGACACTTATGCAAAAATCTCATGTGTTTAGGAGATGTTGAAAAGATCATTTGTGACATCTTGCTGATTCGGCCTGTTTAAAGAATCCTGACTGACTTTTCTCTCAAAAGACTGAAGATATTTTAGACGGTGGTGCTGAGGGCAGGGGGAGGAGAGGTGGCTCTCGGGGGTCAAACTGCACTGGCATGCGTTCATTGTCTGTGAATAAGGCTGTGTGAACGTGTGTGCGAGAGGGTGTGAGCTAATCATGCTTAATGTGAACGGACACACAATGAGAGAGAGGAGTCCAGACTGAGGGAGGGACGCGGAGACGCGGAGAGAGAGAGAGGCACAGAGATATATCCGTCTGAGTCAATGAAGAAGAAAATGAGTGAATGCTGAAGGGGGAGGGATAGAAGATGGGAGGATGGGTGGACACACTTAAACTGATGAAATGCAGAAATACTGCTTTAGAGACATGGGGGAGATGGAGGGAATTTTGTTTGCATGATGCAAAATAAATGAGTAGCAAGAAATACTATTAAAAATAGCTCAATAAAATAAATAAGTACATTCAGTAAGGATGCATTACATTACAGGGTTGAAAATGGACAAACCCAGGAGTTGGGTTAAATGTTTGCCCAACCTGCTGGGTAGTTTTATTTAACCCAACTATTGTTTGAAAATGACTATATGGCTGACTTAAAATGAATCTAAAATGAAATTAAACTGTTCATTTATTAAACATATAATAAATGTTAATTTTCAAGATATTTGGGGTTCATTTTAAGTAAGCAATACTGTAATGTTTAACCCTAATAGTTGAGTTAAGTAAAACTACCCAGCAGGTTGGGCAAACATTTAACCCAACTGCTGGGTTTGTCCATTTTCAACCCAACTTGGGTTTTTTTTTAACCCATAATTTTTTAGAGTGTACATTTCACATATAAACTACATTATTAGGCAGAGGAATTGTTGTTTTTTATTATTATTATTATTATGATTATTACATGTAACTTTTATTTAACTATGGTTATGGGGGATTTTATTCCAGTGTCAAAGCATTAATAAATCTTAATAAACAGATAAAAGTCATTTTCTTTTAATTCTCGATGTGAATACGAATTGTAATGTTAAATGATATCTAAAATCAGTGGATGTACTGCTGTGTGTGAAATAGTGTCTTCATGATTGACATTGATGTGCTAAAGTGAGGTTAAATATTCTTACAACATTTAAGAGGAAAAAGAGTAAAGAAACATGACCACACAGCTGTGGTGTATCTGAGAAAGTACACTATTACATATGTGTTAGTATGAGTGTGTGTGTGTGTGTTTAGTGTCGGGTGTGTGTACGGAAGATTGGCCTCCGTGTCTCTCCCGAGCTCTTGTTTACAAACTCACTCGTTTTCCCGAAACATCACTAGGAGTTCTCAAACACACGCATCTAAATGTGCTTTTCAAACTAAGAAATTATGTGAGAGAAATCTATATTTAGTCAAACATCACTTGTTAATAGTGATTCAAACTAACTTTACAGCTATAAAGTTACCATTAAGCCAAAACGCATCACATAATGTTGGTTTCAACAAAAAGATTAAAAATGTTCTTGGCATAAAAAAATATAGGCTATAGACAAACTTGAGTTTAAGCCTTTGTAAGTTTGCACACAATGAAAGTGACGCTATAAACACAATCTTTCTGCCCTTTCTACTATATATGACCCTTCTTTCAATCTCACTGTCTCTCCGTGTCCTTTAATCTTTCCATTATAGCAACGTAAGAAGTGCCTTCATTGAGGAAACGCACACAATGCTGTATTTGCCGGCAAACCCCTATGAGAGAGCTGTGAAAAATGACACTGTTGTTCTCATTGCTCTTTCTCATGTGAGTGTGTGTGTGTTCGTGTGCGTCGAGGGGAAAGACTGCAAACACAGCTGGATCAAGTTCTGACACTATTCCACCCCCAAACACACACACACAGAAACCAATAATTGGACTTGAGGAACATGCTTGAATGAGGGTGAAAACACCAATCACAGAGCAGAACAGTCATTCAGAGCTTAAATAAAGTTGAAAGCTGATTTGTTGAGGGCTAAGATCGATTAGAGTGATCGAAAAGTTGTTTTGTTGAAAAGGTGGTCAGCGAGTCCTCTCAAAAATCAAATTGTCCTTAAAATGCTTCGAAAACATAAGAAAATATAGCTGCGAGCAGCAATTATCAAGGTTCAAGCGCTTTAAGGCCTTTATGCACATGCATAAAAAGCTATTATGTTTCTATCTATCTCGATCATAGATGGAAAAGACCATTTATAGCCAATACAGGCAATTTACCAAAGGAAATATATAGTTTTTAAAGCTTTTTAACAGTTATTGAGGTTGAGCCAAAATTTTAGGACTAGTTTGCCAGTGTTGGTTTTTGAAATAATCTCCAATATTCAATGAACAATTCGATGGACAGAGGCGGTTCTACATTGTAAAAAATTAACGTGATTTTAACAGTAAAAGACTGTAAAAATGTTGCGGTGAAAAACTGTTAATTGGTTTACAGAAAGTTTCCGTACTATATACGCTGAATAACTGTAAAAGATCTAACGGTACATTTAATGTAATTTTATGGTAAAATACCATTAAATTCACAGTTTTTGAAAATGAAAAATAACAATTCATTGTAAAATTTACAGTGAAAAACCATAAATTGACATTCCCACAATTCCCTGCGTGACACTTCACATTTGATATATTTTTGTTGAAATAACTGTTTCTTCTTAGTTTTTCTCATTTTTTTTCTAATCAGTTATGTACATTAGGGTTTTATGTTACATCTAATGTTGTTAAATTAATGTTTATTGCATTTTAAAAATGTCATGCATGTTACCATGATGGTGTTTAAGTGTGTGTGTGTGAATGACACTGTGTGCGCCTTCTATATGTTAGTGTTGTCCTCCTCAGCTTGTGGAAAAGCTGCTTGTGATGAACTTTGATTCATTATGTGACTCTCATCACCACTGTGTTTGGTGACAGTCAGTGTATTATAAAGGTACAAAACAGATATTAGTACTTCATTGGGTTGGTAAATTAACATTATATCAGTTAATGAAATACGTTATTTTACTGTAAATTTTACTGGGATTTTTTTTATAGTGTACTGAAATCCAATGTTAAATATACATATTTCAAATTGTAAAATTCACATGTAACTCCGTAAGTATGTTTACGGTTTGATGTCATTTTTACAGTATTGTTCTGGTAACCACAGCTGCCGGTATTTTTCCGTAGAAACAACAGGATTTTTTTTACAGTGTAGAGGCAAAGTTGCTCAGAATGAGGAGTTCTACCATGTGGTACGAATGTCGTGGGCATGCATGATACACCATCTTTTACGCAAGTGAAAAACGTGAAGGTGGCCCCCGGTGGCCGTTTTCTTTTGAAATTCTCACAGGCCTCTAGGGCTTTGAGTCAAACAGGCCCATCGTGTTTCGCTTCAATCGGCCTCCGTTAACCTTGTGAGATAAATGCTCAGATTTCAGTGGCTGATGCTGGCCATGTTTTTTGAGATATGTAAATGTCCTCATAGGCAATGGTGGCACCTTGGGCAAAGACACTGCATGCTAATTTTCAAGTCGATAGGACTAACGGTATAGTAGTTATAGCCATTTTTATGTTTTTCCCCATGTTATAGCGCCACCAAGTGGCCAGTTGCTGTGTCCTTTTCCACGTGACCACAGAATGAGCTCTTACATATGTGTGCCAAGTTTGGTGATAATATCTCATTCCATTCACAAGTTATAGCCATTTTAGTAAAAGTGGCTCCACCCATTTTGAACGTTTTGACGGTCCTGAGGAACCTTTTTTGATAACTATTGACAATCAGACTGCAGAGAATCTCACTGCACTGGTTTGGTTCCGATCAGGCCAAAAACCTAAGACTAGTTTGCAAAAGTTTTTCAAAACATCCCAAATTTACCCCAAAACTTCACCAAAATGAAGCCTATGCCTTGCAATTTTGGAGTTATGAGCCATTTTGTACTTTTGACCTCTGTAGCGCCCCCGTCAGGCCGATCTGAGCGAGCCTTGGTGATGTTGTAGATGGTGTGAGTACTACCCAGCCCTCAAATTTTCAAGTCTCTACGACTTACAGTTTGGTCTGCCCAATCACTTTTAGGGGAGAATGCTGATTCTTGGAAATTTTAACAATTACAACAGGGTTTGAGCGTTACGAGCTTGAACCCTTAAATATATAATGCATCAACATCAATCCAGATATGATCATAGTTAAGCTGTATTTCACTAAATTCCACTGATAATCACAGCTTGGTTTTATAATATTTCATAGTTTGCAAAAGATGGGTTTGGTGTGCAAATCTGAGACTATATTTATCAAAAACAAGTCAAATGTCTTGCTGTGCAACACTGCAACACTAAACATACAGATGCACACACATGCATGCATGTTCATGTTAGCTTTCATGTGTCTATTCTTTGAAGTGGCCATCAGAGAACAAAAGCCTCACTTTATACACAGCAGATCAGCAGGGAACACAAAACACACACACTATACACACACCTCAGCAGGGCTACTGGACATGAGGCTTTGAATATGTCAAAGGTCCTGTCATAACCACATCAAAGGCACACACTTGCGTACACACACACATGCACACTATCCATAAAGATAGATTGAAATGGTGGTACAAAAGAATATTTGATTTGCTTATAATGCAGTAAGATGAAAGAGGCCCTCAGCATGGGCTGAAGAGAGGGCAGGCGTCATGCAGAGAGCTGCATTTACCCCCAACCAACCCAGCCATCCCCCTCTGCTTTGCCTCTCTCCATAAGTTTAAGTGGGAGCATTGGAGTGGATTTATCATGCGTTCAGCTGATTTCATCCTAGTCCTTCTCAGCTTTGACCACATCTTGCAGTTTTCTATTCAGTTTTCAAGCACCTTATTTTTAGACAAATACTGCATTACAAACAGAAATGACTCAACTTCCAGCCATCTTAATTAGGTTACAATGAATATTATAATTAGGATCGATTGCATTACAATTTAACTTTTGACTACATGGTAATGTAAAGCCTTTATCCATGTAAAAGCAAAGGTTTTTGCATTTCGCTCTGAAAGCTGGAGAGGAAACACAAAATGTGTGGAAAAACTACTGATTTGACAATGAATTCTTTTGAACCGACTCTATGAAATGATTCAGTTGGAACAGACTGACATTTGTTTGTAAATCACCGACTTGAGAACAATGTTGTTAGTATTGACAAATACGTTCTTGATATTATAAGGGCATATGAACTAAAAAATAAAAGAATGATGTGCAGGGATAAATTATTTATAATAAACAAGGCAATATTACATAAAAAAACAAGAATTATCAGATTTGATTTCATGGTGACTTTAATAAAACTGCTACATTTCCTAGAAGACACAACGACTATGGAGAAACACCGTACAAATGGACCTGGTTTGGGGAAAAAAGAAAATTGTTGTATATTGTAATTGCCGTTTTAACAAGTAAACGCTTTCACTGTGTGAGGTAGCCTAGTATAAAGCAATTAAAATGACAACAAAATTCAATATATGGGGCAAAAATGCACTGTATGATATGCACCTTATAATATTAATCATACTGGGAAAATGTTAACGTTAATATTGTTTTGAAACAGTAAACAACACAAATTAATTGCAATCTAAAAATGCTGGCTTAAAAACAACTCAAGTTGGGTTGAAAATGGACAAACCCAGTGATTGGGTTGTTTTAACCCAGCAGTTGGGTTTAATGTTTGCCCAAGCTGCTGGTACTTTTATTTAACCCAACTATTGTTTAAAAATGACTATGTCTGGCTTAAAATGAACCCAAAATAGGTTCAGAAAATCAGACACATAATTATTAGAGGCAACAATAATAATCAAAAGATGAACATTTATTATTATGCAATGTAATAAATGTTTATTGTTTAATTATTATTCATTAAACTTAATAAACGTTAATTTATTAAACATTAGCTATATTTTATGTTAATTTGTGGTCATTTTAAGCAAGCAATACAGTATTTTTTATACACTAGTTGAGCTAAATAAAACTACCCAGTAGGTTGGGCAAACATTTAATCCAACCGCTGGGTTTGTCCATTTTTAACCCAACTTGGGTTGTTTTTAACCAAACACTTTTTAGAGTGTATATAAACTAATTTAAAAACAGTGATAAAAATGAAACTCTTAAAGGGATAGTTCACCCAAAAATGAAAATTCTGTCACTCACTCTCAATCTGTATGGGTAACCAAACAGTTAATGGGCCCCACTGACTTCCATAGTATAGAGAAAAATATTATAGAAATTAATCAACTGTTTGGTTACCGACATTCTTCAAAATCTTCTTTTGTGTTCAACAGAAGAAAGAAATTCATACAGGTTTGGAACAACTTCAGAGATGAAGACTACTATCCCTGTGTGAACTATCCCTTTAAATTACATATTTAGGGACATGACAAAAAAGAATCAGTGAATCATTGAATCGGTTCATTGAACTAATTGATTCGCTAAAATGATTCGGCGCTACTGCCAACCGCGTGTTATGTTTCAAATCCTTCACATACATTCAGAAGAGGCTGATTAAATATTCTTCCGTCGTAATCCTGCAGTGTGAATAGACGAGATGCCATTCATTGGACTTTAACTGTGGTGAAGCCACGCCTCCTGCGGTGGGCGGAGTTTAAAGTTTAGTCCAGTTCTGAAACTCTTGCGCTGGAACTCCAGTCAGTCAGTCAGTCAGCAGCTGCGCGCACGGTGTCAGTCATACTGCTCGAGCGATACGGACTGATCTGCAGAAAGAGAGGGAAAGTTTAGTTTAGACAGATCAGTCTTTTAGATCAGACAACATTATGGAATTAGTAGTTTTTCGTTTTGTTTAAATATACGTTTGGAAAAGCAGCGAAGAGAAGGACTTTACGCACGCGCCTCTGGATACCCGCAGCGTCTCTCTGCGCAGTGATGGAGGTTTGGGGCTTGTTGAGGAATTTTGCGCTTTGGATTTCATTTCTGACCGGCTTCACGATGGCAAATTACTCCGAAGACCAGTGTAGCTGGAGGGGAAGGTAAATATCAACAACACACAGAGTTGAATGCTTTATGTTGGTTTTTCATTTATTGCGTATGTATTTTTTTTTTACGTTTTGTCCTAAAATGCATTGATTTTTCCTGCTATCCTACATGATTTCTGTGCAATTTTAAGTGTGCAAAAAGTATGCAAATTATACTATACTTTTTATAATTATACTATAATATTATAATAGTAATCATTAGTAAAATATTTTGTATAATAGTAAAAAAAATATATCTATCTATCTATCTAAGTATAGTTTGTGGATATAGTCAAGTTTGGATGAGCATTTTGTGCAAATGGCAAGGGTAAATTTGCACAAAAATGGTAAATTAAGCCCTTAGTTTATAAAATATAAGGAAGAAATAAAAACTAATAGGAAATGTGATATGAGTGCTGCAGTGGCTGTTTGTATTAGTGCGGTAAGTTTAAATGACTGCAGTTAAAGCAACCAGTAGGGGGCGTTGAACTTTTCCTGCAACTTTAATACCCACTGGACAAATTCAAGTTTCAAGTTTATTTGTCATGTGCACAAAAGTCAGTGACAAATTGTAAGTTGATCTGCTTGTGGTTAGGCACGGGAATTATACAGGAAAAATAATTAATGACTTGTTTCCATCTCTGCAGTGGTCTCTCTCAGGCGGTGAAGAATGTGGAGCAGGTTTGGTTGAGGTGTGCGGAGGGCTCGGTGGAGTGGCTGTACCCCGCTGGAGCGCTGCGTCTCACCCTATCGCCCCGACTGCCGTGGAGCGCCATGGTTCCAGGCGAGTCCAGCAGGAGCCCGGTGTCGGCCTGCATCAAGCCGGATCAGCATTGGGGAGGAGCTCAGCTCTACCTGGAGCGAGACGGGGTCCTGGAGCTTCTGGTGGGAGACGAGACATCCGAGACGCCCGGCCCAGCCCATGTGCGCTGCTTCAGTGCCATGCCCGGAGAACGAACAGCCCTCTTCCTGCAAGCAACACCACATCAAGACATCAGCAGACGCATCGCAGCGTTTCGCTACGAGCTGAGAGGGGATTGGATGGCGCAGCCGTCAGTCAACACGGATCCAATTGGCAGTGAAGGTGAATATACTAGAAGATGCAGTAGTGATATATATAATGCAACATCTATCTATCTATCTATCTATCTATCTATCTATCTTTCCATCTATCATTCCATCTATCATTCCATCTATCATTCCATCTATCTATCTATCTATCTATCTATCTATCTATCTATCTATCTATCTATCTATCTATCTATCTATCTATCTATCTATCTATCTATCTATCTATCTACCTATCTATCTATCTATCTATCTGTCTGTCTATATATAATGCAACAATGAAAAGAACAAAAAACAATTATACACAACACTTACTCAAAATTCAGAGAATGTTAGTCAATTTTGGAATTTATATCTGAAAACTAAGATTTATAATTCTGTATTGGCCCAAAATATCTAATCTAAAACCAGGGTTATTAATGTCAATTTGTCAAAATGTCAAATTTTTTATTTGAAATAAAATATATATTAAAAAAACTGAATTTATTTAAAATATTTTCATTTAACTTAAAGTACTAAAATAAGTAAAACTGAAACAAAATTAATAAAAACAAAATAGACATTTAAAAAAATATAGAAATAATAATAATAGAGAAAATGACAAAAACATACAAGATTACTAAAACCAAATAAAATGGAAATTAAAATATATATATAAAAAAATTAAATTTTAATAATAACTGTAAGGGTATATTTAATATATTTCTGGGATGGTGTTATTTTATTAACTGAGCATTAAATGTTTCTGCAGAAAAACCCACTCAAACACTATGAAACTATGCAAGGTTGGAGATGAAGTTCTCCAAAATTAGGTTGAGTTTGAGCTGCCCTTTAACCTTTGGGAGGATGGGGGTGCAGAACGAGGATCACGAACAGAGCATTCATTCAAACTTTTACAAGACTTGAACTTTAGAGCAATGCATTTTAGAGAAGATCCAGCATGTGAAGAATCCCACAAGTTGCTTCTTGAAAAGCACTAATTCATCACTTTTACTTCTCAACCTGTAATTGTAGCATTGCAGTTATTTAAAAGTAACGTTTAGCTCATCTCAGCTGGGCAGCTCCTTCCAGCCAGTTGTGAGAAATGGGGGAGGGAGCGTTCGGATTCGAAGAGCGGAAAAGACGAGAGGGGAGGGGGAGGGAGAGAAAGACAAAAGCTTAGTATGGAGGGGGGTTATCTCCATAGCGAGCCATTTCAGAGAATTGCATGAGAGCACAGTCGCCATGGTAACGGGGGGGTTGGGGGGGAAACCACGCAACTGAAAAGCAGATCTTTTGTTCAGAGTTTTGGGAGCAGAGAGGAGACAGGGAAGGACGTTTAAAGTTTTAAAGGGCCAACAACTTTCTCTCTCTCTCTCTCACACACCCACACAGACACCTGTTGCTCCGTTTGAAAGTGCACATGTGTAGCTGTGCGGCCTGCAGAAATGAGCTCGAGCTGCATTCGTTTCAACTTTTAATAATGATGAATTTAGGTAGTGCTCAACTTTAAGTAATGCTCAATCGATACGGCCAATATCTGGAGTGCAGAATGGATGTTGAGTAGAGAAAATGTTGTCAGCCAGTGCCAATTTCTCTCTCTCTCTCTCTCTCTCTCTCATATATATATATATATATATATAATGTTATTTCAGCATGTTGGCAACATTTTTCATATTCATTTTGTTTAATTTAATGTAGTAAAATAACTAAAACTGTCATAAAAAGGAATATAAACTATATAGGCATTAAAAAAACTAATAAAAATGACAAAAATACACCATAAAATTACAAAAATAATGAACTAAAATTAACAAGGAAAATATACAAATAAAAATCTAAGGAAAATAAACTATATAGACATAAAAAAAATAATAAAAATTACAAAAACACACCATAAAATTACAACAACAAAAAAATTTAATAAAATTAACATGGAAAATATACAAATAAAAACCCATTCAAAATATTATTAAAAACTAGTGTCTCAATGATACTAAAATAACACAGATTCAAATTAATTTACGGTGATTTTTAATTTTGGAACACTTTTTGAATCTTGTATATTTAAATTTATATTACATTTCATTACATTTATACATTAAATTGACATTTTTCTAATTCTCACTATTAACTACAACTTTTGCCTCAAACTCCTAATTAGTGCTTATTAATAGTTAGTAAGGTAGTTAAGTTTGTGAATTGGGAAGGATTAAGGGATGTAGAATATGATCATGCAGAATAAGGCATTAATATGTGCTTTTAAACAGCCAATATCCTAGTAATATGCATGCTAATAAGAGACTAGTTAGTGAATAGTAAGAATTGGACCCTAAAGTGTTACCATTTTTTGTGTTATGTAGAAGTTTCAATGTTGACAAATATGAAGTTAAAGCAAAAAATGTAACAAAAAATTGAGGAAATTCAGATTAGCACAACCATCAAAGCATCATTTTCATTCGTTTCAAATGAATTAAGCCATCTACCTTGACTCAAAGTCTGGTATTTTGACTAGAAACTATAGTTTCTGTGTGGGTGGGTTTTATAAGATCAGCTGTTCACTTTACTAGCCCATATAGATCAGGCAAAGGAACAATAGAGAGGAAGAGGGAAGTGTTAGGTAGCAGAAAGAGGAGATACATTACACACCTCTCTCATGAGCTTTGATCAGCTGAGATGGCTCACACCTATCAGAAGGTCATTCACATCCATCACACCTCAACCGAAGAGCCGTAAAGAAGCAGCTGCGCGTTACACCTCATCTTGACTCGTGTCTCATTCTTCTTCTCTTTCTCTCTCAGGAGCCTGCAGGCCGTGCAATAACACAGAGATTCTGATGGCTGTGTGCACTAGTGACTTTGGTGAGTATTTGAATTTAGTTTTTCGATTTTGAGGATAAAAGTTTCTTTATTAAAAGCAATCAACAGGACATTTCCACTAAGAGTGGACAGCAAAAACCTCAAACCTTCAACCTTCAGCTACCAATCCAGATCTTAAACCTCTACGCCACACTTTCTGGTGGTTTAGTTAAAGATCTGGACTGGCAACCCTAAAGGTCACAGGTTCAAACCCAAGTAAGGGTCTGACATTTTAGCATAATTGAGATACTATTATGTTTTTATTAATATTTTTAATTATTTTTTAAATTTTTTTAAGTCTTTTTTATTAATTTTATTTCAGTTTTAGTTTATATATATTTAGTCTTATATATATATAGTACCGGTCAAAAGTTTGAAAACTACTATTTGTAATTTTTTTGAAAGAAGTCTCATCAAGCCTGCATTTATTTGATCAAAAATACAGAAAAAACTGTAATATTGATAATGTTTTCAACATTGATAATAATCAACATATTAGAATGATTTCTGAAGGATCATGTGACACTGAAACTGGAGTAATGGCAGATAAAAAATCAGCTTTGCATCACAAAAATAAATTATATTTTAAAGTATATTAAAATAGAAAACAGTTATTTTACACTGTAATAATATTTCAGAATATTACAGATTTTTCTGTATTTTTTATCAAATAAATGCATGTATGATGAGCATAAGAGACTTCTTGCAATAACATTAAAATTAATAATGTTTCCAAACTTTTGACCGGTACTATATATATATATATATATATATATACACACACACACACAGTACCGGTTAGTAGTTTTTTATTTTTGTTTTTTTATTTCAGTTAAAGTTTATTTTATTTCATGCAACAAATGTTTTCATGGTTTCAGTTTTAGTTTGCTTCACAACAGGTTACTCCTTGCAAACTTTCTGATTTATTCACACCAAACCCAATCTAGTCCAGCTGGTTAATTTAACCCATCCAGCTTCAATTCCTGGTTTAGAAGTGATGTTAATTAGCAATATGTAAGCTTTATCATCAATCTGTCCATACTAATGGAGCTTTCTGTGTTTTTAGTGGTCCGAGGGAACATCCGTTCAGTGGAGACGGACTCAAATTTGAAAGCGGCAGTGATCAAAGTGAGTGCTACGCGAGTTTACCGACAAAAGTTTGCGTTGTTCCCTGAGTCTGGCCGTCTGACGAGGTCTGGGGAGATTCGTACACCTCTGCAGTGCGGCGTTCGGCCCGGCGCTGGGAGCTTCCTGTTTACCGGGCGTGTGCACTTTGGTGAGGCGTGGCTCGGCTGTGCTCCACGCTATAAAGACTTCCTGAAGGCATACGAGCAGGCCAAACAATCCCTAATGATCCCCTGCACTCTGGTGAACGACTGACGGAAGAAGCACGATCACGTCCGGGCGAAACTTGACGGACCCTTGATTCTGATTTGCAGGGTCTAGGATGAAACTCCTGAACGAAAGAAAGAAAAAAGTTTGGGAGAACAGAGGAAAAGACACTGAGGCACAGAAACAACCAACGAGGAATTCTCAGTGAAGATCACTGGATCAAGCTGGATGTCTGAATAAGGACATTTGGGGTGTCTGATTCCACCCTGAATTCAGGCTCCTGAACTGGGCCTCTTTTTTTTTAAACTCAGGAAATTGTGTCTTTGGACACTTTGATATGAACATCATATCATTGAAATATCCAAAGTCCTCATGATTTTGGGGCAAACTCTGTTCCCACCTTGTGGGTTGAGTTGGTAAATAAGCTGTACGCAATGCATGTAGCGCAGTTGTCTTTTGCAGTATTTGGCGCCACCGAAAAACCCTATTGATTTGTCATCCTTTATATGAATTATGAAAAAGTTTTTAAAGATTTTAAACACTCTGTTTTTGTATTGAGAGTATATATTTTTTCCACATAGGATTTTTAAAATTATAAAAAAAAGCATCTATTTTCTAAATTTGCACTGGTGAAAGGAAGGGAAATGGCGATACCCGGATGCTGCAAGCACTGAGAACCAAAACGCATCTATATGTAGCATAGGAAAAGATGTTTTATATAAATATATTTCTATAATATGAAATCAGCTATGGTTTATATGCTAACAGGCTGAGAATAGCATGCAGCTAACATGAAGTAATGAAAACAGATCCGATAGCAATAGTCTATTAATTATTCTGTGACTACAGATAGCATGTGCTGATTACCTCATGGTTAACGTCACCACTAGTTTGCTTTGATGTTGCTAATGTTATCAAGCTGATAGCATTTCGGGTTGTGCTAGCTTGAGATATACTGAGAAGCACACAAAGATCTTCTGTTACAAAAAGGTGCGTTCACACCGGTAACAATGTGCAACCAAACGTCATTCATTTTAGCATTTTGAGGTGGCGACTTTTGCAGACTGTTTGCATTTGGACAAAGTTGAGCAGTTTAACTTTATGCAAATGAGCAGTGGCACAATGGGAGTGAAGGTCATGTGATACTGTATTCTAATCGGAACAACCTCTCACGATCAAACTGTTGTCAGTGTGAACGCACATTAACAGGGTATGCTCACAAATCTGGATTTTATTTGTAGTTCAAATATATGTACTTATGATATAATCTATAAAGATAATTTAACTTTAAAGCTTAACGTCTGAAATAACTCTGCCTGTCTTGCTCTCAAACTCTTTGTAAAGCTTAAATTGTGGACTTGTGTACCAAAACATTGACTGCTGGTCTCAGGCTGGACTGCAAGCACTCTCATTCTGGTTATCTGCTATCGCTTTTGTCTTTATTTTGTGCTTCATATCCATTCACTGTCAGCGATGTATGTGCACTAAACAAACGAATGGATAAACCAAACGTGGAGAGCGAACCGACATGCGAAGCTGCCATATTTTATGCTGCCTGTGTTTGTTGTTAGTGTGTCTTTAAAACCAATGTGACTGCTGTGTGTAAAATAAATGTATATGTGTGTTTATGTGGATATCAATGTATATAAGATGTTTTAGAGTTTTAAAACTGGAAATATTGTTAACATTGTAGAGTTTGTATGAAAGTTTGGTTAAAAAATATACAATTATAAAGAACAAAATCATATCGAATTTGTGTTTGTCTGGTTTCTGAATTACTGAGTTTGATGAAGGTTATATAGTTAAGAAATATCACAGTATTTTCTAATACTAAACAGAAAATTACTTGAAATAAAAGTGTTAAACTACATACTTTTATCTTGTATTTATTTGATAAAAATACAGTAAAAACAGTAATGTTGTGAAATATTATTACAAGTTAAAAAAATGTTTTATATTTGAATATATTGTAAAATGTAATTTATTCCTGTGATCAAAGCTGAATTTTCAGCATCATTACTCCAGTCTTCAGTGTCACATGATCCTTCAGAAATCATTCTGATATGATGATTTGCTGCTCAAGAAACATTTTATATTATTATCAATGTTGAAAATAGTTGAGAAACCGTGATATATTATATATATATATATATATATTCAGGATTCTTTGATAAATAGAAAATTCAAAAGAACAGCATTTATTTGAAATAGATTTTTTTTTTGTAACATACATGTCTTTACTGATCAATTTAATGCATCCTTGCTGAATAAAACTATTAATTTACTTTATTAATAAACGTTTGATGGTAGTGTAACTATGAAAGGATGTTTGTCAGGATAAAAGTCGGGGCTGCTGTCATACTGACCATGTTTCACTTCATTATTATTATTATTAGCATATGTATAACCTTATACTGTAGTTGCAAGGTGAATAACAGGAAAATGAGGAAGGGTGTTGGTGAGTTGTCTTGGGTGTGTGAGTGTGTGTATGTGTGTGTTCAGGTGAACAGTGTGTGTGTGTTTGGCCTTTCAAGAGCTCCAGAGATAGAACAGGAAATGAGTGCGGCCCAACCCGCAGACAGGAGCTCTCTGACCTGGATTGTGTTCATTTATATCTACAGACACACACACACACGTTGGGTGTCCAAGTTTTATGGGGACATTCCATAGACAGTGATTTTTATACTGTACAAACTGTATATTCTGCCCCCTAACCATAAACCTACCCATTACAGAAATATGTTTCTTTATAAATATATTTATATAACTATTTATATTTAATTTATTTATATAATGTGTAATGAGTTAATAGGCTGTTTCACATCATAGAATTATGCTATATTGTATATTTCTGAATGACTTAAAGGTGCTGTAGAATTAAAAATTGAATTTATCTTGGCATAGTTGAATAACAAGAGTTCAGTACATGGAAATGACATACAGTGAGTTTCAAACTCCATTGTTTCCTCCTTCTTACATAAATATCATTTGTTAAAAAGACCTCCGAAGAACAGGCGAATCTCAACATAACACTGACTGTTACGTAACAGTCGGGATGATTAATATGTACACCCCCAATATTTGCATATGCCAGCCCATGTTCAAGGCATTAGACAAGGGCAAAACGTCTGGATGTGCACAGCTGAATCATCAGACTAGGTAAGCAAGCAAGAACAATAGCGAAAAATTGCAGATGGAGCAATAATAACTGACATGATCCATGATTACATGATATTTTTAGTGATATTTGTGAATTGTCTTTCTAAATGTTTGTTAGCATGTTGCTAATGTACTGTTAAATGTGGTTAAAGTTACCATCGTTTCTTACTGTATTCACGGAGACAAGAGCTGTCTTTATTTTCATTTTAAACACTTGCAGTCTGTATAATTCATAAACACAACTTCATTCTTTATAAATCTCTCCAACAGTGTGTAATGTTAGCTTAAGCCACGGAGCACTATCAAACTCATTCAGAATCAAATGTAAACATCCAAATAAATACTATACTTACGAGATTAGACATGCTGCATGATGAACACTTTGTAAAGATCCATTTGAGGGTTATATTAGCTGTGTGAACTTTGTTTAGGCACTGTATTATAGTCGAGAGCTCGGGGGCGGGGAGCGCGGAGATTTAAAGGGGCCGCAGCCTGAATCGGCACATATTTAATGATGCCCCGAAATAGGCAGTTAAAAAAATGAATTTAAAAAAATCTACGGGGTATTTTGAGCTGAAACTTCACAGACACATTCAGGGGACACCTTAGACTTATATTACATCTTTTGAAAACGCATTCTACGGCACCTCATGTATAGTATTGGAAATGTTTTGCAGTGTGTGTGCGTGTGTCAGGTATCCTACAAAGATGGCAATATCCAAAATCCTTGTCCTTGTAAGGACATTTTTTGGTCCCAATGAAGAAAACGGCCTATAAATCAAACTGATGTTTTCTGAAAATCTAAAAATGCAGAAAGTTTTATTCAGCTAAAATGCATTAAACTGATCAAAAGTGACAGACATTTATAATGTTAAAAAAGATTTCTATTTCAAATAAATGCTGTTCTTATGAACTTTCTATTTATCAAAGAATCTTGAAAACATGATGCTGAAAATTCAGGAATAAATGACATTTTACAATATATTCACATAGAAAACAGTTATTTTAAAGTGTAAATTTTTTTTACTGTATTTTTGATCAAATAAATGTAGCCTTGATGAGCAGAAGAGATTTTTACTACAGACCCCAAGATTAAAATATTACTTCGATAAAATATTATGTTTATCTAAACTTCAGTATTGGGTTGGGAATAATCAAGATTTAGGTTCTAGCATGAATATCCTTTAAAGGCATTAGATCCCTGCTGTGTGTGAGTATGCTGACATAACACTTCAACCCCACGAGAGAACACGACTTCTCCAGGAACACACTTTTGTTCCTTAAGGGTCTGCAGATGGCTCTAATCCCATTAAAATGCGGAGGGAAACCCTAGTGTGAGTGTGTGATTGAGTGTGTAGAGCTGAGCTCCTCAGGTCGGGGCGGGCAATGTCTTTCTTATTTCCCGCCAAAATGACCCTAATTATCACATCACACTAAACATGCAGTCACACAGAAAAACAATCTGAGTAAGCATGTTCGAATAGTCCTAAAAGTCATGACACTAACCATGTGTACAGACAGCTTTCTTCTGGTACCCCAATTCAACCTTTAAACCTTTAGATTAACTTTTTCCCACCTCAGTCTCATAGACTATAAATGCATTGTTTTATAGATTAATAATTGTGTAATCATAAACATATTCCCTCTCCTTTTCCACTGACATTCGCTCAACATTGGTTTTAAACCATGAAAAAAACTACCCTTTCCTAATATTAAAAACAACACTGTCAACATGCACAACAACATAATATCACTCAACGTCAAAAAAAAAAACATATTAACATTTCATGTCCCTTTAAGGAACAAGGGTGCTGAGAAACCATTTGACTCCTGTATCTGTTGCCACAATATTTTAATAAATAATAAGAAATACCTGACTAATACATCAGTGACAGAACATGAAATCAGATGTAGAAAAACCATTAAGAGTTAACAAAACACACTAAACGTATGTCCATGTTACAAACTTTATCCATTTTCACATTTACATGTATTCATTTAGCAGCTTATTTAATCCAAAGCGACTATAACAAGTTAAATTTAGTGTTACTTTGTAGTGTAAAGATGAGATTACTGTTTTGGTTAAAAACTTTACTATAATATAATGAAAAAAATAGTGATTTATCAAAACTCTTTGCAAGTTTTTAAGGTCCAGCAACAGAAAAAAAAAAAAAATTCAGTCCATTAACAGTCATTAAATATAAATATTAGATGAAAAAATAAAAATAAATGAAAATTTGAAACGTTAAAGAACTAAACTTACCTGGAAATCAAAATATTTTTTTTTTTTTCCCTCACACATTTTTTGGACGGGAAGTTCGGTCTGGACTCGATCCATTGTGGAGTAATTATGCTCGGCTCCCAGAAGGCCTAGCCAATCAAATTGCCAGGGCGATGATGGACAGGCTATCTGCGGTTACGTAACCACCCACGTCATCAAAGAGCGCTTGGGGAGTTTGATTGACAAGCGATCTAACCAATCAGAACACCGCACCCGCCATTTTGTCCAACAAAGCAGTGAAGAGTTAGAAGATTAACATCGGTGGAGTTAAACTTGAAAAATTGTGCATATTGACGTCTTTCCGCGTTTGAAACAACATTCATTCTCATGTTCATTCATGTTTATTTGATGCTATAAATGGACTAGTAGGAAGAGATGATCGGTTCACGAGCCTCTTGAGCTGAGGCGCTACAGCAATCTGTCACGATCATGGTCACGACATATTAAAGAGCCACAAAACGGTTTTTATTGTTTGATTTTTTTAAATAACTACACAGTTTGAAAGCTGGGACTTTGTTTAATATCATAAGTAACCTGCTCTGTCTCGTCTGTCGATGTGTTGTCAGTTTCTTCTTTGTTCCGCGATGTATTTTCCACTCTGTGTGGCGTGACAGCGCCACGGCTTGTCGGACAAAGCAACAGTAACTAAGGGGGACGAGTCTTTGCAAAAGGTCAATTAGTTTACAACAATGATGGCTGTTGAAGAACTGAGATGTGTAGATTCCGCCATCGCGTCCGTTATAGAAGATATCGACAGCGCATTCATTTTAAAAGAGGAACAGAGGACCGCGATCAAGGCATTTGTCGATGGGAAAGATGTGTTTGCCGTCCTTCCTACGGGATTCGGCAAAAGTTTGATTTATCAGCTGGCCCCGATGGTCGCTAAGAAGAGTTCTGTTGACAACTATGCGTCGCTCAACATACGTCACTTACTCCGTAGCTCTGATTGGTTGTAGGTCTATCCAATTGAGGTCTTTCCTGGATCGGTTGAAATACGTTCCTATAATCAAAGCCCAATGGAGCAGTATCAGACTCATATTCTGACTAGAATTGAGTATGACCACGTCAGGCTAGAAATGAGTGCTTTTTGGTTAAAAAATTTACTATAATATGATGATGTATATGTGATTTATCACAATTCACTGCTAGTTTAGTTGTCCACTGACAGAGAAAGATGGTTTTTCAAGCGTTAGTACACTTAAAAATTAAACTTATCCTATAATTTACTCACCCTCAATATATCCTAGGTGTATATGACTATCTTCTTTCAGCCAAACACAATCGGAGTTATATTAAAAGATATCCTGCCTCTCCCAAGCTTTATAATGGGAGTGAATGGGGCTTGAGATTTTGAAGCCCAAAAAAGTGCATTTATCCATCATAAAAGCAATCCAGGTGGTTAATAAAAGCCTTCTGAAGTAAAACGATAGGTTTTTTAAGACAAAAATCCATAATTAAAACTTTATTAACCCCCTGGAGCTGTATGGACTACTTTTATGATGGATGGATGCACTTTTTTGGGCTTCAAAATCTCAGGTACCATTTACTCCCATTATAAAGCTTGGAAGAAGCAGGATATTTTTTTAACATAACTCCAATTGTGTTCATCTGAAAGAATAAAGTCATATACACCTAGGATGGCTTGAGGGTGAGTAAATTATGGGATCATTTTCATTTTTGAGTGAACTATCCTTTCAGTCTAGATGTAACAATGCTAACCAGACAAACCTTTATTTGTCAGATTTGAGCGGGACTAGTGTTTAAAGGTGCCCTAGGACCAATTTTTACAAGATGTAATATAAGTCTAAGGTGTCCCCTGAATGTGTCTGTGAAGTTTCAGCTCAAAATAACCCATAGATTTTTTTAAATTCATTTTTTTAACTGCCTATTTTGGGGCATAATTAAATATGCACCGATTCAGGCTGCGGCCCCTTTAAATCCTCGCGCTCCCTGCCCGAGGCTTATTTGGATGTTTACATTTGATTCTGAATGAGTTTGATAGTGCTCTGTGGCTAAAGCTAACATTACACACTGTTGGAGAGATTTATAAAGAATGAAGTTGTGTTTATGAATTACTGCCTGACATGTCAGTTATTATCGCTCCATCTGCCATTTTTTGCTATTGTTCTTGCTTGCTTACCTAGTCTGATGATTCAGCTGTGCAGATCCAGACTTTAATACTGGCTGCCCTTGTCTAATACCTTGAACATGAGCTGGAATATGCAAATATTGGGGGCGTACATATTAATGATCCCGACTGTTACGTAACAGTCGGTGTTATGTTGAGATTCTCCTGTTCTTCGGAGGTCTTTTAAACAAATGAGATTTATATAAGAAGGAGGAAACAATGGAGTTTAAGACTCCCTGTATGTCATTTCCATGTACTGAACTCTTGTTATTCAACTATGCCAAGATAAATTCAATTTTTGATTCTATGGCACCTTTAAGAAACCTGTCAGAAAACAGTTGCTGTTTTGTTTGGTGCACAAATTAAACATGCCATGTTTAAACCTCACATTAACATCATTGTGAGTTTTAAATCAACCAATTAATGCACAATAAAAACACGGACACTGATGGGAAATGTGACCTGACAAACATTAAAAGAAAACAAATGCTACACAGTTTTTTGCCCAGCATCCGAAACCCATCAGTGACAGACAGGCAGATCTGGGTTACGGTTGTTTGAATGTTTCCCTGAGGTACAATCAGTGCCGCTGCTAAAACTCTGTTATAATGGACAGAATGTGTGAACACATGCAAACGGACTGTGAGAACAGGAACAGAGCCAAGACATGAGGAGAGGTCCGGACCCTGAGCCACGTTCGTTCATGTGTGTTTGTGAGAGAAAAACGTCCATTCTTTGTCGAGCGGCTACAGGAGGGCGTCTGAATTTTGTCCTAATCATGACACGGATTAAACCACAGAAGTGTGGGAAAAACTTTGGGACCCCCTCCTCTCCCTCTTGCCC